>NC_133771.1:133366660-133506521 GCF_003597395.2 Chelonoidis abingdonii
CACATCCACCGCTTCTCCCTTATCCACAAGACTCGTTATCCTATCAAAGAAAGCTATCAGATTGGTTTGACATGATTTGTTCTTTACAAATCCATGCTGGCTATTCCCTATCACCTTACCACCTTCCAAGTGTTTGCAGAGGATTTCTTTAATTACTTGCTCCATTATCTTCCCTGGCACAGAAGTTAAACTAACTGGTCTGTGGTTTCCTGGGTTGTTTTTATTTCCCTTTTGATAGATGGGCACTATATTTGCCCTTTTCCAGTCTTCTGGAATCTTTCCCGTCTCCTATGACTTTCCAAAGATAATAGCTAGAGGTTCAGATACCTCATCTATTAACTCCTTGAGTATTCTAGGATGCATTTCATCAGGCCCTGGTGACTTGCAGGCATCTAACTTTTCTAAGTGATTTTTAACTTGCTTTTTACTTGATTCATTCATGCAGACAGGATTTCCAACCTCAAGAGATCAATAATCATGAGTCAGACCCCCCCTCCCCACGAATCAGGAGATTTTGAAAACCTCAAACCATATGTGTGATTTCAGGTGGAAAGAGCCAACCTTTAATGCACACAAAAATGCACACTTCTCCTGGCTGCTCATATGGAGACTCTACGTACCCCATCCTGAACCCTAAGGTATGGAAACTGCCATTCATTTCCTATTACTGTCTTGACCCCCAATCCTTGGCCCCCACCACGGGATTTCTTCTCTTCCCTGGACCCAGAAATAGCGCCACCCCAACTCTTCTCCTCCCCTGCCTTGTTGCCCCCAACAGCTTCTCCTCTGCTTGGTTCCCAGGCAGAGGAAAAGTCCCAAAGTAGCAAGAAGCCAGGGAGTGTTGCTGCAGCAGAGGCTTTTCCCCTAACTCCCCCTCCACTGCATCCTGGAGCCCCAGGACAATCTCTCTGCTCTAGGGCTGTACATGAAGGCAGGTCTGTGTCCTCAGCCCCGAGGCTCTTGCACAGAATATTGCCAACCCTGAAAAAAATCACAGGAACAGGAGGTGCTTCTTGTGTCATGGAGCCAAAATCCCCTGACTCGTGACCAGTTCCTGAGAACTGGAAATATGGCCTTACCTTGGCTGCTAGGATGAGATTCCCCTTCCCCACCAATGCCCCCTGGCTGGAAGAGCTGCCATCCCATCCCCTCCATCTCCCACACCTATCCACTGTGCCCCCCTCAGCCTCCCTCCTGCCTCCAAATTCCCCAGCACTCCCCAAATCTGCCCCCTATTCCTGCTCACGCTCCCCATCCACATTCAGTGTGTATGCTGCTCCTCACAGTCCTGCCTAGCCACCCAGATCATGGAGTGGCAGCCCTTTTGCCTGTAGGTGTGCCTTCAGTCTCATTGAAAACAGCAGGAGGTGGCAGCCAATGGCATGAAGTGCAGTTTCACTGCCACATGCAGATGGACCATAGCCATCTTACCGGCTTGAGCCCCACTGATAGCAATAGGAGATGGCAACCATTTTGAATAATAGAAAATTTGTGAGTTGGCACCTTTCATCATATTTTCATGAGACAGGTTACAAACAAATCCCAACATTACAAAAGTTGTGATAAAAATCATGGGAGCTGGCAAAACTGTGATAGCTACAACCAGGCCTTCTGGCTACAGAGAAGTGCTTCTGCACCTAGCATCCCTCTGGCACAAGGGGGATTCAAGTGCAAAGGAAAGTATGTATATCTGTAAGTCACTATCACTTAAACAGGATCTTTTTGCATAAGGAAGAGCTGCAGGATATGGAGTTTTCCTGTAGGTAGACTGGATACATACATAACCCTCCTCCCCCTAATAGAACAATGTTTCATTCCCTTATGGAAGGGAGGCTTAGGAATCTTAACAAAAACCTACAAGTCTTTAGCTTTAGAGGAGCAGTATGTTCAACTTTCAGGGAAAGAAGAAGAGAGAGCAACTAACATTGTTCTTGGACAAATTTCTCTTGCCCAGGACTCATGGCAGGGATGAGCCTCAGAAATAAGCCACAACCAGACCTCCTCAGACAAAGATGATTGGCATAGTGCTATAAGGAGCAGGGAGGGGGAACCATTATGAAGTAAACACAAAATGCTTTGCTCACATTTTTGTAATAAATTCAGCCAAATGAGTGTAAAGTCTCTGCCTACAATGCACCAAATTCTGACCTGGTGTTAGCAGATATAGCTCTGCTGAAGTCAGCTGAGAGGTGCATTCCCTCACACCAAAAATTGGCCCATCTAAGCAGGGTGAATTATGTTTTTGTTTATTTATCCATCCCTCTTGTAGGAACACTAGTCATGTATAATAAGATTTGAAATTCTGCAAGGTCTCAAAGCCCTTCACAACACACCTTTAAGGAAAGTAAATAGGATTGCACACATACTATGGATGGGTAAACAAATGAAGAGGTTAAGTGATTGCAAGCAGTAGAGTTGAGTCTAACTTGCTGGTTCTCATTTACTTGCTCTAGCCATTAGGCAACCCTCCCCACAGCCTTTGATCAACTTCTACTATGTATTTTGGTATTTGATTTTGTCTGGAATTGGGGTCCCCCCACATACACAATGTTTTTGATACACTGTTATTAATGCTGTGATGTTAGCTTTTGTACTGTGCACAGAAAATATGACACACAAGTGAAAATAAATGTAAAAAGATACATTACAAGTCTATGGAGGACATAGCACATAGACCCCTTTTCCAGCCAAAATAAACCACAGGAAATTGTATAATAAGTTTATATTTTTTGAGGCAGATGGTGAACAATCAACTTAATGGTTCATTCCCAAGCCTCAACACTTTTTTTTCAGACCTTGTATCAAGCAGCTCTGGTAATTCCCAAATTATATTTTTTTAAATACAACTTCTAAAAATATGATTAATTTAGTGCTCAGAAAACGGAAAGGCCTGTTTGCATGGGTGACCACAAGGAGCCTGTCAAAGCATTGACAACACTGGTAACCTTTTCCTATCTTTGCTGACTATAGGATCTCAGAGGTATTTCTATTACACTAATTGTAACGTACAATTACACTAATTGTATCATGTGTGCTCTTAATTTTCAAGCCTGGATTCTATAAAATATATTGAGTTGTATTCATGTGCTGTGTGCTGATTTATGACTTATTCTGCCAAAAAATGTTATGTCTTTATAGTATGCCTGTATGAGGAACACAAACCTGGAATAACCAAGTGTATATTATGAACATGTGGTGCTCAACCTTACAACGTTATTTACAGCTGAGATTTCAAAACCAGGCTGGTTTTCAGTCACAGAACCCACACTCATGATCAGTAAAATCTGAATTTTGCCAACAAAGACACCTACTTGCAGGAAATAGGTTGCTCTGTGTTTTGATATTTTAAAAAGTCAGCCAACTGCAAACAGTATTTAGCGTGAGTTATGGCAGTGTTAGTTACAAATAGGATAACACCTGACTCCCCTTCCTATTCTTAAGACTTATGTTACACTAGATAATGTCATTATAACTCAAGCATGGAAGAAGATGGCTTCATTGCTGCATTTAAAAAATCTCTCATTATTGATTTCCTGTGTAACAATCCAAACATTCACAACACATGAAACAAGGCAAAAATCCAAAGGAACTGCAGTAAATGAACAAATATATTACCAAGAGTATAACATCAGACAGAGCTCCATTCCCCCATCCTAATCCTCCTCTCCCTGAGGAGATTTGGTTAAACCTGGTGAAATGTTCTGAATGTGCTGGGAAGGGAGAGAGAAGAGGATGCAGACTAGAGCTGTGCGAATAATGGATACTTGGGTTCACCTATTTCAGAAAGAGAGAGAAAAAATTTCATTTCAGGTTGAACCAACACACAACCATTTTCAGAATCATTGATTTGAAAAGTAAAGAAAGCTATTTTGATTTTAAGCATTGATTAATGCATTAACAACATAAAATTAAAGGACATTTCAAACAAAAAAAGCTAAGCATTTCATTTAAAAATTCCAAAGTAAAGTCTTGATTCCTCCCCCTCCACAATTCAAATGAAACAATTTGAAAAAAGTGACACAAATTCAGGAAGGGGTTTAGTGTTGCTGAATCTGCATTTTTTTTTTTAACCAAAAGAGTTTCAGTTGAAAAATTTTACCCAGCTGGTGTGCAGACACCTCTTTCCACCTACCCTATAAATTCATCCAAACAGCAGCAAGGCAGGATAGTTTAGCCTCTGTTAGAATACTAGGAACAGGACTGGGATAACACATTCCTAATGCTCCACTGTCATTAAAGAGTATTGCCCACCAGTAGAGCTCCCCCGACCTTATTTTTATCCACATGAAAAATTGCAATGAAAAGTTTTCATTTGAAGTTTTTCCTATTTATCCAAATTTTTCACAACTATGTTGATGAAAGTGGCAAAGTGAGAGTGCTTCATTTTTCCTTTTGCTACTCTCTAAGTTTTGGAGAAGGTGGAGATTTGAAGACTTAGAGTGATGGGACACTAGATGGGTAGGGTTCTGAGTTACTACAGAGAATTCTTTCCAAGTGTCTGGCTGGTGGGTCTTGCTTACATGCTCAGGATCTAACTAATTGCCATATTTGGAGTTGGGAAGGAATTTCCTCCTGGGTCAGATTGGCAGAGACCCTAGGAATTTTTTGCCTTCCTCTGCAGCATGGGACACAAGTCACTTGCAGGTTTAAACTAGTGTAAATGGTGGATTCTCTGTAACATGATTTGAGGACTTCAGTAACTCAGCCAGAGGTTAGGGGTCTATTAGAGGACTGAGTAGGTGAGGTTCTGTGGCCTGTGATGTACAGGAGGTCAGACTAGATGGTCATGATGATCCCTTTTGACTTTATAAAGTCTATGAATCTTAAAAGAAATAGCAGGTGGAGCTGTGATGGTCTTACCACACTGGGGCTCCCCCTTATGGCTCAGTTGTAACTCACCATCATAGAGTGCTCATCTTTCATCTTATGCAGTGGTGTACTTGTCCCTCTATCCAGATCCCTCTGGAGTCCCATCCCTTTCAGAGCATCAGTGTCCTTAATGTCCTAAATATTGTCTTTCATGAGTACTAAATGCAGGGTAGCAAACCCAGAAGTCTTCTGCCCTACCTGGGGACTTAATTCCAGTTTCTCTACCGAGTAACATCACACAAAGCAAAGCAAAACCCAGCACATTCCCATCCCTTCAGTCTTGATATTTCAGTCTTTCCTGGTTCCCCTTTGACTTTTGTCTTATTGTCAGGATACCAATCCACAGGGTCATTTCCTTAAGTACTGCCTCCCTCTGTAGGGACCCGTCACAGAAGCTAAACCTGGTTCCCATAGCTTATTCTTATCTTCCCACCTCTGTCTGGGTCAACCTCTCCATCCAGAAGAGAAGTTCAACCTTGCCTTTACCCTAGCCCTTTTCCTTAAGGGGGGACACAGGGTCTCCTCACTCCCCTCAGTTTCTCCCAACTACTACTTTGGACTCCTTCCTTAATGGCAGCCACCCAGCTCCTCTTCAGCTGGATCTGAAACTGAATTAAGCCTGCATGCCCACCAAGTGCAAAAAGGTGGGCTAATTGGGTTTTCAGGCTCCCCCAACTCTTTGTTAGCTTGTGTGGCATTTGTACATCCTACTGTACGCAGAAAACAAAAACAGTCCTTGACTGCATTCGGTTTACTGGGGGTGGAGGATCATAAAGCCTTTATAGTCTGTTCTCTCCCATAGGGCAGGGACTCTTCTTTCCTTGTAACAGGTCTAGTTGTTTTTCACTACCCTTAAACTAAGTCCTTCCTCTTACCTTGCAAAAGTTTCCATAATCCTTTCTATTACACAGCGCCACCTGTAGGAGGCACCAAAGCAGAGGCCCACACCATTCTTCAACTACACACTCCCACCCTGGGAACCTAAATAATCTACCCTAATCCCAAGACTACCTTCCTCTACTGCTTCCCACGGTTACTTCCTACAATTTCAGTCCCACATCAGGCCTTGTCCCTGACTTTCTCAGGCTTCCTTAAGGAGAAGGAGAAGCCGAAGCCAAAGCCAAAGCCACAGCTTCCTATATACCCCAAAAGGCGTGGCTCTCAGTCACATGATTCCTGCTTTCCAAGTCC
Source organism: Chelonoidis abingdonii (assembly GCF_003597395.2). NCBI lineage: Eukaryota > Metazoa > Chordata > Testudines > Testudinidae > Chelonoidis > Chelonoidis abingdonii. The sequence continues at coordinate 133,372,721 of NC_133771.1, forward strand.
TGTGACCTAGGAGGAAACCAGCCACAGGTCACATATGGGACTTGAAACACTTAAAGGCCCAAACTAACTAATAAAAATGTGTTTAATGTAGACCACATATACTCAATATGCATTAGATTCTATATTAGCATTAGATGCACAGAAAATATATTTAGACTCTTTATACTAAACAATATTTCTGAACAGCTTTCAGAATTATGATGGAGTCTACAGTACATGTAGTAAAGTCAAACAGAAACAAGCATACTGGAGTGATACAAATAAATTAAGATTTTAGTCACATCCAAAACCTAGACAAGGTTGTAACTTGCTTCCTGGCAGTAGATCACTAAATTAGATGAGTATAGTTTTAGTGTTTCCATGTGTGGTAGCAACCTGGGAAATATTATACTTAATTAGCACATCAGAATACTCAGCCTTTGAATACACTTCACTTTCACTAAGAGTACTCAATCAACCTGACCCCAGTGACTCCCTGATGCCAATGCTCTCATACATAAAGTCTTAGAGACGCTTCAGATGTTCATGGAGCGCAGTGAGCAACGAGCCTTCTTCTGCATCCTGTTATGGCGGATTAGGCTTGCAAATCAATGCATCTTTTTGTACCATTTCTGGCAGAAAAAAATCCCAAGGACATCACCTCTCCGCCTATTTCTTAGCTTCAAGTAGATGGTTTTTATTTGGAGCTCTTACGAGAACACTGCTCCTCTCAGTCTTTCCTAATGAGAACCACATGCTGGTAAATGGGATCACTATGAGAACAGGACTTACAGTTTCTGGTTTAGTACGTTTGGCTGTTTGCATTGACAGCTATCTCAGGGGAGCCTGAGAAGGAGCGAATGACAACTGCCGAGCCACAAATATTAGGAATTTGGAGAAAAGTTTGGAGAGGAACAAAATATGCAGGAGGAATAGAATTTGAGCTCTTTTAAAACTACTTTTTGCTTCAAACAATTATGAGCAATCAAAATGTACTAAACAGACATACACCAAAGCATTGTTTGCAGGGTTGTTCTAGCCATGTTGGCTCCAGGATGTTAGAGAAACAACATGGATGAGGTAATATCTTTTATTGGACCAACTTCTAATCTTGACTCACCTTGTCTTTCTAATAGACCAAAACATTCATTTACATTCCAAAATGTCGAGACAGAGAGTTGTTTCATGTTCACAGAAGAGGAGTGGCAGCTAGGATGCCTGGGTTCCATTCCCAATCTGATTTGCTGTGTAACAGGGGGACTAGTCATTTCACCTCTCTGTATTTGACTTTACAAATCTGTAATAGTTTTTTTCATATGTAATTTCCTAGACATTTTTAAAAGCAAATTGAAAACACAGAAATACTATCATGTGGAACTAGGCTGACTCCCCCTTATCCCCCCAATAGGTGATCCGCAGAGATGGAATACAGGAACTTAGATCCACGGCACAGACCTCAGCCACTTGAGCTAAGGAGTAACTGGTACCAGTAGTAGTCTGTTATCTTCTATGGGGACCATCCCCTAGAGAGGGATGTGACAATACCTTACATCACTATTTGCTAGACAGCAGAGGAATGTTGGAAATTAGTAACCTTTGTTTTTATTCCTGACTCTGAAAAGGAATGTTGCCCATTGCTTTTTACCAGTGTTGGTTTCCTGAAGTGAATACGTTATAAAAAATTACATTTATACACCAACTTCCAACTAAGAACCCAAGTTCATTTTACAAACATTAATTAATTTAGCATCACTAACTCCTGTAAGGCTGTTATTTGGCCCATTTTACAGATGGGAAAAGCTCATAAGTAAGCTTGCTTGCAGTTTTATGGGGAGGGAGAAGATGATGATGCACAGGAGGCCCACCAAAATTCAGAGAGAAAAATGAACAGAGAAAAAAGTTGTAAATGAGTAGGGCTGGTAGGAAATTTACCATCAAAACTGTTTTTTGACAAAAAGACAAGGGGTGGAGGTTTGACTAAATGACATTAAAACATGGAAAATATAGACTTTTCATCAAAAACCCAAACATTTTGGCTGAAATCCCTAAAGTTCTGATTTGGAAATACCACTGTGGTGCTTTGTGAAAGTTATAGTTCAGGTGCCTTTTGTCCCCATTCTACTCTATGGGTTGGGTTTCCTTGCAGCCCACATCTTCCACGACGCACCATGATTAGGGATTCCCATGATGCACAACAGTGACTTTATCAAAAAGGCAGCCTATGTGCCACCATGGCAGAGAGAGTTCAGCCATGGAGGTCGGCCCATAGAGTAGGCAGACAGGAAGCATCCCGAGCTACAGCTCCAATTTGCTACCAGAATGGCATTTCCGAATCAAAGCTTTCAGACCAAAATTTTCTATTTCTGATTTTTTGGCTCAATAAGTAAATAAATAAATCATAAATTTCCATGGCAAGGTTCTACAAACACTATTCTTTTTCATTTCATCAAAATTTTCCACAGAAAAAAATCCCAGTTTCTGATCAGTTCTAGAAATGGATATAGCTCTGCACTCTTCACAAGCAATGGCACTAGTATTTTTTAAAAAAACTCCACGGGCAACTGGAGACAGCATGAGCCCACATAATGTTAGAGGCTGGCCCCACTACAGAGAAGCCAGAGTATGTTACAGGAATCTTCACAACTGTCCTGCAGGTGATGTGAAGCTCCTGACCATGCTGACCAGGAAATATTGAGCTCACAGGTATTAAGCTAACAAAGAAAGATAAGGGATAATCATTTATTTACTAGTCAGTAGCTGATCTGGAAAATAAATGTTGTGTGTTAAAAAGAAAGGATCCTTTGAGAGAAGCACATTTCAGGGATCAGCTGACAAATGGCCAGTACATTCCTGTATTAAATATCCTGCAGAGCTATGCCCTGTCAACAGGCCTAATAACAGCCCTCACTGGGCTGGTATTGCCTATGCCATAGAAACTTCTGGAAAACACATACCACACAAAAATGACACAATAAAACTTTTAATTAAAAAAACAGGCACACCGGAAAATAAATAAACACTGAAATGTAAACAGGGTGTGTGGAGTTTCCTGTTCAACTCCTGTTCCAACAAATCCCCCATAATGTTATAAAACAACAAAGTAAAAAGGCAATAGGAAACAGAGAAAAATGAAAGAAACAGAGGGAAAAAAATAAGCACACAGTCCTGGCAGTCCTAGTGGGCAGGATTGGCATAGACATCTGGGAGCTGCCTTAGGTGAAATCCTGGGCACCACTGAAATCAGGGGTATATCTCCCACTGACTTCAAAGGAGTCAGTATTTCACCCCTAGACTCTGGGCACTTCTGAATGGAGAACAGAATATTCAACAATAAAAGATACATTAGAATGAAAGCAACTGAACAATCACAAAAGCAAAAGATGTGGCAGTAATTAGGAATTATAACACCAGTTCAGGCCAGTGATCCATCTCATTCAGTATCCTGTCTCAAGCTGAGGTCAGAATAAAATACTTCAAAAGAAGGTGCATGAAACCCTGTAATAGACAATTATGGAACAAACTTCCTATAGCAGAAGTTTCTTCCAAAGCCCTTACAGTTAATGATTGACTAATTTGGAGAAACATGAGGATTTATATCCCTTCTACATTTATAATGTTTTATTTTCTCTCATGTAAGTGTAGATGTTCTCATTATCCATATAAACGTTCAGTCCTGGTTTGGTACTGGTAAGCTATTGACCTCCAAGATATCCTGTAGAAGGGAGTTCCACAGGTAAATTGAGTTTTGTGTAAAGAAGGCGTTTCTTTGAATTTGTTGCCTTTCATTGAATGTTCCCATGTTTTTATGTGATAAGAGAAGTTACATATTAATTCAGCCACACAGTCTATAATAATGTCTGATGACCTTAAAATCTCACAGGATGGAATAGGCTGATTCATGACTAGTTTGTTTCCACTTGCACATAGCATATGAAGTCCATGTAGCCATACAATCAGAAGGGTGGATGCAGACCAAGTCATGATGTAAATTTTACAGCTAGCTGATGCAGTTGCAAGGTGGAGCTTGCCTTCATCTGTAAGAGGTGTGATTTCAGTGGCCCCATTTAAATTGAAACATTGAATTTTATCACTGTCAAATGTAGCTACCTAGTGGTTTGCTGGGCAACAGTATGACTTTCCATATAAATTAGACGAAAAGCCAGGAGCCACATCTTTAAGGGGTAAGCACCGTTTCTTGCAGGATAGGAACAGTGGCCCAGATCCACAAAAAGGACTTAGGTGTGGTGATGCTCAGCATTGTAACTCCTAGCTTTAAGGTGCCTAGAAAATCACAGGAACACCACTGAGATCCACAAAACCTGAGTCAGCCACTTATACTCCCTACACAATGAATAGGGAGAAAAGGCACTTTAGAATGCACTCCACAAAGCCAGTGCACAAGGTGGGAATCATCTAAGTTAGCCAGTGGGAGCCGCTGACCAAAGAGGTGGATGCTAAGCCCTGTCCGTCTCTTGGAGGTCAGCACCTAAGGGCTGGTCAACACTACAAAGTTAGGTCAGCTTAACTAAATCACTCATACCTGCATGATCTAATTAACATGAACTAAGCCTTGGTGCAGATACTGCTATGTCAACAGAAGACTTCTTCAATTGACCTACCTACCTACTGCCTCTTCTGTTGCTTTAGCAAGTGATTACACTACAGCACTACACTCTGCTGCTCTGGCATTTCTAGTGTAGACAGACCTAAGACTGGGCTACAGGGAGACACCTGTCTTGGCTTGCAATTCATGAACTGGGGGAAAATAAGTGTTCAGCCACTTAACTCGCACAGGGGAACCTGATCCGGTAGGGGTGCTCAGAGGCTGCCTTACTCCCTCCCCACCCACCACAAAACAGTTGGAACAAGGGGAAAGGACGACCACCTTCCTTATTCACTTGTACCCAGGCCAGGTGCACCCTACTGAAAGATCCATGAGCTGTATTTTCATGGCCATGTTCCAGATGAATGCCCCTTATGCCAAATACAATGCTGAACACCAGCAAGTCACTTATGCTTTATCTGCACTCTTATTTGGAAATATTCAGGGTGTGAGAAGTCCACTAAAGTGAAGTTATGTGGCATGCAACTATTGGAAAACTTAGCCCTGAGTGATTTGTTCAATGTCACAAAAAGGAGGCCCATATCACAGACAGGAAGAGAAGCAAGGTATTCTCATTCTGAGTTCCCCAACCCACTCAAACCTTCCTATCATCTCTGCTTTAATAAGGATTGTCTGGCTGCTTCCCACTAGATGGGTTACTCCCATTCAAATGTTCAGTAAGTAAATTGCAATCATCTCTGCAAACAGAACTGCATGGTCAATGCTTCGTCTTAACTATGAATGTTGTTCTTGAGGCAGAGAAAAGACAATGGAAGTTGGACAGGAAAAACAACAGACCGCACAAGATGAATATTACTGTTTGCTCTGTACTCAGCATATTGGCTGCTGCTGCTGGAGTTTCAGATATTCCTCCCTCTCTTTTTGGAGGGGTGGAGGAAGGGAAGGGGTGGGGGAGACTCCTATAAAAATATAAAATATTTCATGAATAGAGACACCCACAAATATTTACTAGAGTTGATAAACAATGGAAAAATCAAGGGAACAATCTCAACTTATTTTTATAAAAATAAAAAGCTTTCCATGTTTGCCATTTTGGGAGCCTCAGGCCAGCTCAATTAAAGTTAACAAAGGCATTATCAGGATAAAGGTGCTTGGAAATGGAGTTTCAAGACTTTACTACACAGCAATTTATGCCTGTTTCACTAACAATATGATTTTTAAACCACTTTAATTAAACCAGTGCAAAAGGCTATGTGGACACTTATTTCATAGCGGACAAACCGAACATGAGCTCCCAGGTCAATGATGTGGTAAAAAGGACTAATGCAATCCTTGAATATATAAAGCAGGGAGTAGTGAGGTAATTTTACACCTGCATTTAGCACTATGAGACCAAAACTGGAGGACTGTGTCCAGTTCTGGTGTCCATATTTTAAAAAAGATACTGAAAAATTGGAGAGCCACATAAATGACTTGAGGGCTGGAAAAATGCCTTACAGTGAGAGACTTACCTAGCCCAATCTGTTTAACTCTTCAAAAAGGAGACTGAGGTATGACATGATAAGAGTGTATCTATTTTCCCAGGGAGAAAATACCAGATACTAAAAGGCTGTTTAAATCAAGCAGAGAAATAAGGCACATATTTTTAAGAGTGTTGTGTTAATCACTGGAACAAACGACCAAAACAAGTGGTGAATTCTCCACCCTTTGAAGTGTTCAGATCAAGACTGGATACCTTTCTGGGAGATATGCTTTACTCATGATAAAATTCTATGGCCTTTGTTATACAGGAGGTGATGAGATGGTCCTTTCTTGCCTTAAAAACTATGAATCTATTTTTGTTTAAACCAGGAATACTTTAATTTAGCTTCAATCAATTAGGACTTTTCTACTTTAGGAATGGTTTTACACTAAACTGAAATAAGCCACTCAAACTGAAATAAGCATCCATACAGGTGTTTGCACCAGTTAACTAAACTAGTGCAAGTTTTTGTGCACATGTGGCCTCAGTTATATTTTAGGCTGAAACCAAAAGACCTGCCATGTGACATGTCTTAACTTTTACTGTGACCCATTCTCTCCTGTCTCCTAGTGCAAGAAATTCAGCACCAGTTAAGTGAAGTGAAAAAAAAATTAAGCTTTTTTTTCCTGTGTTTTTTATTTGTTTACGTGGCACAGGTGACAAAACTTTATACGTCAGTTTAACTGTTTCTCCTGAATGGTCAATTAGTCATTTCCCTCTTTTGTTTGTGTGGATCTTTCATCCAGTACCAGAGAGAAGAGAGAGGAATTTGATGGCATTTTCTTCTTTTCCAACAGGAAAATATGACTGTAAACCCACAAAATTTGGCAGAGGAATTCAGTGTAACACCTGAAAGTATTTCTAACTCATATTTTCAGTGAGACTCGATTTCAAATTGACCCTGACTCTTTAATCACACTTTTGGGAACTTCAGAAATGTTTATGGTTCAAGTCTGAGTTCTAACAGCAGTGAAGGCTGGTTCTGGCTATATCTGAACTAATTCATTTTTCCTTATTTAGACCCCCAGTCCTGCAACTGATTCCATATGGATGGATGGGTTCAGAGTCAGTTGCAGGACAGGTGCTGTAGACTTTACCCAGCACCACTTCTAAATGCACCAATGCAAAAATTGCTAAGAATTAGTCTACAACACTAGTTTCTCTCTAAAATTTCCTCCTCATTTCTGCTATAGATGTAACCGTGGGAGTGTTAATGTGGATGGACCCCAGCATTGGCTGGTGTTTTTAATATCTGTCATCTATGCTTCCTCTTAGCAGGGATAGACAATATAGCAGCCACTTATCATCTACACCACTGCTCCCATGGGTGCTGGCCTCAGCTGAGCTAAACCAGTGATTGCAATGATGGGAAATGTCAAGGGGGGAAAAGTACTTGGTTTATATCCACTGCTACCAAACTTACTGACTTTTCATTTTCCTTGATAGCTATTTTTCATTGTAATTAGTCCTTTTGTGGGGGGAGGGAAGAGAAAAATATCATGTTTCTCCAAAATACAATAAAGACTGTCTTTTGATTTGTCATTCATTTAAAAACATACTCCAGAAAAGACTTGGGACAAATGAACATGTTTCAGTTTCATCCCCCCAAATCTTAACTGTTCAAAGTATATTTTAATATGTGGACTGTGTGTGCTGGGAACCTATCCAGATCAGCAAAATTGCCTGGGAAAATTCCATCCAGAATTAAGAAACCTGTGCCAGTACAGTGGCTTAACATAAAATAGTGCTGGCACATTCAGCTAGTTTACTATGGTTGAGAAATGGCGGTTTGACTTTGCAGAACTCCCATTTGGTTTGGGAAACATGGGAGCTACATTCGAGTGAGATCCGTTTCCAAAAGTAAAAGTGAATTACTCAGGTGCACACATTTCCCTCATTGGTCTTATGCAAGGGAGCCTTATAAATGATACAGTACACATGAACTTACACAATGCATTTGGCAAACGTGTGAAACCAAATATGGGTCCAATAGTTACTGCTCACATGTTCATGCCTAGAATTTACATAAAACCATGTTACATTTAAGTGTGTGCACTGGAATTCTGAAAATCCTGCCATGAGTTTGCAAAACTGCCCAAGACAATTTCCATCACCCTCCTCATCTCCATATCTGGAGCCTTCAGGAGGCTGTTCAGATGCTGCTGCCTCTCCCACCAGGTGCACCATCCGCAAAATGAGCTAATATGGAAAGTAGAGAAGGGTTGTAACTCTGCCTCCTTGGTGCCCAGTTTGGGGTGCAATATGTGTCTAAGGGTTGACAGAGAAGGAAATAATAAACAACAACAAATGCCTACATTCTCCAGAGTGGAGCAACTGTTTCTGGCAAGAGGAACAGAGGATGAAGGGATTAAAGGCTTTTTGTGCTTGCACTTACCCATTCCCACAAGGACTAGGAAAAATCTAATGCTATGGCTAAACAGAGAGCTTATAACGATGCAGCTTCACCGCTGTAAGCTCTCTAGCGTAGCCACTCTAAGCTGACGAGAGGGAGCTCTCCCATTGACTTAATTAATCCACTCCCAACTAGTGACGGTAGCTATGTCAGTGAGAGAAGCTCTCCCGCTGCCATAGCACTGTCCACACCAGCACTTAGGTTGGTGTAACTTACGTGGCTCAGTGGGGTGGCTTATTCACACCCCTGAGCAACATAAGCCATACCAACATAAGTGGTAGTGTAGACATAGTCTAAGTATCTGTCAGGAGGAGATGCTGCCTCAACCCCCAGAAGAAAACACTAAGTAGTTCCCACTAGATCTAGAGATTGATATTTTACTTCTACTTTCCTTTTAAAAGGCCCATTTCTTCCCTCCTGCCTCTTAGTTCTGTTGACTTCCATTGAGTCTGTTGTAAGCAGCTGCCAAAAGTACCTGTAGCCCCATGCAACACAGGAGAAGAATCTTAGTCCTGATGCCACTTGAGGGGAATCTTGAGGGGGCGTTATTTATATAGTAAACAGTTGTGGGGGACATGTCCCTCTTGCCCCTCCAAATGGTTGCATCCATAACTCTGAGTCAGGACTGAAGCACATTGGCAAGACAGGTTGGGAAGCTTTGAGATGTGCTTGGAAACCATGCTGAAATGGTTCCTTGAATTGTTGATGCTCATCTTGTACCTGTTTTGTACTTGTTTTTTACAAGGCTGTCAATACTTCCCTTTGAAAGTACTAAGGGCCAGATTTTTAAAGGTATTTAGGTGCTTAAAGATGGAAATAGGTGCCTAGGTACTTTTGAAAATCCCACTAGTTATCTACTTAAATGTATTTAAAATGTCAAAAATACACACTGGGCATTTCCACCCCATCCCCATCAGCATGATATTGTGTGTGTTAAATACCTCCTCAATGCCCACATATCTTGCCCAAAGTCACTTTTAGTAGGGCTAGTAAAAAAAAAAAAAAAATCCATTAAAATGGGTTTTTGACAGAACATTTGGATTTTGACTAATTTAATATTTTTGGGGAAAATGTGTCCACTTTCTGCAGGAACATTCAATTTTCCATCAAAAAATCAATGACTGAAAAATAAAGATTTTGGTAAAAAAAAACCTGAAATATTTTTTTTCAAAAATTGAAATTCCAAATTCAATTTAAAAACATTGAAATTTCACTGTGCCTCATGGGAGCTGTAGTTTGGATGCCTCATATGCTCATTCTCCTCCATGGGCTGAACCCCAAAAGGCTCTGATGGTGCACTGCTTCCCTTCACCAAGAGAGGAGACCATGGTGCATCATGGGAGAAGGAGTCTAACCAGGGAATCTGACCTATAGAGGAGAATGAGGACATAAAAGACACCCACCCTACCATGTCCATGAGATTTGGGTAACAGATCTTCCAAATCAAAATAGTTTGGGTTATGACCAAAATATTTTATTTCAGTTTTCAATGTTTCACAAAAAAAAACACAAAATTGTTTTTCTGTGGGGTGGGGGGAATTCAAGCAACTCTAATATTTTAGCACACTTCTAAACCAACTGTGCAAATATTCATACAAAAAGGCATTAATGTCAGCCAACTAAGATTTCAGTGTAGTTGTAGCCATGTTGGTCCCAGGACATTAGAGAGACAAGGCGGGGGAGGTAATGTCTTTTATTAAACCAATTTCTATTGTTGAAAGAGACAAGCTTTCAAGCACCACAGACCTGGAAAAGAGCTCTGTGGCACTCAAAAGTTGGTCTCTTTCAACAGCAGATGTTGTTCCAATAAAATATATTACCTCATCTACCTGGTCTGTCAAGATATGTCTACACGGCAAAGAAAAACCTCTGGTGCCAAGTCTCAGAGCCCACATCAATTGACTTGGGCTTGTGGGACTTGGGCTGTGTGGGTAAAAATAGCAGTGTAGACATTTGGACTGGGGCTGGAGTCTGGGCTCCAAGACCATCCCCACATGCTGGGTTTCGAGCCCAAGCCCTATTTTTAGCTCCACAGCCCGAGTCCTATGAGCCCAAGTCAATTGACCTGGGCTCTGAGACTTGGAGCCATGGGCTTTTCTTTGCAATTTAGACATAACCTTAATGATAATTTCAGTGGATTATATGAAGCTGCTCTTTAATACAGCTGATAACTGCTACTTTTTTAAGATTCAAGAATGTCCTTTAGGTCAGCAGTTCTCAATCAGGGGTACATGTACTCCTGGGGGCAGGGCCGGCTTTAGGCCAATTCAGCCGATTTCGGGGAATTGGGCCCCGCGCCTAAGAGGGCTCCGTGCCTTAGGCACCTTTTCATTTATTTATTTATTTATTTTACTTACCCCGGTCCCCGGCTGCGGTCTGCTCCGGGGTCTTCCATGGTCCCGCTCCTTTGAGCGAAGCCCCAGTAGGAGCGCGGCGCGGCCCTGCTCTCCCAGCTAGAGCTCCAGCTCGGATAGCGGGGCGGCGGGGCTTGCCGTGCTCCACCCGGAGTGCGGCAAGCCCCGCTCTCCCGTCTGGAGTTCCGGCCAGAGCGTGGCAAGCCCCGCGACCCCGGCTGGAGCTCTGGGCCCTTTAAATAGCCCCCAGAGCCCTGGGGCAGTGAGAGGGTCCGGGGGCTATTTAAAGGGCCCAGTGCTTCAGCTGCCTCTGCCACCCTGGTCCTTTAAATAGTCACTGGAGCCCCGCCTCCTCCATGCATTGCCCAGCGCTCCCGCTGCTATTTAAAAGGTCCCGGGCAGGGTAGAAGGGGGTTTGGGGGCTACTTAAAGAGCTGGGGTTCCAGCTGCCTCTGCTGCATCCCCTGACCTGCCCACACCAGTCCGGCCCCCCCTGCCTGCAGCCAGCTCTGCACCCCGTGCCCACAGCCACCTCTGCCAAACACCCTGTCCTGTCTCCAGCCAACCCCTGCCACACACCCCTGCAGCCCTGCCCAAAGCCAGCCAGCCCCCTACACACTGCTGCCCGCACCAGCTCTGCACACTCTGCCCAGCCCGCACCCCCTGCCCTGTTTCCAGTCAACCCCTGCTGCACCCCACTGCCTGAAGCCAGCCCGCCCCACACCCCTTGTCTCCAACCAGCCCCACATCCCTTGCCCTGCCTGCAGCCAGACCCTACCTCCAGTCAGCCCCTGCCCTGCCTTCAGCCAGCCCCATGTCCACTGCTGCCCTGCAGTTTCCAGGGCATTAACCCTGCAGGGAGCAGCTGGAACCAACACATGTGCACACCCCCAGGGAGTGGCGGGGACCCACACCTGTGAAACGGCGGTCATTAATAGCCAATCAACAGCATATATGATGCAATATATATAATATATAATTTTATTATTTATATAGTTATGGAAAGTAAATAATACATGAAAGAAATGAAAGGCTTTTTTTTCCCACTTTTTTTTTAAGTCATCCCTGCCAGGGCCCCGCCAAAAATGTTAGAATTGGGCCCCGCACTTCCTAAAGCCGGCCCTGCCTGGGGGTACACAGAATCTACCAAGGGGTAAAATCAACTCATCTAGATATTTGCCTAGTTTTTTTTATATCAGGCTACATAAAAGCAGTAGTGAAGTCAGTACAAACTAATATTTCATACAGTGACTTGTTTATATGGTTCTATATACTATACACTAAAATGTAAGTACAATATTTATATTCCAATTGATTTATTTCATATGGTAAAAATAAGAAAGCAAGCAGTTTTTCAGTAACAGTGTGCTGTGACACTTCTGTATTCCTATGTCTGATTTTTGTAAGCAAGTAGTTTTTAAGCAAGTTTGGTGAAATTTGGGGGTTCGCAAGACAAACCAGACTCTTGAAAGGGGTAGAGTAGTCTGGAAAGGTTGAGAACCGCTGTTTTAGGTGGTATTACGTCTACTCAGTGTCACTTTGGTAGCAAGCAAAGAGTTCAAAATCTTGACCATAAGGGGGTCTCCTTTAAGATCTATTTTAGTTTTTCTTGCCATGCTGATTTGTCTTTTCAGGTTGCAGACTGGAATAAAGAGGAGGCCCATCAGGGTAACCAAGATACCTTTTGATAAGAAATAGGGTTGTTCATTTGTGTTAAAGAGAAATGGTAATAATTTTTCATTCCCAGCAGACAGCCTTGGGACTGGAGAATTGATTGGGGAGGGGTGGGTGGGTTTGCAGATAACTCTCTAGCAATTGCTGACCAGATTCCACTTTAATCACTGTAGTTTGCAGCCTTTAGCCATGCTAACAATTCCTCCCCTACTCCATCACAAACACTTTTGGTTTACCTAATGAATTCAGCAATGCTCATGCTCTGAAAACCTCCCATACATCTTTTCTAGTGTTGCAGAATGAAGGTAACACTGTGAACACATCTATTTTTGACTTTCTGGGATCCTGCATTGAATGCTGCTTTGTAATCCTTTCGAGAACAGCCCACTTTAACATATACTTAACATTCACAGTTGCAGAGAAATCTTTTCTTAATCTTTGTCACTTCAACGTAATGTGCTGAGCACCTACTTTTGAAAAATCTTGGCCTACACGTTTAGTTATTTTCCCCTTTCTCCCACCCCACCAACACTACTTTTCTTTTTTTCTTGTCTTACCTGTTTCCTAGTTCCGGCACAATTGAAATTCCACAAGAAGGGCTGTTCATTCAGCAAGTTTTTCAACTCCCAGTGTGTTGCATATTGGCTAGTTTGGATAAATATCTGGGGTAAAATCCAGGCCTACTGAAGTCAATGGGAGTTTTGCCTTTGACTTCAGCTGGGGCAGGATTTCACCCTTGAAATTGTAGTTGTTTATCCAAAGCACGCCTGATGTTTTTTCATTTAAGGTTCACCAATCACCACCATGGATTTTCTCTATGTTTACATTTACTGTACCATTTCGGAAAAGTTACTCTTTACAGAGAGGTAGCATGGTCGAGGGGATAGAGCACAAGATGGATTCAGGAAACCTGGAACATTTTCCCTGTGTCTAGAACTGACCTGGGCAGTCACATTATATTATTATTAGTAGTAGTATATATTACTATATAGTATTACATATGGATGTATATATCAAATCTCAGTCATTTTATACACCTATGTTTCTTCAACAAGCTTGTAGGTGCCCTTGAAGATGGTCAGATTCTTTCTGATCAGTTTTAAAACTTTGAAGAGAAGTAAAATCTCACTGCATTACCTATACCTACCTAATGATATATGGAGATATACCAATCTGATAGAACTGGAAGGGACCCTAAAGGGTCACTGAGTCCAGCCCTGTCTTCACTAGTAGGACCAAGTACTGATTTTGCCCTAGATCTCTAAGCCGCCCCCTCAAGGACTGAACTCACAACCCTGGATTGCAAATCATCTTCATTCCAGAACACAGACACACTACATTTTTCACCTTCAAACTATATTTTCCTTATTGCCTTAGATGCAAATTCCATACTATACATGTACACAGAAGTGCAGCATGGTACGTATAATATGTTTTAAGTTGTCTATTAAAATCCATTTGGTATAGTATATTATTTGTCAGTTGTACAATAATGTACACAGAGAACATGGATTCATAGATTCATAGACTCTAGGACTGTAAGGGACCTCGAGAAGTCATCGAGTCCAGTCCCCTGCCCTCATGGCAGGACCAAATACTGTCTAGACCAGCCCTGATAGACATTTATCTAACCTACTCTTAAATATCTCCAGAGTTGGAGATTTCCACAACCTCCCTAGCAATTTATTCCAGCGTTTATCTACCCTGAACAGGTAGGAACTTTTTCCTAATGTCCAACCTAATCTCCTTTGCTGCAGTTTAGCCCGTTGCTTCTTGTTCTATCATTAGAGGCAAGGTGAACAAGTTTCTTCCCTCCTCCTGATGACACCCTTATAGATACCTGAAAACTGCCTATCATGTCCCCTCATCTGTCTTCTCTTTTCCAAACTAAATAAACCCAATTCTTTCAGCCTTCCTTCATAGGTCATGTTCTAAGACCTTATCCTTTTGTTGCTCTTACTCATGGACAACTCTCCAATTCTCCACATCTTTCTTAAAATGCGGTGCCCAGAACCTGGACACAATATCAGCTGAGGCCTAACGCAGCGCAGAGTAGAAGTGGAAGATAACTTCCTCGTGTTTGTTTACAAACACACCTGTTATGCATCCCAGAATCACGTTGCTTTTTTTGCAACAGTAACACATTGTTGACATCATACTTAAGCTTTGTGGGTCCGCTATGACCCCACGTAGATCTCTTTTCTGCCATAACTCCTTCCCTTAGGCAGTCTCTCCCATTCTGTATGTGTGGAAACTGATTGTTCCTTCCTAAGTGGAGCACTTTACATTTGTCTTTATTGAACTTCATGCCAGTTACCTCAGACCATTTCTCCAATGTCCAGATCATTTTGAATTTGACCCTGTTCCACAAAGCAGTTCATCCTCCCAGTTTGTATCATCCGAAACTTATAAGCGTACTTTCTTATGCCAACATCTAATCTTTGATGATAGATGTTGAACAGAGCCGTCCCAAAACAGACCCCTAGCGGAACCCATTTGTTTTACCTTCCAGCAGGATTGGGAGCCATTAATAAGCCATTAATAACTACTCTCTAAGCGAGTATGGTTATCCAGCCCGTATGCACCCACCTTTATGTAGCCACCATCTTAATTGTATGCCTTAGTTTATCGTAAGGATATCCAAAATGCGAGATCCGTATCAAAATGCTTACTAAAGTCTAGGTATTACCACATCCACCGCTCTCCCTTTCCACAACTCGTTATCCATCAAAGAAAGCTATCAATTGTTGACACATTTGTTCTTTACAAATCCATGCTGGCTATTCCCTACACCTACCACCTTCCAAGTTTTGCAAGAGGATTTCTTTAATTACTTGCTCCATATCTTCCCTGCACAAGAAGTTAAACTAACTGTCTGTGGTTCTGGGTTTTTTTATTTCCGTTTTGATAGATGGGCACTATATTGCTTTTTCCCAGTCTTCTGAATCTCTCCTGTCGTCTCCTAAGACTCCAAAGAATGATATCTAGAGGCTCAAGATACCTCCTCTAATTAACTCCTTGCTATTCTAGGATGCATTCCTCGGGCCCCGTGACTTGCAGGCATCTAACTTTTCTAAGTGATTTTAACTGCTCCTTATTTTATTTATTTTTAACCTACCCCTTCCCATAAGCATTCACTAGTAGTCGTCCTTCAGACTTATTCCAGTGAAGATTGAAACAAGAAGTCATAACATCTCTGTCATTTCCAAGTTTCTGTTACTGTTTCTCCTCCCTCACTGAAGCATGGAGCCTATTCTTGGTCTTTTCTGCTTTAGTATGATACAGTCTATTTCCCGTTTATTCTCATAGCTAGTGAGCTCATTTTGTGCCCCTTGCCTTTCTAACCTTGCCCTTATCTTCGGCATTCTTGTGCTGTTTGCTTATATTATTCTTGTAACTGACCTAGTTCCATTTCTAATGATCCTTTTAATTTTGTTAGTTGTGCAGACTTGTGGTAAGGCAAGGTGGTCTTTGCCACATTTCTATCTTTCCTACCACCGAATGCTTGCTTTTGGGGCCGTTATAGGTCCCATTTTGAAAACTGCAACTTCCTCAGTTTTTTTTCCCTCCAGTCTTGATTCCCATAGATCCTTCCTATCACTCTCTGACATACCAAATCCTGCCTTCCTTGAGATCATGGTCCTCTATTTGCTGTATCTTCACTTCTTACTTCCTTAGAATTGCAAACTCTATGATTTCATGATCACTTTCACCCAACCTTCCTTCTAGTTTCAAATTCTCAACGAGTTCCTCCCTGTTTGTTAAAATCAGGTCTAGAACAGCTTCACCCCAGTAACTTTTTCAACCTTCTGAAATAAAAAGTTGTCTGCAATGCAGTCTTTATTAATGACCTGGATGTAGGAATAGAGAGCATACTGATCAAGTTTGCAGATGACACAAATCTGGGGGTGGGGGATTGCCAACACTTTGGAGGATAAAATTCAAAGGGATCTTAATAAATCAGAGAACTAGGCTATAAACAACAAAATGAAATTCAACAAAGACTGCATGTAGGGAATTAAAACCAAATGCACAAATACAGAATGGGAGCAAACTGGCTTGGCAGCAGCACTGCTGAGCAGGATCTGGGAGTTATGGTGGAGTGTGATGCTGATGCTGCAAAAAACTGCAATTTTCAGTTGCATTAACTGGGTCATTGCATGAAAGTCACAGAAAGTAATAGTACCACTCCATTCGGCACTGGTTAGGCCTCAGCTGGAGTACTGTGTCCAATTTTGATCACTCATGTATAGAAAGGATGTAGAGAAACTGGAAAGGATCCAGAAGCGAGTGATGGAGATGATCAAAGGGATGGAATATAAGTCATATGAGCAAAGGCTGAAGGAACTGGATAAGTTTAGTCTGGAAAAGAGGAAATTAAGGGGAGATGTGATAGCAGTCAGCAGATACTTGAAAGGTTGCCATAAAAAAAGATGGAGAAAAGTTGTTCTCTTTTGCCAAAGAGGGCAGGACAAGAGGCAATGGGTTCAAAGTACAGCAAAGCAGATTTAGATTAAATCTCAGGAAAAACTATACAAAAAGTAGGACAATGGAACAGACTGCCTTCAGAAGTTGTGGAAGCTTCTGCACTGGAGATTTTCAAAAGGAGAAGGAATAGCCATCTGTCTTGGATGGTTTAGACACAACAAATCCTGTATCTTGGCAGAGAGTTAGACTAGTGATCCTTGTGAACCCTTCTAAAACTATGGTTCTACAATTCTAGAAGAATCAGTAATTAACATTGATAATATTCAGCATTCATATACTTCAGGAGGATGTCTACAATCTTACCTTCCTCATCAGTCTTAATTTGTAAGGATTTGGTTCCATTAAGTAATACCAAACCTTGGACTTAAAATGTGTTCAAAACAAATTATCTAACACTTGGTAAATAAACAAAAGCACTGTTTAAAATTTTCATTTACAAAGAAAGCAAAGCTAAAGTATTTTTTTAAAATATACCAAAACACTAATATATTAATCACAACCAAATTAATTTTCTTTCTTTCAAAGAAACCAAAGATGAAGTTGCCTGCAATGAAGGAAAATCTCCTAGGAGCACAACACAAGTGCAAGCCCCCGAAGAAAGGGTGTATTGCCAGAAAAAACTACCTTTGAGCCAATCCAGCAACAACAACATGCAGAAACCAGTAAGAAAACAAATATGGATGGTATAGTGTAAAGAAAAACCTCCAGAGACACAGCAAAAACAAGGGTATAAAGAAAAAAATGACAGAGTAACTGGCATTTTACAAACCACTGTGTTTGAGAGAATTAATCAAAGGTAACAGCGGCTTACCATATCTTGACATAAGTTAGTTAGCCCCTTGTTGGCAATCCACTGTTACAAAAGACATACAGACAGTGTCTAACATAATACAGAGAAGGAAACAGCAATATATTTAGTCCACAGTCCTGCAACTGCATAGGCATTACTGGATCACTGTGAAAAGTCCCACTGAGTTGCACTTGTGTGCATACAGTTGCAGGTTTAGGATTATAGTCAGATACCCGATCCTTTGTGGGGTATTTAAATAACCAGCAAAGCCCTATCTGGTACTAACAGCTTCTGATCTTATCTGCAAATAGATTCCAACTATGTTTGCATGGCTAAGCATTCCCTATGTCATATCGGACCCACTTTTGGCAAATGCATGAATAACCCACAAAATAACTGAACATTATACATCTCTATGTTGACATGCTTTATGATATATTATTAGAGGATGGTCCTTCTGGAGGTGTGCAACCTCAACAACTTTTAACCAGCACTTCTGATACTGCAATCATTTAACCGTGTTGCCAACTCTTGCAGTTTTATCACTTCTTGCAATATTTGGTGTCCTCAAAATTAGGCTGGAAACCTCATGAGAACCAGTTATTTTGTGAGATTACTAATACTTCCATTCAGGTCAGAAATATCAGAAGAGCAGCCTAGGCCATGGTATTTCAGCTCTTCTGATACCAACCAAAATCTCAAAGTGTGAAAGCTGAAAATGAAAAAGAGTAACAGAAGAACTCAAACGTCAAAACTGGTTCCAGCTCTCAAACATGCTAATGCTCAATGGTCTTCACAGGAAGAATTTGATTCCAGTGGCTTCCATTATAGGAGGTTTTTGAATCTGAGGATTGGGT
Source organism: Chelonoidis abingdonii (assembly GCF_003597395.2). Classification (NCBI taxonomy): domain Eukaryota; kingdom Metazoa; phylum Chordata; order Testudines; family Testudinidae; genus Chelonoidis; species Chelonoidis abingdonii. The sequence goes on from NC_133771.1 coordinate 133,391,362, forward strand.
TAGGTCTATATCTAAAATTAATTGATTTTGAAACTCAATCAAATTTAGTTCATGTTTATGGTTTGCAAGAAGGTTTTGGAGATGCCTAATTTTATCTAAACTGATTTGCCTGTCTCTACTGTGAATAGAAAATATTTATTACTTATATATTGGAGCTGTTCAGAACATGGGTTTCTTCCTCCGGTCCACCCCCCACGTCAGAAGTTTTTTCCTTTCTGGTGAAAATAGAAAATGTTTTTGTATTAAACTGAAACTTTTAAGTTTTTTGGATTTTCAGTGAAAATACAAAATTTTATGTGGAAAACAGACACTTTCTGAAAAATGTGTTTAATTAAAAATCCAATTTTCTGTCAATCAAAAGGACTGATGGAGAATTTGACCAGTCCATATTGTGTATATTTCAATCTCTGACAGAAGATCTGCAAGCATATGATGAATTAAAATCTGAACTATGTTTGAATTCCTGACTATAAGAGGCAGCCAATTTTGCTGGTTTTAGAGAAAACTTCTACTGACAGGTGTGGAGATTTGAATGGATTAAAATCATAGACACAAGATGGTGAGAGTGGGAATACATTGGGGTTAGACGGAACCTTCTTTATTTTCAATGGTATCATTTAGCACATTACTATTCAAAAAAGCTGCACCTTTAAAGCATCTACTTCAAATCTCTCCTCACCCTCTACTCAGTTTTTTTTAAACCCTGGGATTAGGAGGCCAGCAACCTCCTGGAATGCATTCTAGGATGCTGTGCTGACAAATTTGTTATGGCCATCTGGCCCTTTAGGCAGGTGCAGTGGGTCTTTAAAAAATTAAATAAAGTCTGTTCATTGTTCATTATGATTAAAAAAAGACATCTCAGTTTTGCAACAATAAAAGGACTGACAGGTGGATAAGAGTAAATGTTCTGTTTCATGAGATACAGCGATTTTTTTGTAGTTGGAGGGCACTTCAAGATAGAAACAGAAACACAACCAGAAAATGACAGAAGCTCACATGACATTAACACCTGGAGAAGCAAATCAAGTCAACTTTGAATTTACTCATCTATATATTGAATACATGTGCTGAGGTCGTCTGTTCCTGCTGGAGGTTTCTATGGACAGATTTCAGGGCAAAGCATATGTTGTGAAGCAAAAACGTTTATGCAAGTAGATAAGACATTTGGGTTTGGAAATCCGTTGTTAGCTAAACTAAAAGGAAAAAAAAAAAAGAATGCTTCCATGTAAGTCCCCAGAGATGCTGGCTCTGCCAACCAAGCCAGTCTTGCAAGCTAACTTTATTTAATCTATGAGGTTTGTTTTAAGCCACGTCTTTTCACCTTCCTCTGCAGCATCATTTATTGGTCAGCACTGGAGGTGAGATACTGGTCTAGGTGAATTCCTATGTATTAGATGATCTACTAAGTACTTTTCTATCTTTGACATCTCTGATTCTTCATTATGAACTATTACTAGATCAGTGCTTTGCATTTGAATCTGAGCCTATCTCCCTACATACCTCTCCCACTCAGTCCAGCTACTCAGGGAATTAATATCTTTGTTCAGTTTCAGACCTGAATATGATCTGAATCCAAGTATGAAATGAGTACAAAAAAGGTAGAAGTAAATTTTTTAATAAGAAATCATCAAATTTCTTGAGAAAAACTCCTGTATGATTTAACAGACAGCTAAAAATTTTGAAGAGGCTTTTTGAACTCTCCTCTATAATGTAAAAGAATTATACCCCACAATAAAATGCTGTACAACGGTTTAAAACACAAATCTTTAGAAAGAAGATAATTTGCTACTAAGTTTTATACATTTCTCTGTATATGCAGGGGCAGCTCCAGGCCCCAGCACGCCAAGTGCGTGCTTGGGGCGGCAAGCCGCGGGGGGCGTTCTGCCGGCGCCGCGAGGGCAGCAGGCAGGCTGCCCTCGGTGGCTTGCCTGCAGAGGGTCCGCTGGTCCCGCGGCTTCAGCGGACCTCCCACAGGGAAACCGAAGCAGCGGGACCAGCGGACCCTCCGCAGGCAAGCCACCGAGGGCAGCCTGCCTGCCATGCTTGGGGTGGCAAAAAGCCTAGAGCTTCCTCTGTGTATATGGGCTATCTATACGGATCTTGTAAGCCCTTAGAAAGTAGAAACCCCTCATATTGACTCTCAAGGAGTAAATTAAAGAGAAGGATAAAATGCGGGGACAAAATAATAGTTTCCTTTAAATGTTGCAATTAAAAATCTCAACATGACTCTCATTTTTGTACTCTTATTTTTTAAAAAGTATATTTGGGTGGGGGAGGGAAGAGATACTGGTAGAGACCTCTATCTTCAGGTTGCCTAATACTTTCCATTAAAAAGGAAAAAAGGGTTCTTGTATTTTTTAAGGCATTGTAATACCTACAGTTTTTGCATCAGGCCTATGAAATTCAGCAGGGACAAAGTCCTGGGGCTAAAGAAGTATTTTTTGCTTTATCCTATGAAATTTCATTCATGTCTGACTGAGCTATAAACTATTCCAAAAAGCCATTTCACTTCTGTCACTTGTAATGTAAAGCCCTGGCTGGGCTGATTTAGTTGGTGTTGGCCTGCTTTGAGCAGGGGGTTGGACTAGATGACCTCCTGACCTTAATCTTCTATGATTCTATGTCAGCAAAAATTTGGTAGCATGCCAAAACACCACCACAAATATGCTAAAGCTAGGCCTACTCTGCCTCAGAGTACAATGTACCAGGAAACCTGGGGGTGAGGGGGCTGCCAGGGCAGTTGTGGCAGCATGGGTGGGGTGGAAGGATGGCAAGCATTGATCTGAGATCACACCTGCAACCCTGTATGCTGTCTCAGGGTCCTATCCCCCTCTGTGAGCACCACAGGTAGGAGCATTCTTATACTCCCAAGGAGGGGATGGGGAAAGAGAGAGAAAGCTGGTTGGGATTCCCCAATCAGCCTCCTGAACCCAGCATGTAACACTACAGGCCTATCCCCCCTTCTGGGCTAACAGCATTCTCCTGCTACTATACTAGTTAACAGTCCTAGAGCTTACATGGTAATAGCCTGTGCTGAAGGCACAAGGTTCAAATCTTGCTGAGAATACAGGATGGCTTGTTACAGTTGATTTGCTTTTTACTATTTTTCCTAAAAAACACCATACTGTTCAAAGAACACTATTTAGGTTGCAAAGTCAAGAACTCTAAAGTTAAGAAATGCCAGAATTAAAGTTGTGTGAGCAAACCTGCCCCCTGGTGTATATGCATTATAATACAGTCTTTAATCACATGATGATAAGCTATTTTTTTCACAAGACCCCAGCCTCATTCAGTACCCAAGATGAATACACAAATGGGAAGAATTCAGACTGCACAGACACTTGTTAATTTACTATGTTACCTATTGTTCACAAATTGCAAAAATGCTGCATGATCTAGCTGTTCCTAAAATAACCCATCATCTTCTGAGTACAGCATAATGCTGTACACAAATATGTAAAATGTATATAAATTGCTGTGGTAGCAGTGACACATATGCATTCACTTTTATTCAAAATGTTTGGAATAACTCATGTGCCAGGGTTTAGACCACCCCGGTTTTTTAGCAGTTTCTGTAACTTTGTGGGGAATATTAGTTCCAGTATATGCAGTGCAGGAGACAAAAACATTTTGGTGAATCATGGGAACTGTTACAGCACAGAGGAAAAAAATATTTCTTTTCTTCCCCCCATCTACCTCTATAATTATCTTAACATTTTTGTCCCAATGTGATTTCTTTTTACATGAACAAAAGCTTTTGCGTTGGCTTGCCATTCTTGTTTCCAAACATTTTCTTTTACATTTATGACCATATAAATGGATGTAGCCTGGACAATTAGAAGGATTTTCTAAATAATTCCAGCATGTTGGGGTGGGGGGAGGAGAAGAGATAAATTATTCAAAAATCAAGAACTTTGTTTCTTTTATAAGTTTTAAAAGCCACCTATTGTCATCATAAATGAGGACTTTACAGACAGTATATTTGAGGACAGTTAGAAATAGGGAGAACTGTAGATTTTCTTTGGATAACTCTTGATTATTGAAAGTAGATTTCCCATCAGATATTATTGTCTGTGATATATATTGGATGGGGGATTTACTTGTGTATGTGTACACATGCACAATGGTCTCTGAAGAATTTAGGCATTGTATAATGTTGATACTCATCCATTTGAAAAAAATGAGTAGCTGTTGAGGATAGAAAAAATGGCTGGCTGGCTTCAGCAGGTTTCACCTGACTCGAGGTATGTTTCTGGTATTTTGCTGTCATTTCTACTGACAGTATAATACCAGTGGCATCTCCAAGATTAACATTACAGCCTGCGAGTTGCTATGCAAACAGCATAGGAAATACTGTCACTTTGTCAATCAGCTCGACTTTGTGTTTTCCTTTCATCTTCTTTGCAGTTGTCTTTGAAAACAAAATCCAGCCTCTCTTTCATGATTCACAGAAATGGATTATCTCTGCTGTGACAACATGTGAGTGGTCTATCGGATTAATCAGTCAATGATAGACCCTGCTCTCATAGTTATAGCAGAATCAGCAGCCCTTTGGGCATTCCAAATAGACCAATATCTTATGTACACTTTAATACTCTCTGAATAGGTGAAGGAAATATCTTTGTGTGTGTGATGATTTATGGAAGATTAAGACATTTTTCAACTTGGAAGCCTCATAAGAATATCCACCTGACATTTTTACTAGATGCTAAAAGAAAACACAACTAACAACAAATATGTTGTGTAAGTAGTAATGATCAATTAAAAATTACAACTATCACAGTAAGCATAGCATTTATGCCACGTTAACAAGACAGAACACCATACATGTATTTATGCAGTTCTGCTCCAGCACCCGCAGTCTCCTCAATCGCCTGTAATTTTTCCTTTACTTTATTAACAATGAAAAATATATATGCATACAAATAACTAGGAAAATATGGTGGGGAAATCCACTCAAAAATCACAAAATTTTACATCTGCAAGAAATTAGAAAAATCTGCAAGCTCATTTTTGTTTCTAAAGAATGTCTCTCTTTGTGTACTTAGTCATGGCACAACCTGAGAAAGGATCTAGGCCACTTGCAGAAATTTAATGGTTTCAGTAGAGACAGTATTATTGTATATATACTCATGAAAGAAAAACTAATACTGAACATGAAGGAAAACAGCCAGTCCTTTCTGGCATTACTGTTACCCTTACATAGGTATGCATAGATCCAATTTCCAGCAGCCTACCAATCTACAGATGGATTATGCACATTGCATAATACCTGTATTAAGGGGGCGGGGGGTTGATTCACTGGATATAAACTGTTAGGTTAATATCACTTGACTCATCTAGGGGGGAGGAAGACATCTGAAAAGAAGTAGAAAGCTTAAAAATATCTAGGAATGCTAACTCTTTCAGCATAAGGGAAAAGATAATATCATCATGGAAGTAAGGAAATTTACTAAAGATGGTTGAATATGGGAAAGAAAACAATATGAAAAATTTGAATTTTCAAAGTGGCTTCCATTTTTCAGGGATTGAAACTGAAGAAATTTTTTCTCTCAAATATATTTTAAAAAAAATTGAATTTTTTCCATGTTCTCCAATTTTTTTTCCTTTTTGCCCCTCAGTGCAATAAATAAGTGTTAAAGCTTTTTTTATTTCACTTTTTTCCTTTCACTGTTCTGTAACTTTTCAAAGGTTACAGAGTTGCAAAAAGAAAAATTAAGCTGCAACTCTGCAACTATGTTACATTTCAAAACTTCTCCAATTTTCTAAAAGTTACAGAGCGCCAGTTAGAGTTTCCTTCTTCCATTCTCTAATTTTGCCAAAACTGAGGAAGTTTAGAAAAAGTCATGAAGTTTCAAAAGGAAAAAATTAAAATGAAAAAGTGAAGGGAAATAAAAAAAAGCAGACACAATTTAGTCTGTTGAATTTAATGGCAAACAGGAATAAGGGAGAAAAAAACAGGAGAAAAAAATCCAAAATTTCAAAAAAAAAATGACTGAAAAAAATTAAAAGTCAGAAGATTTTCATGCATGTTTTCAGTTTAGAAAAATAGTCATTTTAATTGATTTTTTTTAATAACTACTTCTGAGCAGGGGGTTGGACTAGATGATCTCCTCAGGGCCCTTCCAACCCTGATATTCTATGATTAACGTATCTTATCAATTCTGATGTTAATGTAGTCAGTGGCTGCACTGGGAATGGTTATCAACAGGAGAGCTGCACTAATAAGTGATTTTTTGATTCACCAGACAACTGAAAAGTCAGGGGAAATATTTGGCTTGGTTGCAAAAGCGTTCAGAATTTGTTAGAATTGTCACCATTTCAGGCCAGCAAGCGGTCTTTCTGTAGCCCCTCCTTATAACTTTTAGGCCAATTAGGACAATTGCTTGGGATGTGGGACATCCACTTTTGAATCCCCACTCCGGCACACATTGCACTCAGGCCTCCCCCGACCCGGTTAAATGCGCTAGCCACCAGGCTATAAGGTATTCCAGGGTTCCATTTTATATACATACTTAAATGCTTTTTGGCTCAAAGAGCAAGCGAGAATGACTATAGCCTGGTGATTAAGACATTCCTCTGGGAGATAGAAGAGGGATATGAACCAACATTTCCTGAATTAGACAGAAGAAAGACTATGAAGAAATAATATGCTATTTATCATGGCTGAACTTTACTAGAGTGCAAAGGGGCCTGAACACATCATATGCATTACTTAAGACCCCTTTCAAGCTCTATTTCCAAAGCAAAAGTAGGCCTTAGTTGGTGAATAGCTTTTGTCTACAAACCGGTGAGATACATTTCTCCTGCAAGGAAATGTGTCTGAAGGGGAAGAGAAATGTACACCCAACCTAGGCATGTCTCAATGTTTTGCTTTCTAAATTAACTTTAAAAAAAGTATAAGAGAAACTTTAACAATTACATAAGCTTCAGTTATTTACTTAAGAAATCCCTCTTCAGTATCAATTTTTACATCATTATATACTGGGACATTAGAAGTAGAATTTGTCTTTTTCCTCTCTGGAATTACTTAAATGGATTTCTAAGGTTGACATCATTTATTTGCAGTCAGCCAAAAAGGACTTGAGCACTTTGTCTCTCCATCTCTTTCTGGATAAGTTATGGTTAAAAATTTCAAAAATGGCTGGTGACTCCTTCCTGGATCCTTAAAGAGAGGGTGCTCCTGGTAGAGATCAAGCTCAACACCCAAAACTTCTAGTCATTTTTTAAACTCTTGGTATGTACCTATATCTTGTATGTATGAGGATACACATATATGTGTGTGCACGTGTGTGTGTGTGTACAGAGAGAGAGAACACATGATGGTGTAGCATAGTATAAAGGTAATCAGCTAGATTACACAGACAATCTAAAATGAGAACCAATAAGCACTTTATAATCACACCCATTGTCACAACCACTATGTCATTAAAAAAAGAAATGTTGAAGTGTGACAAAAATGTCTTTAGTACTGTTTTCCATGTCTCAACCTATAAAGCTAGGGCTCCTAGTATTAGTGCCATAGCCCTCAGTCCAAGCCCTGGAGGGAAGGGAAAAATGATAACTAAGTAACCTAGGAAATAGATCTTGGCTATGCTCCAAAAAAAAGAAATTAGTTAGAACTATTTACATTAGTCAAAAAGTGAAATAAATGTGTTTTGTTTAATCTGAAATATAAAGCGGTGAAGGAGTCATCTACTCACATGTGGTTACCTAAAAGGAAAGGAAATGTGCTGAGGAAGTATTTTGGTATATTTTCCTCATTGCTCTAGTGGTCTAAGTATGAAGTTTTGCAGGGATGACTGGGGGTTCTTGCTGAATTTCCAGAGCTGTCAATCTATGTGATAGCCGTATAGTCATAGGAAATTTGTGAGCCATGAAATGATTCTGCTCAGATTGTGGTGATGGCTTGGTATTGCTTTAAGGCAGAATGCTGAGCAAAGTGCATTGAGGCATGTTAGTGATTATGCCATTCACGCAAGTTCACCACAGCTGGTTAAAAAAAGGGAAGAGGTTTTGAAAAGGAGGAAACTTTCCCCTTAGAGCACTGGAGGAAACCATGGTACCAATGAAGGCTGGCAAAGTCATTTGGAAAAGAGAGAGAATCTGAAACCTTCATTTATTCTCCAGATTGTATCCAGGTGTGCAATTCCATGCTGTGCTTTAAGAGGTGCAGCACAAAACCTCACAGCAGTTGGGAGTGGGGGCTAAGGTGACATCCAATTGTGGGCTACTTTAGGACCTTAAGCTTAACTTAAACAGCCCTGGGGGCCTAAATTACAAAAGCCTCCCAGGGCTACCCTAAGGGTTACAGTGCTGCTCAGAAGGTCTGCAGCACAGCCTGTTGCAGCCCTGTCCCTGAGATGCCTCTCCTGTCCCAACCCCTGGACCCAGCATGCCCCCAGGGTTTGCAAAAGGGTCCTGAGAAGGAAGCCTTACAGCTGTCTTCTGCAGTGCCTTTGATATGCAAAACCTTCCATAGCTGGAACTGTAGCTTTTAGGCCTCTTTTCCGTCACATAAAGGGGATGGTGTTGCAGTGGGAACCTCATCTTCAAACTTTTTGCAAGTAGGAATCCAGCTCCCTGATTCCCTCCTCTTCCTACGGTTTCTTTATTTTTGTGTAATTCTCTCATTGCCCCCTCATTTCTATCAACACTTTTCAGACTTGCAACTTTCTAATAGGTTCTTTCCCACACAACTCTCCAGTAAACCCAGATTTCAATCCACCTGCAATTCTTTCACCTCCTCCTCCCCTCACAGAGCAAACTACTCAGTGTTGCAAGTTTTCTTGAAGAACAAATTTGTAGTTATATATATTAAAAAAAAAAAAACATGCACAAAATGTTTTGATTGATGAAATGAAAAACAGGGACATTTCAGCTGTTGTGAAAATGTTCTAGGATCACCAAGGCATCATATGAAAAACCAGAAAATATGGCCCATTTAAGGCTGCCTCGCATTCAAAATGATTTGTATAGAAGTTCTCTCCCATTTATATGAGTTAATGTGCAACAGGAGCGCCCACCTGGAGCACAAAAAAGATTAACTTTTTTCTATCTGAGGATCTCAAGGTGATGTCCTTATCGGGTTCCATTTGGGTTGCTTTTATAATAGAAGTTCAGGCTATATTATATATAATCCTTCCACTGTGATTATAATGGCTTCTTGGAGAAGACTTGATCTCAAATGGAAATCTAGAAGATATTTTCATTATAGTAGAATCACAGACATTAGAAATGGAAATAAACAGCATAGATCATCCTACACACCTACCCATGAAGCATGTAGCATATTTTCTGACCATTTGTCCTTTCTCATTTCTGAACCCTCCGGCAGTTCAAGCCCTTGGGTTTCCACTATTTCCCTTGATACCTTACCCCATAAACTACTAGCTCTCCTGCTTAGGAAGGTTCCCCCATCCCAATATATAGTCCAAGCTATCTACAGATCATTGATGCAGACTTTATGAGCCCTTTAGAAGCTGTAATCAATCAAACAGTGCTTATTTAGAAAAAGTAGTCAGTGCACAGAAGTGCATGAAGGTGCTAGTTTTGGTACACCTAATTTCTTAATCAACCTTTGCAAAAAAAAAAAAAACAAACAAAAAAAACAACTCTTCAACAACAAGGAATTCATTTTTTTCAAAACACCACTCAAAACATTTTTCTATTTCAAGTGATTTTGCTCCTCTTAATTTTGCTTTGCCACAGACACTTTGTAGCAGAGGAACAAAGGTTGTTAAATATTTAATTATTGGGAAGGCACAAATGACCGATGGATTCAATAGGACCAGCCAAACTGCATTATTTCACCACACTGGGGCTGAGTAAGATTGACATTTGGCCTTCATTCAATGTTTTTCATCATTCCACCAGAAATAAACACAGTGGGGCCTATTTGCAATATATTTATGCATTAGTAACTTACATTACTTCTGGAAACTGTGAAATTTATGCCAGCTGGTTTTAAAAGAGAGTACAGTTTGCCTTCCCCCCCCCCGCCCCGCACTATTCCCACAACCCAGAATCAATATGTACACAATTTTCCTCCTCCTCACTCCACATGTTATTCCATGGAGCATAGTCCAAGAAATAAATGGACATTCCCCCCCTCCCCCATACAACCCATCACCATAATGAGATTTTCTGTCTCATCTGTACAAATAAGAAATGGGCCTAGTAGCAAAATTCAGATGTGAATCTAAACATGATCCAAACAAAATGTGTTAAAATGTAGCATTTTGGTTCAGTCCAAGATAGAGACAGGGCCCTGCCTCAGCATTTGGATCTGATTCAGATCCAAATTTTCACAGAGTATGGAGGTACTGAGACCTAGACTTTTGGTTTCAAACTATCTCTAGTACAAATATAGCAGAAATGTTTTAATGATGTGTTTGCTTGGCCCTAGTTTTTAGAGGGCTAGTATTTCTGATTGTGATCTTTGGTAGACTGAAAATTATTAAGGCTAGGTCTACAGTGAGGTTTTTTTCTTCAAGTTTCCTGCCACTGGACTATCACCAGTGCAGCTCTGCCAATGAAAGCACAAGTAGGAACAGTGGTGTATACAAGGAAACAGTGGTCACTGACACTCTTTCCACTACATCATCTAGACTTATTCTAAGCAGGATTAGAGCAGACAACATGGTGGTAAAAGTACCCATGCCTTGTTTACACTAGTGTTCCCATGATTGCTATCATTGGTGAAGATGTGCCACTGATGGAGCAACAGGGGCAATTTTTAGGGGGAAAAAATCCCTCACTGTGTAGAGTACAGTTTACATGAAACAGGTTTTGAGAACAATTTGTATTGTAATGAATAGTGTATAGGAAACCATTTTTAAAAGTGGCTAAGCTCTCTCACACTCCTGCTTCTTCTTTGCAGAGCAATAGTGCAGAAAACCCCATTAGAGACATTACAAATTTAAGCTGAGAATTTTTCGTAGCATGGTTTAAATGTGGTAGTACAGACAAGGTCTGATTCTTCGTTGAAAAGAACCCTTCTTTGAAAAGGCAGACATGAAAAACCTGAGGACTTTTACTGTGAAGGTTATACTCATGTTTTTACTTTATTCATTTCCTGAAAGCTGAAAGGGGTCTACTGTATCCCACACACCTGCTAGTCCCGGATGAGACGTATGCCTATCTATGCCTGTTCTGGCATAACGAAGTAATTTCCATAACTGATCCATTTATTTACTACTCCCAACCAGCATCCTATCTATGCATATTGTTATTGGAGCTCCTCTGTCAAAAATTTACGAATATTATGTGTTCTGCTTGTCTAAATATTGAGCTATTCACTGTATGAGTATAAGGAGTTAATTCAAGAAGGTTCTGACTGCACCTACTTGCAGAAAAGAAGACAGAGGCTCGATAACACCTGATCCACAAATACCTGAATCAAGGCAGAACAAGCAGCTTCAAAGGCTATTTTTGACTCCGATGTAGCACCCAAACTAGCTTAACAAGGCTAAAGAAACAGAGGAGGGAACAAAGGACTTTGGCTGGTTTTAAAAGGGGGAGACATTCCTGAAGAAGGAGACAGGGGTCGGAGGTAAACTGAACATAGACACCCTTAACTCCAGGAGTCTATGGTAAGCTAGAGCTACCTAGGCATATAGGTAAGAAAGATATTTGTGTATTGGCCTTTTGTGTTTAAAAAAGTATCTCCTATACTTTGCCATATCCTTACTGTTAAGATTAAACTTTTTTTTTTTTAAATGAAAGTGGCTGGTTACTGTATTAGCCACTGGTCACAGCCACTGCCTCTGGTTATGACAACATGTCACTAGAGTTCTTGAAGCAACTCAGGACTCGTGCTCACCAGTGTCTGGCGCAGTTTTTAATGTGAGAGGTCAACGAAGAGTGACTTCCAAAGACATGGTGAACATAAAAAAAGTCATTGCTCTCCTGAAACCAGGGAAAGACCTACATAATGTTGCAAACTATCAACTAATATCTCTGTTCAATGTGCCATTTAAGGTGCTGGAGTGTCTCATTCTTCAGTGCATCTCCCCAGGAATGGAGTCAATACTCTGTATCCAGCAAGCAGGCTTTCAAAGAAGTTGGAACACCAGTGATTAAGTGCTAGTTTTCACAACATCAGTCAAAAATAGTTTTCAGAAAAAACTGAAGACAGGAGCAGTATTTCTGGGTCTGACAGCAGCATATGACATGGTCTAGCACACAGAGCTCTTAGTCAAATTGTCAAAAGAAGCCCCATCACAGGCAGTCAGTGTTGCTCACCTCCTCCTCCACAGAAGATGTTTCTGAATACACATGGGAGACAGAGTTAGTGCATGGAGAAGACAAACCAATGGTCTACCCCAAAGCTCTGTGCTGGCACCAGTGCTTTTCAACCTGTACACAGATGGCCTTCTGCACACCCAGTCCTTCAAGTTCACATGGATAGATGACATTTGTTTAGGCATCCAAGCATAGTCATTCGCAGAACTTGAAAATACACTAAATGTCATCTTGATTAAGATGGCTGAATACTGTAGGCAGTGGCATTTACAACCAAGTGTGACCAAGACAGTTTCGAGTGTGTTCCATCTTTACCACAGTAAAGCAGACTCAGAACTGAATATCTTTCTCGGTGGACATAGATTGAGTGGGATTCACGTTTCAGGCAATCTCAGAATAACTCTAGATAGATATCTCACATACTTTAACCACCGGAGGAAAACTGCAGCTAAGGGGAGGACATGTAACAACCTTCTAAGCAAATTGGCCAGCATTTTATGGGGAGCAAACAGTCAAACTCTCCATTATCCAGTTAAGATCTCTGTTACTCTGCAGCAGAATACTGTGATCCAGTCTGGCTTCATTTGTCTCATGTTAGGGTGAATGACACTAAATTCAACCTTATGCACTGTAACTGGGATGATTCGATGCACACCAGTACTCAAGAGCGGCACTAGGGTTTCTGGCACTCTAGGCAGAATTCAGGGGGAGATATTTTGTGCGCTTCTCATGGGGTGCATGGGAGCTTCCAGTTCCACTCCCATCGCGCAGCCGAAGAAGGACCCTCCGCCAAAATGCGGCAGGCGACAGTGGCAGTTATTGAGCTGCTCAATTGCCTGCCGCTGTTTTCTGCGGCACATTGGCAGAAGGTCCTTCTTTGGCGGCACGACGGGAGCAGAACCGGAAGCTCCTTCGTGCCCCATGGGGAGCGGACAAAATGCTGCCCCCTGAATCCTGGCGCCCTAGGTGACCGCCTAGGGTCGCCTAATGGAAGCGCCGGCCCTGTCAGTACTGTGCTGCCCTGTGTTAAGCAACACTATTCCTCTACACATCTGTTGTGAGGAGGTTACAGCCAGAATGGTTGAGAAGATGAGGGTAAACTTAATCCTACCAGTATACACTGACCTCTTCAACCACCCCAGTGCACGCTTGTCACTGAGTCCCCTGTTTTGGGCCCACTGCCCTGCCCAGATTTCTCTATGATGTGGATGTGGCATGAAGAATTGTCTGCCGCTGACATCAGAACCCTGTCTCTCATAACTGACATGACCACATGTGTGAGACATACCAGGGTACAATCCAGACTAATGAGTAGCTGTGTCACCCCTGCCTTCTAGCCTGGTGTGCCTTTTACAATACTTTGCTACTGTAACCTCCAGCCTGGACTGCTCACAAACAGCCTCCAGCATGCAAGTCACTCCCAGCTATGTCTGGGTGTGTGCTGTGGTCAGCCAGCCACACCTTGGCTCTTACTAGCCTGGGTTATATTGCAGGGTGACCACAATACACACCCCATCTTAGATTTCCCCCAAAGATATATATAACCTGTACTACCCAACACTCTCTTGGACAAAACATGTTTTATAGAAAATCAGTTATTTCATTAATAGAAATAATATGCACACAACTTGTCAACCTAAGTGGAGCTTCTCCAAAAAACTTCAATTTAAACACACTGGATTAGATAAAACAATAAAACAACTTTTTTAAGTACAAAGAGAGAGATTTTAAGTGAGTACAAGTGATGAGGCAGAATGGTCAGAAACGGTTGCAAGAATAAAAGAAAACACAACTGGTGCCTAACAAACTATATTAAATTTCAAACAAAGTTGTCTCCACATGCTTCCAGCAGTCTTACTGACCAGCCTTCTTAGGTTAGGATTCTGGGAGAAGGGGTCCAACAAACACTTCCTTTGTCACTTCAGATGCCGTGAACACAATGGGCAGCAAGAGGAGTGCCTCCTTTTTAATAGTTTCAGTCCCCTCTTGAAAAACATTTCCAGATGAGATTCAGGAGACAAAGAGTCTATGTGAAAGGTTATTCTTGGCTGTTTTTTCCACCACCTGTGAGGGTTTCCTTTGTCTCCCTTTCCTGCTTGTTGACCCTGTTTACTGCTTAAATGCAAATTAAGCAGAGCACAGATTTCTTTGTTTTAGGACAGACCTGTTTGTCAACTTCTGCTTGGGCCAGGCTGTGGTTTGGAACATGTGTTAACACCACAACACAGAGAAATCTTATAACTTCACATACAATGTTGCCACACGTATTTTGCCAGGACAATAATGACCAGCAAATTGTATCTCATAAGATTTATTTTCTACAAAGATTATTACAATAGTATGTAGGGTGTGAATAGAGGGGTACATTGCATCACAGCATGTACCCAGTTTTGGGCATCACATTAGCTATCTTCCAGTCATCTGGTACAGAAACTGATTTAAATGATAGGATACATATCACAATTAGTAGTTTTGCAATTTCACATTTGAATTCTGAAGGAACTCTTCGATGAATACCATCTGGCCTGGTGACTTATTACTCTTTAAATTATCAATTTGTTCCAAACCCTCCTCTAATGACACCTCAATCTGAGACGGTTCCTCAGTTTTGTCACCTAAGAAGAATGACTCAGGTTTGGGAATCTCCCTCACATCCTCAGCTGTGACAACTGATGCAAAGAATTCATTTAGTTTCTTTGCAGTAGCCTTATCTGCCTTAAGTGCTCCTTTAGGATCATGAGCGCCCAGTGGTCCCACCAGTTTCAGTGGTCCCACAGGTTTCTGATGTACTTAAAACAATTTTTGGAATTACTTTTTGAGTCTTTGGCTAGCTGTTCTTCATACTCTTTTTTGACCCTCTTAATTATATTTTTACATTTCACTTGCCAGAGTTTGTGCTGCTTTCTATTTTCCTCACTAGGATTTAACTTCCACTTTTTAAAGGATGACTTTTTGCTTTTAACTACATCTTTTACTTTGCTGTTTAGCCACGGTGGCCCTTTTCTGGTCCTCTTACTATGTTTTTTTTAAATTTGGGGTATACATTTAAATTGAGCCTCTATTATGGTGATTTTAAAAAGTTTCCATGCAGTTTGCAGGGATTTCACTTTTGGCACTGTACCTTTTTAATCTTTGTTTAACTAAGTTCCTCATTTTTGTGTAGTTCCCCTTTCTGAAATTAAATTATTCTACAAACATTTACAGAGATGCTTAAATTTGAAGCCAGTGGGACTCCTCAGATGCTTAAAGTTCATATGCATGCATGCAAGCGTCTGCAAGTTCATAGCCTGAGTCAGTCATGTATTAGTGCAATGTTCTTTGATTTGGGTTTCCAGCACTGCTGAGAAATGTTTAAAATCAGCTTCCATTGATCTTATTAAAAAGGCCAACCAGGGAAACGTGTTATTATCAAAACAGTTCTTTCCCTTCGAAAAAATATGCATTTTTGGTCGCAAACTATTTGATGGCGTATTCCCCTTTCATCACTAAAATAGTGAAGTAATAAATAAGAACAGCTGATACTACGTACTGAATTTAGTTGCATAAACACTTTAAGGAGTTGCCACTAAGCCTCAGAGTTTATAACTAGGAAATAAATAAAAAATAAAAAGCAATAAACACAGGATGGTCTCGAAACACTAATTTATTACAGCAAATAAAAGCTGTAGAAACTAGGGCTGTTAATATTTTAGGATGCTTCAGAACCTAAGTGTGTCTCACAAATATAGGAAGGGTATGATAATCAAGGTGCTCCATGTAAAAAGTGAGTAGTGAGATGTCATGGTAAGGCTCATCTTTGCATGCCATGTTTTACATAAGCAATGATATTAGACAGCAAAACTTCTTGCAGAATATACTTCATGTGCATCAAGGCTTTGTTCCCACAGCTTCATAAATTCTTATCTCTACAGATTTATGATGTGTTCCAACTTGTGCTTCTTGCCCCATCTCAGGCAGTGCTGCCTTTTTTTTTTAAGAATGCCACCATTCCAATCCCATGCTCGCTTACTCTCTCTCACACACACACAGCAATGTTGGGAATAGCAAAGGTTAAGAGGTGTGCAGCTAATGTAGAACAGCTGAGCGGGACACTATGGAAACTGAATGCAGGATGAAACAATATATTCGCAAGATATTAACAAAAAAGAATTGACTAGTTTGTTTGTTGTCCCTGCTTGTTCTTTTCTCGACACCTGACATGGTTTGAAAAGTTCAATTAATGACAAAATGCTAACTTTATTTAAAAAAACAAACAAACGAAAGAAGTGCTATTTACACATTGCATCGTCACCTTTTATTTAAGCAGGACTGTTCTTCACACTGTGACAGATTCAGACCAGAAGGTTAAGGTGGCAGGTATTTCAGCCTTAGAATGAGCAGGTCCCTGTTCCCTGGATAGCCAAACAAAGGCTACTCCAGGCCAATCAAGACACCTGATGCCACTTAACCAGTTAAGGGCATTAGGCTAATGCTGGCACCTGACCCCAATTAACTGGCAAAGGGTCAGCTAAGGCTGTTAGGCTAATGAAGACAGCTGGAACCAGTCAAGGTCTCACTCATACTACTTAAAAGCTCTCCTTTCCAGTTCGGGGGTGCGGGGGGGGAGGAGCGGTAGGTGAAAGGAGCTGGAGGTAAGGGTGAAGCTAGGAAAAGGGACCATGGGGGAAGTGGCCCAGGGAATCAAAGAAGCTGCAGTGGGGTAGGGAAATCCACCAACAGCTGCTACCATTACGGTCCCTGGGCTGGAACCTGGAGTAGAAGGTGGGCCTCTCCCGCTCCCCATGCTCTACAGAGATCCCCTTGAGTGGGGAAGCAGGCCTTGGACCAGTCAGGAGGCTGAACTGTGCCTACTGAGCTCTATGGAGTGAGAGAGACTGTGGGAGTAATCAGGGCTGGCTCCAGGCACCAGCTTATCAAGCAGGTGCTTGGGGCGGCAACTCAGGAGTGGGGCGGCACTTTCAGGGATTCGGCAGCAAATTGGCAGAGGGTCCCTCACTCCCACTCTGACCAAAGGACATCACGCTGAATTGCTGCAGACTGCGATCGTGGCTTTTTTTTTTTGGCTGCTTGAGATGGCAAAACCCCTGGAGCCGGCCCTGGGGGTATTTCCCTTCCCAACCCCCAAACTGGCCTGTGATGAAAGTAACTCAATAGGCTGTGACTCTTGCCACTACACTGTGAAAGGAAGGTCACATTGGGGCCTTAGTGGGTTTCTGAGGCCACTGAGTCTGCTTGGAAGTATGGGACCTACCAATACAGGCTCGTAACTTTGTCACAAACATATAATCTATTTTAATTCACAAAAGATAATATGTGAATCTACGGTGCATCTATTGTAATTCTTAAATGAGAATACCTTCTTTTAATCCCTTTGTTACGATTTCCATTGGATCACTTCTCTATGCTAGTTCATAGTTTTAGTAATTTCCTAGAATTATATTAAGAGCCAAAGGCGTCTCCTTGGGGACAGAGTTCTTTATTACTCACATGCAATGCAATGGGCAAAATACTAATGTAATTAAGGGTCTCATTCCACCTAGACCTCTGCCATAAGGATCAGTATGAATATTGCCCATATTATTTAATTAACTTAGTGCATTTTTTATTATTTTGTACACATTCTGAGAAAGATTTGCTAAAACCCTGTGCATCACAGTATCATCAAAATGGGATATGAGAAGAGCTACTAGATCCCTGAGTCCATGTCCCTACTACTGCAGATCTGTTATCTATAATATATACTTTTACCACTTGGCCAAATTTCTGCATGTCAGGAGGTGGTCATATCATTTGATTTGTGAAACAGTTCTATAATCTATCAGGACTCTCAGCTGTTGAACCAAAATTGCCCTTTTTCAAATTTCATCCTCTTGCCACTTGAGACAGTGCAACTCTAAATAATTCTTCTCCATTTGGGGGTATGGAGGGAATGAGGGTGACTGCACACACATCCTTTTAGGCATCAATTATGTTTCCTCAATCCTTTCTCCTAACTATATGGGAAATCCACAGTTTGTGCAACAGTGTCCATTGCTTTGGGGTCAATTGTCATTTAGGGAAAAAAAATCCGAACATAGAGAATAAATCACTTTAAAATATATCTTATGGGTTACTGACAGTGACTACCAATCATTTCCTGCAGTGATTATTGAGGGAAAAATAAAAAGCTATTTGTCACAAAATATTTACTGGAAATCTAGAAAATGCTGAACCAATCAGGAAACTATTTTCTTAACTCTTATAACTGCTTTACTGGTAAGACTAGTAAATGATTTAGGGTAAGTGCAGAATGGTTTTATTTATGACCAATAAAGCTTATATGGTTATTTAAAATTTTCTTGAATTCCTCTTCAATTTCCATTCACTGAAGCCACTGGGAAGAAATAGTCAACATAAAAGTTCTTCACAATTATCCTTGTTTTGTTTAATGTTGCTTTTCTTTCCTGTGGTCTTCTATCACAGGAAAACCACTTTCAATAATAGGAATATATCACTATGAACAATTATCTATTGCATAAAACTGGTCAACTCTATAGCTTTAAAAATAGAGGACACATTCTGCACTACTACATCCATTCATGGGGCTGTGCAGCAAAGCTGAAATTCATCTCTCTAGAGCAGGCGGGCAAAAGTGCTACATGCTACACAAGTCTTCAAAATAAGGTTTAAGTGGTGAATAGTCCTGGAGCTAGATGGACATCTAAACAGGGTGAATTTTACTGAAAGTCCTAAACTTTGCAATACACTTATAGTAATTCCAGAGACCCAGTGAACATCCACTTAGAATGAAGAAGTTCTGTGGAAAAAAAGGACTTCACTATAAATCAGTTGCACTATTCTAAACCATTGGAAATCTTCCAGTTGACTTCAACGGGCTTTGGCTCATGCCCTCAATGCACAGGTTAGACGGTGAAGAAGGCAGACTACGGCTAAAATGATCTCTCTGGTTTAGACGTTACTAAAGTTAAATTTAGCAAACTAAGGCACAGGTATTTGGGAGAGATCTGCTTGACCCTAAGCAAAATCTAAACACCCCACAACATGACTGAAGTTCACATCTAGATCTAGCACCTTTCTGTGGTAATAGGTGGCAGTATAAAATCCTAAGATATGCATTCTGGTGCTTAAGCATAACAGGAAAAAGCTAGCACAGACTGAAATCCTCCTCTCTGATTTCCTTGCATTATTAGCTCAGATCAAAGTGAGTAGCTCCAACCCTGTAGATCTTACTTATGCAGCGTATCCTCTGAACTCAATTGAGTGATCTGCATGATTAATGACTAGTGCTAGACAAGACTCAGCCTGCCCAAATCTGAGCCTGCCCTGCCACTTGAGCACAGCATCCTGCATGCAGGCAAAGCACTGCCTCCAGTGGCGCCAGCTTGGTGCTGAACTGCCTGGCTACCCTACAGGAGGTTGAGTCCCTAGGGCCCAGTGGCAGATGGTGAGGTGAGTCCATAGGTCCCTGGCATTCTGCTACGGGGAGAGTCTGTTCTGTGCATTCCAGCATCCCGTAAGTCAGCCCCATCCCTGGCTGTCCTTCCCTGGTGCTTTTCAGCACAGCTGGAGCTAGGGCCATCAAGGAGGGGGAGGGAGTGAGCAGAACAGAACAGAGGAGAGGACAGGGGGAAGGACTGGAGAGGAGGGAGCTGGACAGTCAGAGCCAGAGGGTAGGGCCTGACAGTTTTATTCAAACATGCCCAAAGAATGTTTTCACCAGTCACTTATACCCACCAGCTAGATTTTTGTTGTTGCCGCCCTTGTTTTTGGTGAATATAGTGCTGGAAGTTCTCCGTTGTGATAAGCACAGAGATGTTCCTAATGGCTGACAAGGATACTAAAATTCTGGTAAAACCATGCTGACATCTTTCATCTCTCATAGAGGATGGTCACCGCTTAGTGAATCCTGTCTAAGGTGTAAACACTGTTGTGGTACATCTTTATTCACTACACGGTCTGCTGCACTTCCATAGTCTCCCAATTTGGCCAGCTGTTGGTATTGGATCCAACCACAGTCTCAGCTGGTATTAATTTTCAGGCTATCCAAAGCAGATGGAAAATAGAGAATGAAGACACAGACTTTAACACCCACATGACGCCTAACACAGCCCGGGAATGTTATTGTGGCTATATTTGTGTATGCACATCATAATTGCCTTACCAGAACAGATCTGTGGCCCATCTAGCCTGGTATCCTGTCTCCAAGAGCAGCCAAAACCAGACACCTCAAAGGCCTAAAGCCCCCATAATGCATTGAATTGTGCAACATGTTTCTATTATAGGGGGGGAAATTCTTCCTGACTCCGTCACTTGCTCAGTTATGTCCTGAAGAATGAAAGGTAATAGCCCTAGAGATTTTTTTTGTCCTAGCTTGAGTAATTGCAGATGCTGCTATTCTTCAGATAAATACATGATCTTTCTATGACCCTCATTAATATGTTGCAGTAATAAGCTCAACAAGATTTTTAAATTATCTGACATAAAAATAACAAATTCCAACCATGCTCCGGCCATAAGCATCAGATTCTAATATCAGACATTTATGGTAGAACTAAAAATATTTAGGAGGTAAAGTTAGGAGTCAGAATATTATTCACTTATTTGTTTATCCATTGCCCCTACCAGCAGTTTACTGATAGACAAATTCCACTATGTTAGACCTGTGCAACCCCACTATAGTTAATAAGACATCTCACCATAGATGCAAGTGAGAACAGGCCTTGACCAAAGAGTTAATTTATATTGCTAATATTACAATAGCACATATAGTGTATGCCATCTTATGCCTATGATAATACAACAAGCTTTAATTTCCTGCAGGATGGGCAACATTTAGTTATTTTTAAATGTACTGTAACACCTCACTTAAAGTTGTCCTGGTTGATGTTGTTTTGTTGTTCCATTGCTCATCAATTAGAGAACATGCTCATTTAAAGTTGCACAATGCTCCCTTATAACATTGTTCGTCAGCCACCTGCTTTGCCCACTGGCTTGCAGGAAGAGCCGCCCGTTGCAGCTGGCTGGTGGGGGCTTGGAACCAGGGTGGACCAGCAACCCCCTGCATCAGCTCCCCACTCCCCTAAGTTCCCTGTGCAGCAGCCACTCAGCAGGCTATCGATTGCCGGCAGTTCAGCTGTCCCTCCCACCACTGCCATGTGCTGCTCCTGCCCTCTGCCTTGGAGCTGCTCCTGGGAGCCTCCTGCTTGCTATGCAGGGGGGCGGGGAAGAGGGGTGCTAATGATAGGGTGTCCCCATACCCCCCACTCCTGTACCCTATCTTCACAGAGGGTGAAGGGCTGGGGGACAGGACAGGGCTCAGGATGGCGGGTGCTTGCTGGCAGAAGCTGCTGTCTCAATTTGCTATACTTAGAGTGCGGTCAGCATACTTAAAGGGGCAATGTGCATCTCTCTCTCTCACATAGCGTGTGTGTTTGTCTCTCTTTGCCACGCTGTCTCCCCTCCTTCCATTCATGCTGCCTTGTAGAGTATAAGGCTACATTAACAACAATGTGTTAACCATCCCTGAGGGCTCAGCCAAGTGCTAGTTCATCATTTAGCAGTAAGGCATTCCCTGGGAAATATCCCACCCTCTGACTTCACCACCTCAACCAAGCTTTACGTTGTATTAAATTGGTTGTTTAAAACTTGAGAGAGAGAGTGTGAGTGAGTGAGTGTGTAATATAGTCTTGTCTGGCGAAAAGTTTCCATGGAACCTAACCCCCCGCCCCCATTTACATTAATTCTTGTGGGGAAATTGGATTCACTTGACATCGTTTCATTTAAAGTAGTATTTTTCAGGACCATAACTACAATGTTAAGTGAGGAGTTACTGTATATATCAAAATATTACACGTATCATGGCATATAAGCCAAATTCTGCTTTCTTTTCTATCCAAATATATAGTAATTATAATGTATGCACTATTGTACCATCTGGATACTACAGCAGAGAAATTTATACTAGCATATATTTGAATACCAACTCTGCTTTTTCTCTAAGTAGGTTTTGCCAGGTCAGCATGAGCTATTTTATTTTACCCCATTTCTTCCCTTCCACATGGTTCTTCTGATTCCAGAAAGGCAAAGGAGAAAGGTTTGGCAATGGAACCTGATGATAGTCTAGCACTCTACTAGATGTAATCTATTTTTTAATTAAAGTAGCACCTAGAAACCCAACTGAAATGAGAACCTCATTCTGTTAGGCACTGTACATACATGGTTAAAAACAGTGCCTGCCCTGAAGAACTGACACTTGAAATGCACAGACAAAAGGGAAACAAAGGAAGTGAAATGATCAGCTGAAGGTCAGTGGCAGAACTGGGAATAGAATTCCCAGACCAGTGCTGTATCTACTGGACTACGTTGCCCCTCTAATTTGGAAGGGAATTTCTCAGACA
Source organism: Chelonoidis abingdonii (assembly GCF_003597395.2). Lineage (NCBI taxonomy): Eukaryota > Metazoa > Chordata > Testudines > Testudinidae > Chelonoidis > Chelonoidis abingdonii. Next base: position 133,414,005 of record NC_133771.1, read on the forward strand.
GAGGTACTCCAGCTTCCTAAAGTTTTCCTCTTGAGCCCCAATAGCTCCAGTTTCTCTGATAAGCATTGCTGTTTCTGTGGATCATAAAAAAGGAGCTGGTCTAGGATATAACCTACTGCCAATCTAATTGGTGCTTTAAAGATCATGATCATAACCTTGAATTGGATTTGAAAGATTAACAGGAAGCCAAAGGCGGCAAGCCAGCACTGGCATTATATGCAACAAATAGCCTTTCCTGTTGAAGAAGTGAGCTGCCACATGCTGCTATGCCATTTGGAGTTTGTGTTCCTTCACCTATGGAGGACTGTCAAGGAGTTGTTCTGAGTAATCCAGCCCTGAAGTGACAAAGGAATAGATCATGTTGATTAAGTCTTTGAGATGCCAAGGTGTAATTGTCTGGCAAGAAGTCATGTTTTGCTACTCTTTCTATCAGTTTCAAGAAGCAGTGAAGAATCTAATAACTCCAGGTTTTGTACCATCTTGACCCTCTGTCCTGATTAGCTCCTCAGAGCCGGGCCAGCTTTAAGGACCAGCTCAGCAAGTAGATGCTTGGGGCAGCCAAGCAGAAAGGGTGGCAAGTCAGGCTCTTCGGTGGAAATTTGGCAGTGGGTCCCTCGGTCCCTATCAGAGGGAAGGAAAGAAGAAGAAAGCGGCATGGTGGAGCTGCCGCCGATCGCAATCACGGCTTTGTCTCTTTTTTTTTTTTCTCCACTTGGGGTGGCAAAAACCCTGAAGCCAGCCCTGCCTCACAATGTGTCCCTCTTTCTATAAGCACAACTTCCATTCTCTCTGGGTTTAGCTTGACCTATCTGCTTTTCATCTAGGTGTGATGGCGCTTCCCAGGTCTTCTGTGGAAAAGCTGTGAAGCTGGGTTTTGTCAATACCTTGGTAGTATTTGAGCCCGTATAGGTTTAAAAGGCACAGACATAGATCAATCCTATGTGGACTATATATGTGAAGATATTGAGGATAAGCAGGATCCCCCATCATGACCATTTAGGATCTTTTCAGAGGAATGAAAGCACCTAGTTCAGTGGCACTCCATCCTCTCCTACCTCTGGTTGATAGAACTGTGTCAATAGCTGATCACATGTTGAGCATCATGAACTTTGTCCTTTGTCTATAGCCACAAGAACAGAATCCAACAGTCCATCCAGGGTTATCTTCACACCATGATCTAATCTGAAACCCAGTCATGAAGGGTTCAGTATTTTAGCTGATGTGTCGTTGGAGTTTGATTATCCACACTTTTTTCAGTGAATTTGACTGGAAAAGGAAGTTTAAAACCAAATGGTAGATTTCAAGGGTATTACTCCTGCATCTCCGCTAACTATGATGAATTCCAGCCGTGTAACTGAGAGCAGAATTTGGCCTAGTGTAGGCAATATGTAGAATTAAATCTATTATGGAGCGGTAGCAGCCACTCTATAGTTAAGGTACAACTGGGTTTCAATAATAAGCCACATTTTTGTATCCCTTCTAAATCCCACAGTAAAAATCATAGCTGCAGAATTAGTAAATTAGGCATAGGGCCAAAATAGGTTTTTTCCACCAAGACAGAATTGAACAAGGAGTTCCTGAATTATGATACCAAATAGTGGTTTCCAGTAGACTTCAAAATATATTTTCCCCACTTTAATCAAAATACAAAACGGCTGGACTCTAACTGACGGGCAGAGCTCAAATGCAAACAGCGATTTATTAGCCTAATTTAAAGAGTTCTTAATATTAATATTTGAAATAAGACTGTCTTTGTGGATCATTTCAAACAATTTTAACAAATGGCATCAAATAACTGCTAGAGATCCAAGATTTCAGTTCAAAAATGTCTAGCTGTTTCCTTGCTGAGATTGACCTGAAAATGTAAACTTGACAATGAAAATAAAAAGAACTTTCCCACCAAAGCTGAAATGAATCGGACAAATTAAGACACATTAAAAAATGGTATTCACTACAACTAGAACATTCTTACAGCATTTCTTCTTTTGTTTCCTTTTTTTTTTTTTAGAGGGAGGAGCTAAATCCTAACTTGAGAGCAGACAGTGGGAGACAACTGAATTAAGTTTATTGGATTCATATATTCTAGAGGGGTGAGTTGGATGGAAATGCATCACTGTTCTGGTGCATTATTCCCAAAGCTCCTACTCTGCTCCCACCCCTGCATGCGTGAGCGCGAGCACACACACACACTCTCTACTGTGCACCTCCCATGATCAACACAAAGCGACCCTGGCTCATCCAACCTTTAGGAGATCAACAGTAGCGTGTGCAACCAGGGAGACTGAAGAAAGCAGAGGACTCGGGCTAGGAGGGAAGATAATGCCCTCCAACTCTGTAAACCTTCTGAGAATTCCCAGCAAGCCTTAGGACATTCATTAGCACCAACCCACAAGTCTTAAGATACTCATCTGGGACCACCCATGCCCACTCACCCCTAGCAAGTTTTAATAGGCATGGAAATCCCATAAGAAGCTTATTCTGGTTCATCAGCACCCTGCAGAGTCTTTAATATAAGCAATATTTCCTCTTTCACCTCAGCTCCTTTCCAGACAGTGAAGTACTCTGTGGTTAGTTTTTGATAAGAACCAGAACATTTCACTGCTAGATTTTCAAACCTTCAGATGAAACATGCTCTGTTCTGTATGTAAATATAAATTTAACCACCAACCACCATCATAACATAAGCCAAATCCTGAAGTCCGTCTTTCAGTAGATGGTTCAATGTTAATAAGTTGGCTATTCACAACTAAGGCAGAGGATGGGGTTTCTTCCCCATTTTAACAACTTTTAAATAGAGCCATTTTCAGAGGTCCACACCTAAATAAATAAAATCAGCAGCTATCAAAAACTTACCACAGAACAGTATCTGAGACCCCATAGTTATCTATGATATTCTATGATTTCCTGTTCTAACAATAGTGAAAATACCACAGCGTCTCTGATATCAGTCTGGTTATCATCATCAGATGTTCACATTTCAGTGGTGACTGTTATACACAGGGCCTAGTGCTGTAAAGTTGCCTAGTGCAGGCAAAACTCCTATTGACTTGGAGTGGTTTGTTGACAGCAGAACAGAACCTAAAGAAGGGGGGGAAAACCTTGTTTTCCTTTAGGAGGTGGTGGTTGTTGTATGTACACATTGCTTGCACCAGGTGAAGTTCTATTTCTGAACTCATTAAAAGCAGAAATAAACACATTTTTTTAAATGAGCTCGTTTGTCTAAGTAACTTCCGCCAACAGTTCTCTTTAGCAAACTGCAACAGAATCAAGAGAGAGCAACTGTATCCCCCCCAGTACAGCACCTTTGTGTGTTCCATTTTGTTCAAGGCATTTTCTGTTTCTTAAAGACAAAGATCTAATAGTCCTGAGTGACTTTTTTTGGATGTGTTCACACGCTCAGTATGTGATCTCCTGACAATACGTGGGCGTTCTTCTCACTACAGCCAAAACCCAGACATTTGCTTTTTGTTCCTGTGTGGTCAGATGCAGAAACTGGACATTTGCAGCCTGTAAGCCATCTTTACTACAACAGTGAAGAAGGCCGTAGTGAAGGACAAGTATAAGCAAGCTGTACTATTGTCACATAGGTTAGGCTAGTATATGTACAGTTCAATATTCATCTACTGTGAATTCAGGAGCAAGACCCAAAAAAACCCCTTCAGGTGCAGTGCAAGTTCGGCAGCACAATGCAGCCCCAGCCTGTAGCTTTCCAGGCAGCAGAGGGGCTAGAGCACCGCTCTTCGAGGGGGACTGGAGCCTTGAGCCCTGTGCCACAAGAGGGGCTGAATCCCAGAGCCCCGAGCCATGACCCTATATTTGAAAATATAGAAAACCCCAAAAATATTTAAATAAATGGTATTCTAATATTGTTTAATAGTTCAATTAAAACTGCAATTAAATCATAATAATTTTTTTTAATTGCTTGACAGCCCTAGAAATTTTATTTCGATGGTATATTTGTGGGCACTAGGGAGAAAGAAATGAGACACGTTTCCATCCCAGTTGCTCACAAGAAGCGATGTGTGGGAGAAAACCAACTGTCCACCAGAAAAATGTTTCAGCAAGTCAGGCAACAGTAACAGTTGGGGGTAATATTCCTTTTAAAAAACTAATTAGGGAATAAGGCCCTGGTCAACAAGCTGTTGTTGGTACAGTAAGATCAGCCATATGAATATGTATAAAGCATCCAGAATTTGCTTTGTAAAGCCACAGTCCAAAACTCTAATGTGTGAGGGTGATATATAATGAATAAATGCTAATTCAAGAAGTGAAAAAAGTCTGAATTCTAAATGTAAAATTGAGTTTGTATGTAAGAGCCATGGGTGAATAGAAGTAACTAAGGCCATCACTCAGCTAACACCATGTAACTGATTAACCTTGTGTTTCTAGTTTTGGTGTTGATTGTGTTTCAGATATGGTTGCAAGCTTCCTCCTTTAATATTGACAGTGATACTCCTGCCGTGACTTTGATTTATTATATTTCTTCTTGTAAATGCATTTAGCATTGGCTGTCATTTAGTTTGAATAAACAATCCAAAGTATGTACAGTGAAGGGCTACAAGCAAAGCAACAGCACAGTGAAACATTTAGAACTAGTAATATGGAGATAACAGAACACATTCTCTTTGCTCTGGTGAATGCGAGGGATGGGTTCAGAGAAAAACTTTTACCCAAAGCTCAACCCCAAGCTTTTTTTTGTTAAGTTTGGAAAAAAAATGATTTACTTTTGTTTTTCATTATAATGTGAAACCCACGCGCTGCATTTCCAAGTTCCAGCTATGAGTGACTCAAATGTGCTAAGCTACTGTGAGTACTGCTGTTCTCTTGGCATTTCAAACCCATCTGAAAGGTGGAAATAATGGAAATCTCCTAATACAGTCTATTCTCTTGAAGTTTCAAGTTCAGACACCACAGGGATGTACATGATAGACATGATCAGGGCTAGACTTTCAGTGCTACAGGTGTGCTTCTCTAGCACTTACCTACTCTGATAAGAGGTTCTCCCATCCATGACAGTACTCTGCCTCCCCAAGAGGCAGTAGCTATGTCGACGGGAGAAGCCCTCCCATTAACATAGTGCTCTCTACACAGAGAGTTATGTCAATATAACTGCGTTGCTCAGGGCTGTAGATTTTCCATACATCTGGGCAACATAGTTATGCCAACCTAAGTTTATAGTGTACATCGAGGCTTAGATAACTGAGTACACAGATCCAAGATCTGTGAATCAGTGCACATCCATTTTCAGATGTATAGCCAAACTCTGAGTGTCTGTCCAAGGGCTGGATTCTCCTCTGACTTACACCATCAGTGTAACTCCATTGGTTTTGATAGTCATTCCTAATTTACCCCCTGTGTAAGGAATAGAAGAATCATGCCCTTTATTTCTAAGCATCTTGGATTTCAACAATTGCTAGACAGTGCTAAGCCTAATTATATAGGGTCACAAAATCATAAGTTATAGATGAGGAAAAGTGGCTTGATTCCCTATGGCATTCCTCCAGTTGCATGCTGGTAGGACTCCATTACAGTGGTACATGTTCTACTGTCACTTGTCTCTGACAGCAGCATTCAGCCCTACTCAGGTACTTTTATTTAGTAAGTTATAAAAGCTTCTATGATTATTCTGTGGCTCCATAGTGTCTTGTGCACAATGCCTTCTTACAAAGCTTAAACCAATAAAACCACCCTACCAACAAAAACTCATCTTTCCATTCAGTGCTTAGAAATCACAGTGATAAGCCCTTGAAAAATGTATATACAGAGATGAGATTTTTAAACACATCCATAAAACTTTTCTATTTGCTTTTTCTCTGTTTTGACTGAGCCTTACTCGATCTTATATCGGGCAAAACTCACATTGAATTATGTGGAAATTTTGCTTGAGTAAAGACAGCAGGGTTTGACCCTTGATTAGCGATACATTTTATAGCAAAATACCCTCTTCTGTACTGAAATGATTTCCATTTAATATGACATATTGAACCATCTCTTTTGCAGCCTGTTTGACAGCGACTGATGATGTACATATAAGTGTAAGGCCCATGTTCAACAAGCACTGTTTAACAATCATGACATCAGAACAGACACTAGACTTAGTTTATAAAGCAGTGGTAATCCCAATTCTCCTCTACAGCTGAGAGACTTGGGCAACCTCTAGAAAACACCTGAAAAACCAGGAACGCCAGCACCAGCACTTTCTTTGGAAGATCCTTAACACAAAGTGGGTGGATCACCACACTAATGGCCTCACAGAGGCCAACACTTCAGTATTGAAGCCCTGATTATCCAGCACCAGATGAGGTGGAGCAGATACATCCCCGATGTATGCTAACCAAAACAAATGCTGTACACCCCACTCAAAGGAAATGGGGAGCCAAAAGAAATACTTTAAAGACACCCTCAAGATAAACCCCCAGAGATATGGCATAGACACCACACACTGGGAGACAGCCATTCAGGATGGGGATAACTGCCAAAGACTTGTCAGAGAAGGAAGGTCAACTTTTGAAGAAAATTGCCTTGCCCTGGTCACAGAAAAATGCCAGAAAAGAAAGGACAGACACCTGTCACGCAGCAATCATGGCCCAACCCTGACTTTCAACACCAACTGCAACATCTGCCAACAAGCCTGTGGCTCAAGGATCAGACTCCTCAATCACCAGAGGAACCATAAAAAATAAAACCTGTGAAAGGAATCATCCTCTACCTTGAGGGATCGCCACTACCAAAGTCCAGTAAAGACTTCCCTATTGACATTGAATTTACTTGAAAGATGCTTAGATACTACAACGATAGTCACCACTATAAATCTCTAAGGTACAGATTATCTATAAAATATTTCTTTGAAGATTTAAAAACAACAACAACTTTGATTACCAAATGACAGTGATACAGAAATGACATAACAGTGATACAGTGATACAGAAAGCTGAATCTGATCTCTTCCAGATCAGATTATGAAAAGTTTCATTTTGGAGAGACCACCAACTGGTTGCAAAAATGAGCTAGAAATGTCACCAGGAGAAACTGTCTGAGAGTTCTGGTACTTCTTGTTTCTGCTCAGGCAAAGAAAATTCTGTCTAGATTTTTGTACACCTATCCATCACTGCCCATTTTAAACAGATTAGCATTAGCAAAGGCCTTCATGAACTTCATAGTCTCTGCTGCTTCCCTCTCGCTCTCTCTTCCCCTCTCCCCCCCTTTCAGATTATAATAAACTCTGCTGGGCACTGCTTCTTTTTTTCTTTTTGGGCAGGGAGCACAGAACAAGGGGCAGTTGTAAATGTCATTCTGGTTATAGTGGAAAGGAAAGGTCTTGCAGAGATATCTAAAGATGAAAAGATTCTGGATTCATCTAATCCCATCCATTAACTCATTGTATAAAATGCTTTACTCCATGATATTTCAACATTTCTGGTTTCTGTCTAACTCCCACCCTGAAATTGCCAAGGTATATGGAATAAATGGAGGTAATAACACTTTCTTTCTCCCACCTTTAGTCTTCTTGTCTATTTTCATTGCAAAGTTTTTGAGACCAGGATGGTATCTTATTACTCTATGTACAGCACTCAGCATGATGAGGCCCTGATTTTAGTTGGCTCTTTACATGCTACTATAATATAAATAATATTAATAGTTAGGAAAAATAACCAAACTTTTCAACTCTCAGTTAAGGTCAGTTTTGGATGATGATCCCAGATGGTCTTGTATTCAGTTCCAGGTGTTCATGAATCCAGTTAACACATTCCTAAGAAATTGTTTACTTGCCCTCCACAGGTTAGTGATCCACACTGTAAACACCAAATTGCTGTCACAATAGGCCAAATGCTGCTCACCTTGATCACACATCACTTTTGAAGTAAAGGAGAATTTTATGCATATTCTAAGAATGGAAAGAAGTTGAGGGTCCTTTACTGATCATGTGTGTCCCTTGGTTAGGGCTTTTCATATAAATACTGAAATCAAATAAAACAGTGATTCAAAGACAAATGGTCACTGTGTTTTTGTTCACTATCTTTGGCCAAATATATTTTAGGATAATATGCAAGCCATCTGTTAAAACTGTCTATAGCCAGGATATAATCCAAGCATCTGTGTCTGTTTTCCTCACTAGTTACATAACTAAGATTGTTGAAACATGTTTCATCATATTTATTTTTATTTTTTTTACATATGCTAAACTTTAACTATAAAGCCAAATGGCCAGTCAGTTTTCCAAGTATGAGTCTAATTGATTTTTCACTAGAAAACTATCTCGACTTTGAGCTGCTTATACTGAAAAGCTGGATTTAAAGGAACAGTACTGTACAGCTTTAGGAACTAAAGAGCTACATAACCTAACCAGGGAAATTCTCACCTGTATAGAGGGTTACCACACGGTCTTCAATTCACTCTTACAACTAGAACAGCTAATGAAGGTGAATTCAGAAATCAAGCAAGAGGCATGATCTTTTTTCCAATGAAAAATAGCAAAACATCCGCTGACTTCAATAAGAAGAGTCCTAAAAGAAGCTAACTACTCTCTGGAACTTTAAAAGAGCTCTAGGAAGAAAGGACCACATGTAATTTCCATTAATTTCAGTGGAATTATAGCAGGGATACATTTGGCCCAAAGCGTTTAATTATTGCTATTTATCAAAAATTTCTTTTGCCAATGAAAGATCAGAAAGTTTTTTTTATATGAACAGATTCGGTACTATGCCCTGTAAAATAGAAAAGTGTGTGTGTATGTATCTATGTATGAAAGTTTTTTCCATCTGAAATTTAAATTGAACTTATTTTTTTAGATTAGGACAAGTATTTGCTGGAACTTAGTATATTCTAAAAGCGTCCGTTTCCCACTGTATCTGATTTTTGTAAGCCTCAATAAATCAGTGGAACCAAAGGAGAGAATATTCCTTCCAAACTGCACTATAATATGATTTGTTATTACTGTAATATGCATCCATTTTTCTTTGCTTTCAGAATCTCCTCTTTAATATGTGCATATGTATTATACATGGAAACATTTTACAATGGTATGAAAAGCCAGGTTTTCTAGTGGCATATTTTACAACAGCTAAGCAAATGTGTAACTAAAACTACTCCAAAATATCCCTGTGCAGGAAATACCTGGTTCCTGGTATAACCACTTGAGCATATATATATGCAGTCCGAGGCAAAGCTCTTAAGAAATTGTTTAATGCAATCCTTTTCAAATGTATGCAGTTGTATATCAGATACAGATACTAACTGTCCACAGTTACTTTTCTGATTTTTATTCCCACTGTTTAACTCAGAGATTTCACATATCTAGGCACTCTGGGAGGAAGACCTGGCCTAGCCTAGCTCCTGTGAAAGTGGGGCCTGTGGCTACTGTGGACTTTTAACAGTTGTGAGCCATATCATCCCCTGTATCCCTACACTGAGAAGAATGAGAGAATTAGTGTATGGACAAATAAGAGGGCAGTGCTGCCCTGTGGTATCATTTCTTCTACCCCCATAGAAGCCACTCCACAGAATTTGAGCCTTTTGACTGAAAAAGGTCTGAGTCCACAGGAACTGTTGCTCTTCATAGCTCTTAAGGGTACATCCAGGCCGATGTCAGCATTAAGTTACCAGAAGAAGAGGAAGGCTGAAGCTTCATCCTACAAAGGACCAATGCCGGAGAAACAGTTGGGAAACTTGTGGTGTTCCCCAGCACCTTTCAGTAGGGACTGCCACCTCATGGATGATCTGGTCCAAAGAGTTCTGTACACATATGCATTCAGCAAGGTGCTTAGGATGTGCTTGACTTTAAGCACATGAGCGATCAGTTTAAGTCAATGGAACTATACACATGCTTAAAGTTAGGCATGTACATAAACACCTTGAAAAATTGCGGTCACAGGAACTACTGGCTATCAAGACCTATTTGAAGCCTTTTTATGTTATATTCATTACTGAATTTTGAATGGGGTATGGCATACTGGAAAAGTACAAGAGGCATAATGGGGGATCAAATAGCAGTTTTCTTATGACCAAGTAAGAAGTGTCACTTCTAGGCATGGGAGAAAAGTTTATTTTTCAACCCCATTCAGTCTGTAGCCTTCCTGCAGAGAGAGACAATTAGCAGTGTTGGCAGCCCTCCTGATTGTATTGGGAGTCTTGCAATTAGTTAAAACCCCAGTTCCTAGAGACACATGGATACAGGAGAATCTCAGCTTTCATTTTTTAAACAACTAAGTTTCTAGCTCTCATGGCTGAGGAGAAAAGATTAAAAATTCAACCCAAGGGAACCCTGAAAACCAGAAGGCATAAAAGGAACTGCAAATGCATTTTTTAAAATCACAATGTTTGTCAATCTTTTGATCTGGGGGGGGCCAGACTCATGATTTTTGAATGTATGAGTTAACAGTACCAGACTGCATGGGCAGCAGGTATCAAAGGCCAGGGAGGCTAAACCTCCACTAACCCAGGCTGTGGTCCTGCCCATGCTCTGCCCGGAGGTCCTGCCCTCAATCACACACTCCTCTGAAGCCGGTATTATATTAGCTAGAACCTGGAGCTTGGGATGGCAGCCATGGGCTCGGTCTTAGGCTGGCCAGTGACCTGGTGCTTGGGCCACCTGATAGCCCAGGGGTCAGGCTGGCCCAGGGGTCAGACCAGCCAGCATAGCTGGGGCCAGATGGGCTGTGGCTTGGGGCAGGCGGGTCAGGGCTCCTCCAGCCACAGGGGGGTCCGGGGTGTGCGTGTGTGTGTGTGTGTCTGTCTGTCTGTTTAGGACGCTGGCCGTGGGGGGTCTCTGGTCTCTGGTGGGTGCCTTGGGCAGAAGGGGCGGGGTCAGGTGCTAGCCTTCAGAAGGAGGGATTCACCAGCCACCCATTCCAGATTCTATTAGTGTTTTTTTGTGATGTGGACACCTGGTTCCTAGAAGCTGAAATCACCCATTTAGTTCTCATAGACCATTGACCAGTAATGAGGTGGCCATGATTTTTTGGTCATCACTGACCTGGGCTAGAGATTCAACTTATTGCCTAAAGGATGTGCAAAGGAAATGGAGGTTACTTACTGTAACTGGAGGTTCTTTGAGAAGTGTGGTCCTTATTTGTATTCCATATGTGGGTATGTATGTGCGCCATGCTCCCCAGTCCAGAAATTCTTCAAAGCAGTGTCTGTTGACCCGCACAAGTGCAGTAGTTTTCCTTGTACTCCCAACTGAGGTATTAAAAGGTAGGTTGATATCTCTCCAGTTCCTCTTCTTATCCCATATCCAATAGGATCTAAATTTGAAGGGAAAGAGTGCAAAGTAGTGGAATACAGATAGGGACCACTCATCTCAAAGAACCTCCAGTTCAAGTAAGTAACATCCATTTCTCCTTCGAGTGCTGGTCTCTGTGAGTATTCCACACATGGTTGACTGGCAAGCAGTGTTCAGACTGGAGGAGGGTGCAAGGAAGCTGGTAGCAGAGATTCTTGTAGTATTGCCATCCCTATGGTTGCAGCTTGAGTTAGAGCATAGTGCACTGCAAATGTGTGGACAGAGCTCCAAGCTGTCACTCTGCAAATGTCCTGTGGTGAAATGTCTGATAAGGATGCTGTGGAGGCTGCTTGTGCTGCAGGAAGCTTGTCTCTGAAGCCTGGCATAGGTGTTGAAATCTTATTTCGCTAATAATGCTTGGTAATTAGCTATATGAAACTGGAGACCTGTAGAGGAAGAGACCTTCCTACTCAGGTGGTCCACTGTCTTTGGTCCTTTCTCTGCCAGGCTGTATTTCTGGTAGCGTGACCAAGTTCTTTCCATAGCCACTAGTAAATTAGGGTCAGGATTGAGAAATAAAAAGTTATCTCCTTAGGCAGGAACAAAACAACATTTTTTAGCTCTCTTTGGTGTAGGAGCACAAGATCTGGTGTGTGCCTAACCACACTGGCTGGTTCTAATATAGCCTTGTTAATCTGGTCAGTCCTTGTGGTTGCAAAATGTTCAGGAGCTGGTGTTGAGGGTCCTGGACTTCTTCCAGTGGGATCATTAGAACCCTTTGCAACAATTCCTGATACTGAGGGCGGCTATCCAGCAGAGAAGGCAACAAAGCAGTGATGGAGTCATGCAGAGGGGATGAGGAAGCCTGTGTCAGAACCGTTGGTACCTCTTCCAGTTCCTTCACCTCGTACACTGACAGGACTGGCTAACAAGAGCAAGAGGAGTGGTATGACTCTTGAGAGGATGCGGGTGCCAACCATAGGGCTCTCAAGGTCCCCAATAAGATCAGAAGGGCTCCATCAGTCATGGTGGCCCCCAAGGGAATCGGTACCAACTGTACTGGGCAAGAAAGGGGTTCATATCCAAAGAAATGGTAAGCATAGCCTCTTAACTGTCTGTTGGGCCTCCTGTGCCTTTGTGGAGATACTGGTGCTGCTATCTCCTCTGATTCCAAGGATGGTTCCATGGGTACCAGTGGTACCATCAGTATCAGGGTACTCCTGCTAGATGGATGGAGATGGAACTGCTCCTGAGACATCAGTAATGATTCCTCCTCCGGAGTAAGGACATTTCTCAGGAGGGCAGAGTCCTAGTGGAGCAGAGACTGGGGGTAGGGGGAGGAATATATCCTCAGGTGTTACAAAGATCTCCATACAGCCCAAAATCCAGGGAATTCCCATGGAAAGACTTGAGGGAGCTGACTCATCTGTCACAGCCAGTTAGTCTTTGGATAAATGAGGCGGTACTGACAATGAGGTTGCACCTGCACTTGTAGATGGGATTGGCGAGCATATATTGCTCCACTTCAGTCCTATGGTCACTGCTGGAACTGGCAGATCCCTCTTTTTGCATTCCCTCTTCAGTGGAGCTTGTTCCATGGGTTCCATATGCAATGTCTCACCCAATCAGGACTGGCTTGGGCAGGAAAAGCGGTTCTTATGGACAGTCCTCTTCAGGGAACTCTCTTTATGCTCATGAGAGTTCCCTTTAATCTCCTGGGGAGCCCTGTAAGAAGAATCCTTGGGCTTTGGCGCTAAACGCTCTGCTCCAAGGCTAGTGATTGGAGGGACACTGCCGGTTGGTTTAGGCCTATTTACAGGGGGATCTCCCAGGCCTAGGTCTGGGAAAAAGGATCAACAAATACTGCACTGTGCGTGCCTCACCCAGGCAATGTAGGTATCTTTGACACTTATCACTGAGGGAGAAGAAATGATGGCAAGAGATGCAATTCTTGAACTCTGGGCATAGCCTCGGACCTGGATTCCAACACCACCTGCAACATCAGCCAACAAGCCTACTAACTATTAAGATAAGATATAAAAACTATTGACAACAAATTTACTTTACAAGTTATGCATGGACTGAAAGAGGACACGATTCTGACTCACACCATACGACAGTCAGAAGGAACTGGAGAGGCACTGACCTGCCCTACATCTTACACCGTTAATTGGGAGCATAAGTGCACAAGTGCGGGTCAACAGACACGGCTTTGAAGAATTTCCAGAGTTAGTGTACCCACGGCTAGCATATTACACATAGGGACCAGCACTCAAAGAAGAAGAAATACTTAAGTCTACACACACACACACACACACACACACACACACACAAACACCAATTTAGCTAAAGGTACGAAGTTGCTCCAATTTAGTTCAATGGCCATAACTGTGTGTTCAAACTCTCCACAGCTTGTAAGTTTTAGGTGCAAGCTAAACAACTATAAGCAGGTTCAAACCAATGTGTGTCCACACACAGAGTTGCATCTATTTAACTAAATCAGTGCAACATCCCATCTTTAGTTGAACTCTGTGTGTATGTGTATGTGTGTGTAGCAAGGCCTTAGAGCCCCTTCCTCTTTATCTTTGGCATGACGGATTTGAAATGACTATCTAGAATATAAAAGACTAATACATTTCAGTCTGGATGAATGAGCACTCCCAGAGGATGAATCTCTGAGAAAACTGAATATGAGAAGAAAACAACCCACATGCTGAAGTTCCTGGAACTAAGAGTTTCATCCCAGTGAAAACTAAAACTGCATTTAAAGGATTCAGGTAGCTCTAACAACAGGTGCCAAGTTCAACTCTGTGTGGCACAATAAGTAGCTGACCCAAATAAATGATTACTAAACAGAGACTCATTTGTATGTCTTTTTTCTGGCACCTGCTATGTTGGTAAAGTGCTACAAGTCTGCCTTAATCCTGCATACATTGACAACTGCTTGTTCCAGTTCCAGTGGCAATGAGACGGACCTTGCTCTCTGAACACAGTTCAGCCCTGTCAAGCTTTCAGCTCAATGCTGATAATCTAGAGCTTCATCTCCTGCATTTAAAAGGAGTGACTGCATCTGATTTCTTTGGATCACATGCCCTTTTGAATGCCAGTGTATGGAGGTGGCAGAAATGTACAGACATGTGGATTCTTCAGTGTTTTGTTTCTGGGAAAGAGCTGGGAACTTGGAAGGATTTTTTGTGCTCCTGTGATAATGCAAACAGCAGAATAAATGCTTATACAGAAGGGGTCATTAGGAAAAAATACTCTTTCCCAAGTCTTTTTGGAAAGCCATATACACCTGCACCACAGTGGAATTTCTAAATATTAAGTGAAGACTCTCTATTTGTTATATATTTCGAAAGAAATTTCTTCAGAAAGCAGTTGCTATTTGACTGTATGGACAGTTAGACCTCAAATGATTTAAGTGTTTTTAGAAAAAACAGGTAAAATATTTTCAGTGCAATTGATTCTAGAGAGAGCACACTGAGCTTTTTGTAGAATATTTATATAGGTCTTGATACTCACAGAAATTTAAAAAGAAAATATTTATACTGTGGTTTCTGAATCAAACAACATTAAGTATATAAATAATGGCAGACTGTACTTTTTTTTTTAATTAAAGGAGATTTTGAAATGGGTGACTGAATTTTAGAGATTGGGATTTAAATTTAAGAGGTTCAAAAGGGCTCCAAGATTTTGAGACCAATGCCTTTTTATAAACTTTGGTTGTCCCTACAATAATTCCTGGTCTTAATCATCACGTAAATTAGGAGTTTCTTAGTTGAATTGAGTAGACATTCAGCAGAGTAAAACCTGTGCAAGGTAAGCGGAAAAGAGGCCGTCCAAGAAACACCTGGCGACGCGACCTTCAGGCTGATAGCAAAAAAATGGGCTATACCTGGAACCAGCTAGAGTGAATGGCCCAGGATAGAAGACTCTGGAGATCTGTGGTTGGCGGCCCATACCCCGGTTGGGGTGACGGGCATGAGTGAGAGAGTGAGTGAAGTGAAAAGAGAATCTGGCCTTTCCCATATGAATTAGAATTGTGCACACTTTTTATTATGAAAGTCAAAATCATGTGAAACTCACCCAATTTAGGGTGCTGGATTTTTCTGTGGGTGGATTATTTGTTGTTGTGGGTTTTTTGTTAAAATCTTGATACTCGTCCCAGGTTTGTCAAAAGGTTTTCTGAGACTTGCAGACATTTGAAATGAACTTGGGCTGAATATGGAGCAGGGATGGCCAAACCGTGGCTCATGAGTTTCATGTGGTTCTTTTAGAGTTAGAGTGCAGCTCGTGGAACCCTTCATACCTCCCGACATTCTCCACCTACAACTGGGGGAGAGGGAGCTTGGAGCTTCTTCCCTCTGGTGGAGTTAGGGGCGTCTGCCGAGCACAGAAGGGTGTCTCAGAGCTTCAGCTCTGCTCCTGCTGAAGCCCCGAGCTTTGGAAGGTGCCTCCCGCAGAGCTGAAGCCCTGAGCCCCAGCAGGCGTGCCCAGCTCTTGAACTTCTGAAGATTATTGTATGAGGCTCAGAGGGTCAGTAAGTTTAGCCATCCCTGGTGCAGAGAGTATGGAGCAAATTTCTGTCTAATCTTCTCTCCCTCCAAGTTTCACAGAAAGTTTTATGGTTTTGTTCCAAACCATACAAAACTCATGATTATGGTTGAGTTTTGCTTTGACTTTTTGAATTTGTATGAACCCAAAAACTCAGAGTAAAACTCAGTGGGTGTGTGAACCCACATGAAATGAAACAGAAAACCCCCAAAAATATATTGCACCCTTGGGAATGGAAATTTCCAAGTTTCACAAAGTTTTAGTATGAAAAGGAGGATAATATTACAGCATCAGAGACATTCATTTTAACATTATGAAACTGTTCTGAAAGCACTGAACTGCCACATTGTTTCCTGGAAACATGTCACAGTCTGGCAGCTCTATTTGAACATATACAGGTCATTCAGAAGCATTGAATATTGTGATTATGGTCCATCTACTATTTAAACTGAATTGAAATGGAAATAAAAACAATGTACTGCATATTGTTTCCAAACCATCTGTGATCTGAACAGTGGCTTGGGAATATACTCTTGTGGCCAGGATTAAGTACTCTGGCTAACTAGACATTTACTTCAGCTAGAAACTTCAGAAGTTGGCTTGTTTTGTACCTCTGTGGAGACCTCAAGTTCATTCTAAATTTGAAACAATCACTAAGCAGTTTTAGAACTGTTAAGCCAAATCCTGAAGTTCTTACTCACTCCTTAGTTATGTGAAACTCCTATTCACTTCAGTAATGTGTTGGGGGGGTTGGGTTGCGGTGGTTGAGTTTTTTTGTTTGTTTTTGTTTTAAACGGTGGGTAATTGTCTTGGATTTTTAGTTTTCTTATTCAGAGCATTACAAACAACATGGAAAGATTTGACTGCTCTCAGCCGTTCCAGTCCAACCATTAATTGTTTACATGAATGAAGAACAGCTAACCTCCATGGTAATTCAAATAATGAATGTTTCCTTCAAAGAAGAAAATGTACTACTTATCCTAAACAATGCAGTGATCTAGCCAGTCTGAAGAAGCCTACTTGGATGCCAATGACCTTGCAAACTACTGCCTTATTTCCATAGTCTTTTTCTTGGGAAGCATTCAGAGTTATGGAGATCAATGGAGAAAAAACTTGCAAGGAGAAGGGGGTGGTCAAAGGCAGCAGAGAGATTTAAAAGTATGTGTATGGAGAAGTGTCACTTAACCCTTTAGACTTTGCTAGGTGGAAACCAACAGGGTATGTATACACTGCTGTCATGGAGCAAGCTTCTCAGTCTGGGGTTAATAGATTTGCATCAGTGAGACTTGCACTAGCATTCTAAAAATAGCTGTGTAGAAGTTATGGCTTAGGCTGGAGATTGGGCTCTTGAGCTGGAACTCCAGCCTGAGTTGAAACATCTTTACTGTCTCTGGTGAAAGGGAGGTTATCCGGGCTGTAAGATAGCTGAAAAAGGTCCCTAGAAAATAAAAACAAACCCAACTAATATGTTCATGTATCTCCATAAGAGAAGTGGTAGAAGTTCCATTGCTTTTAAAACTACCTTAGACAGTCAAAGCCTAACCACTGGGCAGAACACTGTGTGAAAGCAGCACAGTACAAGCATAGATATCACATTCCATAAAGAATTTGAATGCTAGCTCCACCTATCAAAACACAGCCCTGAAGATGGTGTCCTGAAAAACAGTAGGATTTTTTCGGTTTCATTCTCCTACCTGTTGCCATGATGAGAGTTAGATGGTAGGGGCCTAATTCTTCTCATTTGCATTGGTGGAAAGCAGGGCAAATGCCACTGAAGTTAGTGGCATTTCACTAGAATAAAACTGATGTAAGGGAGAAGAGAATCAGGCCTTACGAGTAAAGCTAAGATTTTGTCATGGTTATTTTTAGTAAAAGTTGTGGACGGGTCATGGGCAATAAACAAAAATTAACAAAAGCCATGACCTGTCTGTGAATTTTGCTACTGCAGCTCCATGGTTTCCCCCACCACCGTGGTGGCTGGAAGCTGCCAGGTTCCCCCTTCACCCACAGCGGCTGGGAGCTGCAGGAGGGTGACTATATATCCCAAAGAGAAAATGGGACACCCCAGCCACTCGCTCAAGGTCCCCTCTGCCTCTGTGTGAGGCTGTCTCCCCTCGCTGGAACCCTGAGAAGGCTGTCGACCTCCGCTGAAACCCTGCCAGGGCCCTGCTGGCTGCCAGCCAGCTTCAGTCCCACAGCCACAGGCTGAAGCAGAAAATGTCAGGGAGGTCTCTGGAAGTCATGGATTCCATGACTTCTGTGACCTGCGTGACATAAATGTAGCCTTACTTATGAGTACATAAACTCAACCATCTTACAGAAGTCCCCCATTGATAAGTAACAAAAGCAAAAACTATGGTGAAATATAAGCCAACAAAATATGTAAAATTTTCCTAGAGAAATACACACACAAGTAGGTCTCTGAAAGGGATTAGTTAGACACACAAACGTTGTTGTCTCTATCCCAGCTGCTCTAAGCGTGAACCTGTGCCAATTTTCTCACATGAGCAATTGCATTTATGTGATCCGGGCACGAGGAACTTGTCTCCTTTTTGCCTCTTCTACGACTGAACTTTTGGGAGATTTGCAAACACAAACTCAAACTTATTCAAAGCCCATGGAATTTTATGCGCTTTGTTGAGCAGCCCTTCACCAGGCTCTGAAAGGTTAATGCAGTATTGTTTTCCCCCATGATAAAAGTAGGACCTTTGCTTGCTCAGTATGCAGTACAAACTAAGATAATGCATCAGACCACAAAGAAGGTATGCTGGCAACACTTTTCATCAAAAATAGTAGCTTCAGTAACCTTTACTTTCAGCCAGATCCTCTCTCAAACTAGTTGCTTTCAGTGAGTGCTTTGCCTGAGTAACTTGTAGGTAGTGACTGTAGGATTTGGCCCTCTGTATTTTCCTAATAAACTTTATACGAGAGTCTCTTAAATTAGAGAGGCCTTCAAAATGAGTCATTTCAAAATGTATTGTCATTTAAAAATCCCTGTATTTGATTTAATATAGTTACACAACAGTGAACCCATCAGTTCTGCAAATTTCAGTATGAAACTCTCCAGATTTTCCAAAACCCTGCAGCTTTTGCAGACACCTCCACCCTCACCCCACCCCAGCAAGGTGTAGCAAGGTTTTTATGGACCATAGCTGTAGCCCAAATTTTTACCTTGAAATCATACCGGCAACTAAATTATCGCCAGAATCTCCTAAAGTGGGCATGATTATACATATAGTGGTCTTCATTACCTATGACAGTTTGCAAGGAACTAACAACACAATATAAAGTATTCTAGTGATGTTATAGTTAATTGCAACTAGTAAATGTTAGCCTGAAAATATAAATGTCTGAGGCTGAACATCCCTACCTGGTGGATCAATGTAGTTGTAGATCTGCTTGCTGTTCTGCAGTGCCTCCAGTATCCCCTAAACAATAAGACAGATGAAACCCTGTTAGAGATTCTCACATCCTGTCCCATCCAGGCAGTTTAGCTGCATTAGTGGTCTTCCATGTCACAAGGGCAGGTGCATGTAGGATTTACTCCACAGCACAAATACATGTTTTAGCTGACTGATTCAAACCCATAAATCAGCGCAGACTTGCTCAAAACCAAGCCCAATTTCAAATCAGACAATTTCTTTATGAACCTAGTCTTAATTTGACATTGTAATAACATTGCAAACCACTATTTTGTACTTTTGCAAACCATGTACAAAGCAGGTACCCTTTTTATCTGGTTATATTTTATAACAACTTTCACTCCTTTTACCTAGATGTGAATGACTACAGTAGGGGCAAGGCAGAGGGGAATCAGGCCCTATGTTTTTCGTTTGTTTTTAAAAAAAAAAAAATCACAACCAAGCATTCTGCTACATGTAGCAGGAATCTAGAGAGAACCATTTGCGGTTGAACAGAAAGGCTATGGAGCATTCCTGTACTCAGGCAGCTGCAATTAGGCACACCTGAAGAACATGTTCCACCTGGAGAAGGGGAGTTTAAAAAGGGTGAAACTTGCCGCAGCAGGAAGGAGTGTGCCTAGGAGGAGAGAGTGCTAGTGAGTTCCGGTAGCAAAAGCAGCCCAGCTTGAGGCAGAGGTTAGCCATTCCCTCCTTCACCCTTTGTGTGTGGACAGATTAACTCCACAAGCCTTATATGGGAGAGGGGCCCTGAAGGCTGTCCCAGCCAGTGACCAATGGTGAGACCTGGGGAGCTCTACCAGGGACTAGACAGAAGATTCAGAAAGGATCCTGGGAGTGAGCTGAACTCCCACCAGGAATAGAGAGATTGCCCAGGAGTTGTGACTTCCAGTGGGGACCCAGGGCAAAAGACTCAGAGACTATGGCCAAGCCCAGGCTGAGGGTCGGCCAACTATGCATTAGCACACACACACACACATGGTGCACAGGCAGACTCATACACAAGTTAGTAATTTTTTTTTTCAAATGTCAAAACAAGTTCAGGGGCCACATCTTCAACTGGGGTGTATCAGCATAGTTTCATTAAAGTGAATGGAGTTATTCCAATTTACACCTGCTGAGGATCAGACTTCTAGTTTGATTTGTTTGGAGCGAATGTCTGAGTTCATTTTTTAAAACCTTATTTTGCTTAATTCATCTATTCCTATATTTAACAAACTAAATGCATCTGCAGTAGGTGATGTTTTTAACAATTCTGTGATAGAAATTTATTCTGCATAATCTGCAAATTGTATGTGTTACTCCATGCAGATACAGCAAGCTTATAAATAATTCCTAATTGGGTACCATCCACCAGCGTGGAGTCACTGACCCTTCACCTGCCCTCAGCCGGGTGGGGAGCATAAGAGGCGGAGACAAAGGCTGGGGGCTGCTCTCAGCCCCCCAGGCAGGTAGACGGTCTGCCGGAGCTCCCCGGGCTCCTCTCTGCAACTGGGCTTCATGCTGGCCTGTCCACTTTTCACCAGAGCAGACCAGGCCCATCCACTTTCAAAAAGTGGGAGGGCCCTAGTCCCCATCTCCCCCACCCCAGTTCTGGCGCCGCTGCCCAGAAAGACACACTGGGCCATGATATGTTCTACACATTTAGAACAGGTACAGCCACTGGGCACTATAGGACTATCCTGCTGGACTGTAGAAAGGTGCAGTGCCATGGACTTGCCCTTGTCCTGTCCCGGCACCCAGCATCCAGGCCTCATCTGCACTAGCCCCATCCTACCTTATTATTATTTATTTGTAATGCATAGAGTCTGCAGTCAGGATCAGAGCTCCACTGTACTAGGGCCTTGGCAGAAGTGAAATACAAAGACTGCATCCTGCTCCGAAAAGCTTGAAATATTGGTTTATGACATGAGGAAACAGGCAGATGAAACAAATGAGGGCTTTGAGGGAAAAGGGGCAAAGCAGTGTAAGGATCCAGTTTTGCACAGCAAACACTAGTAATGGCTTCCCACCTGCCCTTTTGTAAACATCATGGCAGAGGCAAGTCCTACACAGGAATCTGAAGAAAGCTAAGGTAGTGGCTTAATGGGCCTTTTTTCAGGGAGCTTGTCCCATCCTGCTTGCTCTTCCTGGCACCTGCAGCCAAATGGTAGCTGCCCACAAGTCAGATGCATTAGGGTGGGAGAAGACTACTCCTTTCGTCTTTCTGCAAACATCAGGAATTTAGAACATGGAAACTTTACTCCATTGTCTGACTATACCAAAGAACCAGTCCCATACCAAAAAAAAAAAGGAAAAGAAAAAGAATAGATCAACTTTCAGTAAATTGTCTTACAAAGGGAAGAAAATGAATCACTTAAAGGAGTCTAAGATCCACAAATTCCCTTGGGTTCTGATCCAAAGCCCAGTGACGTTGGTAGGAGTCTTTACACTGACATCTGAGGGGTCTGAATCAATCCAATGCTGAACAAAATAGCTCAGCATTGCAAGGGACATTCACAAAATAATAAGTGTCTCAGGGGTAGGAAGTTTTCTTTTTAATGTCAAGCATCTCTTGGAGAAGTAGCTTGAATATTTCAAGAAATGATCTGTAAAAGTTCTCTAATAGAGAAAGTCACAAAACAAATTATTGTATTCTTAAGAATTTTCCTTAGTTTCTGGGGAAGAAGCTAAATGAAAATTCCTCATTCAAACACCACTGACCATTTGGAAAGTTCAGATCTGGACCAGAATGTAGTAACTCATGCTCATCTCTAACATTTTCTACTCCTCTTCTCTGGGAAACTTTATCCCAAATTTATGACTCATTTTGTGGATACAAGGAAGTATTTTTGCTGCATGTCTCACCCACATTGTTGAAAAAATACATAGTGGTGTCATGCACGTTCTGCATTTTAGGTCCTAGATCAATTACAATAGTGTACATCAGCTATAGTTTCTGTTCCACTTGACAAAGAGTACTGTGTTATTCAAATTAGATATCATTGGCATAGATTACCAAACTTAATCTCATTGCTGCTTTGTTTAGTGAATCAGAGATTTATTAAGGTGTGCTACTTCAACATTAGATACCACTGAGATCTGTTTTAATAAGCTGCTTAAGGATCCACCTGCCTCAGGCTTCAGCTGAGATCCTGTGGATATGGGTACTTTCCCGGGTGAAGGTCTGTTAGTAGCAGGTAGCACTCTGTCCACAACTGCCTGTCCTGGGCAACCATTAGAGGAAGGAAAAAAAAAAAAGAAAGAAAGAAAAGATCGCAGTGACACCTCATCTGATCTCTTTGTACAAACATATTTCTTATCTTGGTGCACAGTACCCCTTCTAAAACGTAAATGCTTGAAAACCACCATCTCAAAAATCATTGATCCCATTGCCCTTGGGGTAAAGAAAACAAAGTGACAAACTAGGAGCCCATCAGAATCACTTCGTAAATGACGACAGGGAAGAAGGGAGAATCACTATTAAATCAAGAGTGCTCTCTTGCCCTCTAAAAGACTACCTCCTACTAACAATTGAAATCTAATCTGCAACACAACCCCCAAGCTGTATAGAAGGTATTTTAAAATGCCCCCCCAACAGAATAAGCAGAGGATAAAAACCTCACAAAGGGGGGAAATTGTGAAGGCCTCCACCAGCGCTAAAAAAAGGAGCATCACTGATGAGCTGCATAAACTCATTAGGAAGAAAGATTGATCCATCACAGACAACCGCTACATGTATAAAGCAAAACAAAAAAACATCATGGAGGAACAGCTCTTGGAGAGCATCCTGTTTGATGGGTTAGTGAATCTATTGAAGCACAGAGAGGCGGACATGTAACATTGCAGTCCTATGCACACAAAATCTTTAATCTACAAAGTAATGGTCCCAGCTCAGAAGCTGTCATCATCCTAATAGAAATGTTCTAAAATATGACCTGTGCAAAATTTTTATGCCCCTCCAGAGGATCAATATGCTGTGCAATAGACAACTGAGCTTTATCCAGGCACCCTTGAAAAACACACATGATAAATCAAGAAAATGCTTTTCCCTCTGCAGCCTCCTCATTTCCTGCATTCTCAAACCCTTTCCCTGGCAGGATTAAATAGCAGCTCTACATTCATTTGGGTCTGACAGAGTTTTCCTTGTCCCCGCAGGCACAGCCATGCATGCAGGTGAGAGAGCTTGTAAAGAAGCCAGCCACTCAAAGTCTCTGGCCTCTGTAGTTTGGCATTAGGGAAAACTAAACTCTTCTTCTCCCCCACCATTGTTGTCTCATTAACGGCACTGTTGCAGGTTTCCACACCAATGTGCCTCAGTTCTGTTCTGAAGGATCTACCTTTAACAGTGAGGCTAAATCCCCATGTCCATTCCATCCTTGGCGTCTTTGCTGAGACGTCCAATAAGGACACTTTCCCACCGGGACTCCTATCTGAGCCCACCAATTTATTGCATATCATCTCCCTATTAGCTATCAAACAACATTTCTGGTCACTACTGAACTGGACTGGATTCAAATGGATGGTGGTGGGATGGGGCGGGTATGGCCTTCATAGAAGATGCCCTCGTAATCCTGGGCTGTTGTAATTGGTGTA
Source organism: Chelonoidis abingdonii (assembly GCF_003597395.2). Lineage (NCBI taxonomy): Eukaryota > Metazoa > Chordata > Testudines > Testudinidae > Chelonoidis > Chelonoidis abingdonii. The sequence goes on from NC_133771.1 coordinate 133,437,774, forward strand.
AATTAGAGCAATCTGAAGATCTGGAAGACAAATCAACTACTGCCAGTTCCAGAACTGGAGGAACACAAAGGTGGCCCCACTTTTGCCACCCCCCTCAGACCCTGAAAAATTGTACTTGCATTCTACTGTGCATGTGAGGGCTTGAGCTTTCCTGTTCTATTGCTTTTTTGAGTGCTAGTCTGTTACAAGAGTGAGGGCTTGTCTACACTGGCAATTTACAGTGCTGCAACTTTCTGGCTCAGGGGGTGTGAAAAAACACCTCCCTGAGCTCAGCAAGTTTCAGCACTGTAAAGCGCTAGTATAGACAGTGCACCAACACAGGTAGCTACTCCCCTCATGGAGGTGGGTTTTTTTAGAGCATTGTGCCTGGGGATGTGTTGAGGGGAACAGGACCATAAGAAGTGCTTTGACTTGAGTTTAGAAGGCAAAAATCCAAAATGCGGTGGTCTGAAGATTTGAATATTGGAAGTCCAAACATGACAGAGTTTTAGCAGTTCCCCTGTCCAGCTTACATTTTCTATATTAAATGTTGGTTGTTTCCTACAAAATAAAAAACAGGTGGAAGTAACAGGTTGCTGTAAATTGTGCACACATTGGATGGGAAAAGAGAAGCAAAGCAATAATGGAAGGGTGGCCTTGTGGTTAAAGCACTGGACTGGGACTCTTGAGATCTGGATTCAGTTCTCAGCTGTATCACAGACTTCCATTGTGACCTTATGCAAGTCACTTAATCTCTCTGTATCTCGGTTCTGCATTTATAGAGCAACAGTAATAATGTTTCCTTTCTCCTGTTTGGTTTGTGTTCTTTGTTTAAATTGTAAGCTCTTCAGGATAGGGACTCTATCATATTCTGTCTGTACAGTGATTAGCAAAAACAAACAGTCAAGGATTGCCCTATAAGGTATTTTACGAGCATAAATAATGTAATCATTATAATCTATATTAATTACTTACTTGGACATTGCATGTATACCAGCCAGCCAGAGTTGACTGGCAGTAGCAGTATAGAAACTATTTTAATTTCACTTCAAAACAATTTTTCATTAAAACAAGATTTAGTAATATTTCGTACCTTTTTGGGTAAAAATTTTTTTTGCCAATTCCCATGAAGTTTCAAGAACTTGGTATAATGTTCACAGAGTCAAAGACCCAAAGAGATCAGCTAATTTGACTTCCTATATAACACAAGCCATGTATATTCCCCCAAGTAATTCCTTTTGAACTAGAATGTATCTTTTAAAAAAATCCAATCCACCGTGACCTTGGTAAATTGTGCCAATGGTTAATTACCCTCAATTTTGTTAATTGCAGTTATTTTCATAAACATTTGCAAACATTTTACAAAAAAGTTTCTTCTCTGCACTTTCGGGGAAACTTTAAAAGTTACTTTAAATTGAAGCTTCACTATCTTTCACTTGTGGTAGGCAAAAGAGAGCTTTAAAAATATCACTTTGTGCAAATAAAACTCAATTGCACCAAAGTTCATGGAAAGCTTGACATTTGAGAAAATACCTACAGTGAAAAAGTGTGTTATTCATCCCACTCGAGCACAGATCCATCAATTAGTACAAATTCATTATGGGCTACTAAGGTGCTTGTTACTACACAAGGAAACACATCCCAAGTGATTGAGCTCCTTGAGTATATCTACTTAGTTTAACAGAGAAGACTTGATTACAGTTTTAGAACCTACATGGGAAGCAGAAGGCTCTTCAATCTAGCAGATAAAGGTAAAATATGATACAATGGCTGGAAGTTGAAGTTAGATAAATTCAGATTGGAAATAAGGCTTTCTCCCCCCCGCCCTTAAAAAAAAAACAGTGAAGATAATTAACCATTAGAACCATTTGCTAGGGGTCCTTGGTGGATTCTCCATCACTGACAATTTTTAAAATCAAGATTGAAAGTTTTTCTAAAAGTTCTGCTCTAGAAATTAATTTGGGGAAGTCGTTTAGCCTGTGTTATAGAGGAGGTCAGGCTAGATAATCACAATAGTCCTTTCTGGCCTCGGAATCAATAAGTCACATAAAGGGAGCAGGAGACAGAGGTGGTGTTCAGTCTGAGATTGGCCTAAGAGAAAAGTGGGCACGAGGGGATACAATAAGAAACATTTGTCATGGAAGAAGATGCAGTTTTGGACACAGCCGTGAAGAAAAGAACAAGAAACCCAAGCTCGATACAGTAGGGAAGGGAAGCCAGTGAAGAGATTGAAAGGGAGTATCATGTTCAGAACAGCTACTTTGCTGAAGGGGAACAATTTGGGTCTAAGGAGGTTGCACATCAGAGTACCAAAAAAAATCAAGATATGCCAAAAGTTAACATTTTGGCTTGGCTGAGTTCAAATTTTATTTTTTCATAATGTTGACAGATTATATAAGTTTATTTTAAAGCTTTTTTTTATATTTTAACACATTTGTAGTGACACGAAATTATGGGTTTTCAGCATTTTTATTATCATAAATTTAATTTTTCCACAGTTGTGGGAAATTTTTTGAAGGGGCAGACAGTAGTGGGTCAGATAATTTAATGACAGTAGATACAGATTCAGAAAGCTAAAGCTTTATAACCATTTAAACACAAATTATCAACATATGTCAAAATATAAATAGTAAATATCCTTAAACTCTGATATGTTCTCAAGCAACATTCTTCTATCTGTAAATTTCAAACATCATCAATGAAAATTTAATTTTGGTCGGTTTGCGTGTGTACAGTGAAATTTTCATTTACAGACATTTACCACTAAAAAATCTAATCCTAACTGGAAAATAGCACAGGTTTGTGTAGATAGAACTAGAAGAAACTGAGTTGGTCAAAGACTTGTGCTGGAACTTACAGCTAACAAGTTAATCACATTTCCAAGATATATCAAGGACATACTCTAGGCCAGAACAAGTTTTATGGAATAAATATAAATATGGCCCATTGTTGAATGCAGAAGTTTATATACAAAAGAGATTGTGACTTTCACCACTTTCAATCCCATTTGTTAAGCCATGATCTCATTTAATTAGCATAATGGAAAAAGGGCTGAGCTAACATTACAATTATTTTGGACTTAAAATTACTTCTTTCCTAATATTGTTAGCACATAAAATGCTTTCTGTCCTAGTGCAAAGCTCATTATTTAAGGAACTAGGCCAAACTCCACTCAGTTACATTGGTGCAAGCCCATTATATTCTTATGTTTTCAGCAGCCACAAGGTAGTCATTCCAGATGAGGATTTTCTTGCACTCCGATGTGCCAAGAATCCTTTGAGAATTTATGAAAAATATTAAATATCATAGGCCAAATTCTCTCAGTTACACTGGTATAACCCCATTGAATTCACTGCTGGCATAAGGCACATTTTTCATACATTTTCAAATGATTCTGTCAAGAGCAAGATACAAATGAATCCTCACTGGGGGGATAGCTCCTGGCCGCTGAAAACACGTTTATTTCCTTATCTTACAAGCTCTGACATATTACAAATGCCACACACAATAGCAGAGCTTTGAGAGTTGCTGCTGACATCAGGGGGTTGGAATGTGTCTGCCACAGATGTGCAGTGAAGAATTATAATTAGATTCTTGAAACCAGATGAGGTGTGAGAAACTACCACACTTCTAATGGGGCCAGTTCTGTCTTTGTTAAATATACTGTTTATGTTAAAGATGTTTTACGATCATTTAAAGTCAAACCAGAGTGTGAATTCACCTGACATGAGAAACCACAGCTGGGAAAAGACTTCTTTCTCAGCAATTTTTCCCCAATAAGTGCATGCTGGGATTTTAACTACATTAGCTTATTTGTCTTAGTTCAATTTCTTTCTTCCTCCCTCCCTCTCTCTCTCTCAAACACCAAAAAAACCCACCTTTATTTTATCAAGAACAAAGGTAATGACCTAAATATGGAAAGAAAATAAATCTATACAGAAAAGCCCCAAAACACCTTTCCTGTCTGTAAGAGAGGTGAATAAGACTCACTTCTATTTAAAAAAAATACAAAATGTTACAACACCCATCATATGTTGATCACAAAACATATTAATCAAATCAATGCAATACTCCAGTGATATAGATATGCTTTACCCACATTCTGCAGAGTGGGAAACTGAAATAAAGCAGGTTTATATGACTTGTTGAAGGTCACAAAGCAAGTTAATAGTAGAGCCAGGTACAGCATTCAAGGCTCCTGAATCCTAGTTCTGTAACCAACCATCTAGACTTCACTGACACATTATCAGGGCTCTTCCTGAGTGACATCCCCCATTTGGTCCCATTACCCTGCAACAGTATGTATTACTGAAAAGTATTCACTTTTCCCTTGAACACTGGAAGTCAAATTTTCCAATACTGTCAAGTCCTTTAGTTACTTGATACAAAACTCAGTTGTAGGATTGATTTCTAGAAAATAGCAATTGTATATCATTTAGACTCTTTGGCCCCTACTCCTCTGAACAGGATATTTCTTGCAGGAAAGCCCCACTGCAGTAATTACTGTAAGGTAATTAATTATGTCCATAAAGTTAGAGACTCAAGTATTCAGATGTGTGTCCACAATTTATTTTTTAAATCTTCCAATAGGGAGGCTAAGCCTCTGACCTTTGGAAAAATATTACTTAATGTCTGAACCAGATTATGGGGTAAGGATGGCCACTGTAAAGGACAGGGTACCAGCCTGGGAATCAAGAGAGCTGGGATGAAATCCTGTCCTCACTGAGGCCAATTGTAAATTTGCCATTGATTTAAATGAAGCCAGGATTTCACTTCTGGGTTTTATTCCTGGCATTGCCTCTGGCAATGATCTTTGGCATCTTTAACGTCTTTGGAGTCCGGGTAGCACCTTAAAGACTAACAAATTTATTTGGGCATAAGCTTTTGTGGGTAAAAAACCCACTTCTTCAGATGCATGGAGTGAAAATTACAGATGCAGGAATTATTATACTGACACATGAAGGGAAGGGAATTACCTCACAAGTAGAGAACCAGTGTTGACAGGGCCAATTCAATCAGACTGGATGTGATCCACTCCCAATAGTTGATGAGGAGGTGTCAATACCAAGAGAGAGAAAGTTGCTTTTGTAGTGAGCCAGCCACTCCCAGTCCCTATTCAAGGCGAAATTAATGGTGTTAAATTTGCAAATGAATTTTAGTTCTGCAGGTTTCATAGTAGTAGCTGTGTTAGTCTGTATCAGCAAAAACAACGAGGAGTCCTTGGGGCACCTTAGTGACTAACAAGTTTATTTGGGCATAAGTTTTTGTGGGCTTAAACCCACTTCATCAGATCCATGGAAAGACAGGAGTTGCCTTACCAAATGTGTGTGTGTGTGGGGGGGGGGTCAGTGCTAATGAGAAATTCAATTAAAGTGGAAATAGGCTATTCTCAACAGCAGAATACCAAGGGAGGAAAAATCACTTTTGTAGTGATAGTGAGGGTGGCCCATTTCAAACAGCTGACAAGTTTTTTCCTCCCTTGGTATTCTACGTTTTTATCTGAAAAAGGAATCACAGTGATCACTTAAACAAAACAATCTTATCATGTTATATCTGAAATGCCATAACACAGAGAAGGAAGATAATGTGATATTTCAGATACTGACCATCACTTAATTATTTAATGTGATATATAATCAATTTCTGAAATTCATTACTGCTCTAGTCTGGTATGGTACCTGGCATTTTTGAAGGGGTGAGAATTATTTAATTTCATGGCCACTAGCAACAGTTATAGCTGTGTATGTGAGATACAGATATTCAAATATCATGATACTCCCTAACAAGTCAATGTGGTATCTTTCTTCCATGAAAGTTATTGACTTGATATATTATTTGGGTGTTTTGTTTTTCCTTTTCCTGAAGCTTCTGCAAGGATCCGCTGTCTAAGGCAGGGTAACACAATCGGTTCAACAATTGTTTAACTCAGGTATACCAATACTTATTTTCATGGGGATAAGTTTTCTTCAACCAATTGGCTATAAAGGTGGATCATAAAGTAGCTCTTTAGAGAAAAACAAGCCCTCTTGATGTTCCCCTCCATCCAGCTCCAAACATGAACCATGAAGACACATGAAAATGCACCCTGAACACTTTTAAAAACAAGCTAACAAAGTGTTCTCCAACTGTGTTCTGCTTTTGAGAGTCCTAGGTCTACAAAGTCATTAGAAAATTGAAAAACAAGAAATAAATTTAGAATAGGTAGTAAAATTAAAATATATAGGTTTAGTTTCTTACTCACACTTCAGATTTTCTCTGTTCTGGACTCTACCTGTACCCTGAATTTAGAGATGAGTAAATGACATGAGGTGTATATTTTGTGGCTGGGACATCACACCGCTGTGGCTGTATGATGATTGGTTGAGTTACCTCTGATGTCACAATTCTATCAGTCAACAATGAGTTGTATTTGAGACAGTAGGAGAGGCTCAAGGAGTGGCTGTGCCAGCAGATGCAGAAGAGGTGGAGGGAAAGGAAGACATAAGATGAACCAGGGTAGGAAAGGAGAGTAAATAGGAAAAAAAAAATAGAAAGGATACAGCAGCAATGAACTTTGAGGACAATCGATCCCTGCCAGCATAATTAAAACAATGTGGCCTTTTTTCTCACTTTTGCTGAGCCATGAAGGGGAATAAGCAGGTGGGAAGGCATCTGTACGGATGAAAGGGGAGGAGAGCCAATGCTACATTCTTCCCCTTGTCATGAGCCTTCAGAAACTCATTTGCAGCATCTCAGTGAGATGTGACTGTTGTGGGATTTCAGGGGCCCTTGTTAGGTGATATGGGAAAGGAGGTAGAGTAGCAGCCACTCAACAGAGCATGCTCCCTTCAAAGTCCCCCAAGACAAACTTGCAGCTGAGAGTTATATTTCATTTAAGAAACCTAAAGTGATGGAAGATAATATATATTTCCTGACTAGGCTGACAAAGCTGTTCACAAGCTTTGTTAACTTGCTTTATTTTGGTAACCAACTATTAGAAGACCTCAGGGACCAGTTAATTTTGCATTTCCATCCCCAATACGGAGAGTGAAGCAATTGAGCACTATTTGCAAAAGGGAATTTTTCCTGCGAATACAAGTGAGTACAGTGTTGGTATAAGAATCCACCAAAAGCAACCTCTGGTAACATGAGAAGGCCTGTATGCCAAGTTGTCATGAAGAGGAAGAAGAGCCTTGTTATAGGAGGAACTAGGGCTACCCTGCTGTGGGATATGGAGGACAGCCTGGGTTCAGTCAGAGTAGAGACTCTCAGAGGTGATGTATGAACTGCTCCGCCCAGAGATTCTTCTGTGTTACCAGGCAGAGTGCCTTGGAAGTGAAAGCCTCCTAGGAGGAAAACCTTTACAGGAACAGGACTACAATTCTGCACCAAGGGTGGTGAGCCAGCTAGAAAAGTTGGGTGGAAGATGTGTTGTTTTGAACTTTGTTAATAAACCTGACTCCTGAAATGGGAGCAGTATGAGGAAAAACATGTAATGTGAAGTGGGATTCAGTGGGGAAGAGGAGGAAACAGACAGGGGCAAGGCCTGGATAAATCCTGCTACAAACCTATTTTCTACATCATTCTCCATCCTTTTCCTAACATCTTGTATGCTTTTTAGATTGCATCTGTACGTTTAGTAGAGGTTTTCATTGAGCTATCCAGATCCCTTTCCTGAGCTGATACAGCCACTTCAGAACCAACCCTATAAGGTATGTGAGTACTTTACATTTTCCCCTCCAATGTGCATTAATTTGCATTTATTAACTTTGAACTGCAACAGCTATCGTGTTGCACATTTACCTACTTTGATTAAGTCCCTCTGGACTAACTCTGTATTTTCTGAAAATTTTGTTACTTTAACCTCTTTTCCAGATCTTTAATAAATATATTAAACACCACTAGACCTAATGTACAACCTTGAGGCATCTCATTTTTAACCTTTGCCATGATGAAAGTTATTCATTTAGCCTATCTGAATTTTTGATCCATGACAATAGTTTGTCTTTTACACTATGACTACTTAGCTGCTTTAGTAGACTCCTGTGAGGGACTTTGTGTAAGGCAGGGGTAAGTATTTTTTGTCAACATTCACATTTCTTGGTCAAGGCATAGCCAAAGTCAAGACTCTGGAGAAAATAATAAAAATAAAAAAAATTCAGAGTCTGTTCAAAAGCATCCGGGAGGTCCTGGATTTGGCAGGCAGTCTGCCTATAGATGATCCCTAGTTTAAGACCTTTTGAAAGCCTAAATAAATTATTCTTAAGGGATACATATTTCCACCATTTAAGAACATCACATCAACCATAAAAGTGGTTTTTTTTTCCAATAAGATTAAGTGCAGGAACTGTAGAAGAAGAGGACATGTGGTTTGTGCTTATCTGGAGAGAAAAACATTGCTCTTATACAGTCTGAATGCAAGTGTGTGTGTGTGGGGGGGGGGGAGATGTACGGGGAAGAGAATAGAAAATTTTTCATCCCAAACAGTGTCAGTATATCAATTTCTTAGATACCATACACATAACTTCTCCTATCACCAGTCATACTAGCACAGTGAAAGCAAGGAGTCTTAGTCATAGATTTCATAAATTAATTGTTACTATTATAAAGGATTCACTTCCCTTTTCTAGGTGGGAGATCAAAGCATATCTAAGTAAATATTGAGCCTATATGGTGTACTCACTGATTAGCTTGCTGAGACAAGCACTATAAGCTTGAAGATTCCCAGTGCTTGTCTCAGCCAGTCACTCAGGTTAGAAACCTGACTGAATGCCAATGCTCACTTTCTCAGAATGCATCAGTCCAGCTGATTAGATCAAGTTTACTGACCTGTCTGCTAAACTGGTCAGCAACCATGTTAGGTGCACCAGTCCAATTTGTTTGTGTGATTCACAGGAGCAACTTCTGAAGAAGTTATTCTCTCCCATCCTGCCCTTAGACCAGGAACCAGACACATGATGAAATAAGGAGTCCCAACAGTCTAACTTTCATTCCGGAAAAACTCTAGTTATAGTAACAGAGTCAACATCAGCGTTCCCTTATGTTACAGGGCAGCTCCATCCAGGGGTAGCTCCAAGCACCAGCGCAGCAAAAGCGTGCCTGGGGCGGCAAGCCACAGGGGGCGGCGTGCTGATTGCCATGAGGGCAGCAGTCAGTCAGCCTTCGGCGGCATGCCTACAGGAGGTCCGCCGGTCCCACGGTGGCAATTCGGCAGCAGGTACACCAAATGCGTAGGACCAGCAGATCACCCACAGAAATGCCGCCCAATCTGTGTGACCAGTGGACCGCCCACAGGCATGCCGCCGAAGGCTGCCTGACTGCCATGCTTGGGGCAGCGAAAAACAGAGATCCGCCCCTGGCTCCATCACTACCTAGTGTGCCACACTGATCTCTTAACCAACAAACACACACCAGGTTATCACCCTTTTACCACTTGTGTATTTATTCTTCACTTACATAGTATAACAGAATCTATTGTAGCAGGAGGAGACTTCCACATAGAACAGATGTCTAGACTGAGGAGAGAAGGCTGAGCTTTCCCCCTGCTGCCTGTTACTCCTGCTTATATCCTACCAATTAATGAGCCAATCACCTTGTTAGCCCAGCAATTGCCCTCAAGTTTCAATAATCCTCAACAGAAACTGTTTACTTGGCTTCAATTAAGCCTCACTCTTCCCAGTGTTGCAGCAACCACAGTGAGCAGGGCACAACTAATAGTGCTCTGTCACACCTTGCCAGATGGGGTATTTTCACAACAGTTCCAAAAATTGCAATGGGAGTGATACACTTCTGCCTTCATCCCTGCCACATAACAGCCTGCTTCACCTGATGTCACTCAACTGGGATGGGCAGAACCAGCAAATATCTCTCAGCTATGGGCACAAAGCTGAAACACTGATTATCCAGTTAGCTAGGCCTCCCATCCCATCTGAGCACCACTCACATAGTAAGTGAGAACCTGCAGACACCCCAAAGTGTGAGAGTTTATCAAGGGCTGAACATGGGCTTGAAAGGCCAGTGTAAGAAGTGGAAAAGCTCTTTAGCAAATCCTCAACTCTACCCACCTCCACCTACCCCAACCTTGGTCATAGGACCAAATTCAGCATTTGATCTGTGACAATTACAAAAATCTATATTTGCCCCATGAACTGCAGTTACAGTCTCTGGTTATAGCCCTACAGACAATTATTTTCCTTATCTCCTCTTATAAGAGATTGCTGTTATTTCTCAGGGATCATTCTTGCTTGGTAAGACATAAAGGTCACGTAATTCCATTTAATTCTTATATTGCTTTTATCAAAAACGTTTTCATAAAGAACGGTATATATGAATTTTTAAGAATGTTTTTATAAATTGATTTTAATTGGGGGAAAAAGAAGAAAGGAAAATAAAATTTTCTCCCATTATTAGTTTTTATCCAAAATTGCCTGGCCAGCCCTGCTGCAGTGTCTCACTCTTCTTGTAGTAGCATTTATAGCCATCTATTTCTGCCTTGCAGGAGTGAGGCTTAATTTTCACCAACTCTTCATAGCATTTGTGGGCCAGACATAGCATTCTGACTAGTCCTGCCTTTCAGAAACATAATTCATCATTTGTATGGGTGTGGTTACCCACTGAATATTTCAGTTAATCGTGACTGAAATATTGCACTTTCAAACAATTATCAGTCTAAATACATAGCTATATATCAGGTGGGTATGGGTGTCCTACTACATCGTGAAAGAGTTTAATTTGCAGAATGGGTGTTCTATCAAACCCCATAGCAAACCCCATAGATGAATTCAGTGCCCAGCTATTTCTCAAACAATCTGTCATGTCAAAGGTGTTCTGAGAGGACCAAAAACTTAGGAGTTCCAGGGCTGCAAGGGGCTGGCAGGAAAGTCAGAATGAAGTGAATCATAGACAGAGGGGCCAAATGTTTTTAAGACATGTCAACACATAACGGATGAACAGTTAATCCTTCAGCAGTGGGTTAACCTGTTGCCCTGTTTCTAGCCATGAGAAATGTTTCATCTGGGAGTTCCCTCACTTGTCATTGGGACTGTCAACCTGCTTTAATGAGCTTGCAGTAAAGCCCAAACCAGTATGCATACAGAAACCTTTACCCAGTTACTTTTCCCTATATGTTGCAGACATTTTATTCTCAAATCATTCTTGGCTTATCACCTCTGTTTCTCAAATACTTTCCCAGAGACTGCAGGCTAGTGGGAAAAAAATCTGACTTAGGAACAACTATTAATGGCTGAGAGAGGTGGGGAAAAGATCGACCTTGAAGTAAAATTAAACAAATGGCATTTTGAAGTTTAATGTTTCAGGCTCACGGTTCTCCTGATGGTGGTTTTATGGGCTCTGTAGTATTTTTCAACAAACTGTAAGTGGTATTTAGTTGAAATGTTCATCTAACATAATTGTGTCTTCACATTGACAGTGGTGCATTTTAATAATACTAAGCTCTTGTCTAGCATTTTTCATCAGTAGCTCTCAAAGAATGAGAGTAACTATCAGTCTTTAATTTGTAATGAAAGATGCCAAGGCTGAAGCAATTTTTTAAAAAAACTTTCATATCTGATGTGCCAAGCCCAGAGGTGCTGGAGCTATGAACTGCCAAACCTAGAAGTGCTGGGACACAGCCCTGGCACAAATCAAGCACTGGTAATTATCAATATTTCCACTTAGATGTTCCTGGCTTGGTGAAATCTAATTATAGAGCATACCACCAGGTTGGGGTATTTGCCCTGTTTTTGACAGTCTGCCCTGAATTTGGCGCTCACAGTTATGAGCCACTTTAGGCAGCATGACACCATGTGTGAACACTTTTCACAAAGTGACCTCTCAGTCCTCATCCTCAAAGGAAATCTGAACACCACCTTCAAAAGATGAGTCTGGGAACTTACATGCTAGACACTAAAGGCTTGTCTTCACATACAGTGCTATAGTGGCACAGCTGCACCAGTGCAACTGCACAATTGCAGTGCATTAGTGAAGACACTACCTCCACTGACAGGAAAGCTTCTCTTCTGAGTTTAGATAATCCAGGTCCTCAAGAGGCAGTAGCTATGTCAGGAGGAGAAAATCGCCTGTTGAGATAGCACTGTCTACATGGGATGGGTGTGGGGGGTTAGGTTGGTATAACTATATGCCTTAGGGGTGTGGATTTTTCACACCCTTGATCAACATAATTATACTGATATAGGTGTGTGGCATAGATTTAGCCTAAAAATCATGGTCTCAACAGAAACACTACCAACCCTCCTTTGTCCTCTGACTGCAGAGGTGTTAATGGCCCACTTCATTTTAAGTGGTTTCTTCTGACATGTGTTAACACCTTATGCTTAATAATCTGTCCCACCTTACATTTAGCTGTGACACTCTAGTTCCCTTTTTCCAGACTTGAAGAGCTCTGTGAATCTTGAAAACTTGTCTCTTCCACCAACAGAAGTTGGTCCAATAAAGATATTACTCCACCCACCATGTCTCTAACAAATAGGGCTGTCATGGGACATTTACCCTTCAGTAAAGAGGCTTGTTCTATGTATCCATCACTAACCTGGTTCCTTTTGGACAATCAGACTGTGAAACTCCTCATTGGAAAAAGACAGAAAAAGTGTTTTTTCACAGTAGGAACATGAAAAATGAAGATAACCCATGGTGAAGACAGCAGAGACTAAGGCATTAACTCTGCTGAGAAATTCTTGCTAGCCGTCAAGTGCCGGGGGAAAATTTTAATTTAGGACTTGATTGATCACAGTTCACCTGTTTTATACCTAAATAAAACTCCCTACCCAGTTTAGCTGCTGCTGAACAAGGTCTGTTATGGATCCAGACTTGGCTAGTAAAATCTCTGCAATAAAAAAAAACAAAACAAAAAAACGTTCTTTGATATTAAGCCCAGCACATAAAAACCAAAAGTATGCTATTTCCAAGGTGAATGGATGAATGGTTTGTGTTAACATCTGAACAGCTACAAATGTCACAGGCTTGGAGAGATTTTAAAACCCAATTGAAAATGCCACTGAAGCCAGGTTCCTGGTTTAAATTTAAAGAAATGAAAAAATCAGATATGTTTTATGGAGCGGTCAGGTGTGAAATTGCATCTTTAAAGTATCTGAAAAACATTGAGAAATTAATACACATACTTTAGGTAATGACATTCAAATCAGATGAGATAGTGAATGATTTGTGGCATATTACCCTAAATATTAGACTACTGGGTAGAAGGAATGTTTGTTTAAAGACAGCAACATTGTGCAATGTATTATTTAGCACTGGTCTTATGAATGGTTACATAACAAGGCAACCTGATTGACTATCAGGCAGGGCAGACTTATGAATGCACAATACCAAGGAGTGAGTTGGTGAACTGTAATCTCTGGCAGAATGTGTCTGAAAATGTTTATAGTCCATAGGCGCTGGAGCACTCACACAAAAAGAATAGCTGGTGCTCAGCACCCACCAATCAGTTGTTTGGCAGGCCCTGCCAATCAGCTCCTCTGACTTGCCACTGATCAGCTGATTGGCAGTGGGCAGGAGGTCGAGGAGCAGGGGCAGGAAGAAGCAGGATGGAGGTGGAGCGGGGCTGGAGCACACCCAGGGAAAACAAAGTTAGCATCTGCATTATAGCCAGCCCAGAGAAGAAGAGAACTCCATAGCCTCAAAGGGGGAAAGTATGCAGCTGATGCTCCCCTCCTGTTGTGTGGAAGAAAGCAACGGATAGAACTAGGACTGTTCCCTACCTCCTGAGTTCTAGGAAGTCCATTGATAGGTACCTCGTGTGGTGAAAGTTCTGTTCATTGAAAGGGGAAGTGTAGCAGGCAGGAGTTTGTTCAGTCAATATAGCAGGAAATTAGCTACTTAATTAAGCACTAACCCCTTTTTACTTGCTAGTGTTCCTAAGTGGTAGGAGAATAGGGCACACATGAGGGTGCAGAGCCTATGACTGCATGGCTTCTGAGAGAATCATGCTTGCTAGAAGAGGGAGTTATGAAACCCTATAAATGTTCCCACTTCACGTGTTTCTATATGGGTACCTGTGGTGATGGGCCCTCAATTTTCTTTTTTTGTATACTTTAAGGACCTGTAGGGTTTCCTGACCACACTTCTCACTCTGAAATGCCACAAAATGAATCTTATGAAGCGATAATTCTCAACCTTTTTGGGCTCAGGAACCATTTATAAACCTTCATGGCCTATCATAACCCCTGTAAATAGCTTTAGAGCAAATACATATGATTTATTAGATATTTTTTACCCATGTATATATAACATACACATTAAAAGTACTAAATAAGCACACTGTGTCCCAGGCAGCTAGATGGGCACAGTTTCCTGCTCTGGGCTTTGCGACCTTTGCAGCACCACTCAGGCTTGGTCCAGACCCCTTGACAGGGGAATGGACAGGCCAAATTTGTTTGAGTGGCTGTGACATCGCTGAGCCTGAGCCTTCCTAAACCTGAGTTGCCTGCTCAGAGCCTTATAAGTCATCCCTGAGTCACAGTGTGATGATTCCTCAGAGGCATTAACTGCAGCTCTTGTGATAGGCCCCATGCCACTGAACCAGGGTTCAGCCAAACCACAGGCAAGGACCCACAGAGCTGGTCTCAAGGCAAGTATATAGACTCCTTAGAGAAACACTCTCTCTAGTTTGCTCAGTATCCTTACTTTGTTTGGAATGTTTCCATTGGCTAGTAGTTTTGATGGACTGTCCTTGCTCCAACATGCATCTGTTCTTGCTTCAGCTGGCCACCTGGTGATTCTGACAGTGGTGTTGTGACTTGGTACATGTGCCTCTCACTCAAATTTGGCCTGTCCAAGCTCCTGTACCTCCCACCCCCCATCATAAGGGAAGGGTGGCTTGGCTAAACCTGAGCAGTGCTGTGACCCTGTGCAACAGGTCACACTGCCCACAGCAAGGCCTGGAGCTGGAGCATCTGACATTGCAGGATAAGTGTAGGATGGGCTCTCCAAACCCACTGGGGCAAGACCAGACCCCCTCCAGGGCTTCTCAGTCCTGCCGCTCCCCTCCTCCCACGACCCTTCCACACGTTTTCGTGACTCAATTTTGGTCATGACCTATGGGTTGAGAAACTCTGATATGGAGATTCCTGCAATCCTTTTCTCATTATGTGGGATTATATTCAGTATGAGACCGTTGGAACCTATGTTCTGAGTCTAAATTTGTTTAACAGATACTCCCCAACAAGGAAGGAGGACTAGGTTAGAGATGCAGACTTTTGAGGAAAAGATCTAATGGTTAAAACAAAACTGTAAAGAAAAAGTCTTTTGTGAAGTTAAGATAAATCATTGCTTGGCAAATACCTCGACCTTCATAGAATACTTTTGTAAAAGTTACTGTAGGAGAACTTGTAAGCAGTATGACCAGTCATATGAGAGTATTTGAAACTCAACCAAGTAAATCAATTGAAATACTGTCAGGTGCTACAAGGAACTGCAGAGGAAAACGTACTTTTACTCCTTTCAAAATTAAACTTTTATGATTTGCACAGCCCTGAAGATTTGTACCTAATGTTGGAATTCGATAGTAAATCAAACTGAAACATATAAACTTGGAATAGGAGGGAAAGAATAGAGAGAAGACTTTTGGAACTGGGAACATGACCCAAAGATTGAGAGGGACAAGACAGTGAAGTGAGATGTTGAGAGTATAAAATTAAATAAATGTAACCACTGCTTATGCAGTATGTCTTTGTCCCCATCTTGTGGCTGGGCCATGCATAGAGGTTTATGAATCCACTACAGCTGTTGAGATAAGGAGGCAAGTTTTGTTTTTATAGCTCAGACAGTGACAACTTATGCTTTTAAATCTGTAGGACCAGGGTTCATGCCTCACTGCTAACAACCGACCTGGAGACATTACACAGACAAACCCTGATCAGCTCAGATAAGTCACTCACAGTATTTGCGTGCATCCACACGTGAATGAACCTGTGCACCTAATCACACCATTAGCCCCAAGGCTATAACGGATAGAGGCAGTAATTCAACCCTAGTCTGCAGCTGAGAGAGACTTGTCTGACAGGACCAATTCAAATCTTCATGGAATTTTAGTGAGAGGTGGGAGCAGGGGCTTCGGTTGCAGAACTGATCATTGCAGGGTTGGGGCTTTGTGTCTGTGTGGTGGGGCAGATTAACAGTCACCCACATCGCTCAAGAAGGGTTAAATAACTATGGTCACAATCAACCTGCTGCACTAGTGTGGCCTGTCAGGTGTAGGTGCAGGCCCTTCAGAAGGAGGGACTCAGCCCAGTTGGGGGGCCACTCTGAAATGAGTGGAGCTAGAGCTCCCAGACCAAGACACTGGCTTACTTGCAGAGGAACAGCTTGGGCATACTGCTAGCCTGAACCCTCAGAGTAGGAGGACTGGATTGTACCTTTTGCAGAGGCTAACTATGCTTTTAACCAACTAGAAGGGTGGGAGCTGCAGAGCCTGAAAAACTACTTCTTTGTATTAGGAAAAGGGACTTGGCCTCTTGCAGGCCTTAGAACTATTTTACTCTTTTTTTGGAGTGTTTTACAACTCACCTGCCTGTCCCTCTGCAATGGGGTGCACTCAGAGGTACAGTTGTAGGGCTATATCCTATACCCTATGACTGGACTGGTGTTGCCCAGGGAATGATGGATGAGGTAAGTGAGGCACTTGCTTTCTCAGCAAGGGGATGACCTTGATACCTAGCCTTTGATAGTGTGTCAGTAGTCACTTTGTACCTATAGCTATTGAAGTTATTCAGGTTAAAGAGAGGAATGGCCTAATTTTTTTGGTGTAACTCCTTTATGTTTGCCTTCTAATTACTAAATTATCCCCAACTGGTGGAATTGTTTGTTCAGCTACTGCTCCATCAGGTGAAGTAATCAGAGTTAATCAGTCGAGTTAGAAATGAAATAAAAGGCTTTCCAGCTGGCACTGGGTTGGTTGGTGGCAGATTTTTCAAATATCTGTTCCTGGATTATTAAGCCAACACTAGTGTCTGATAAATCTGAGCTTGCAGAAATGTTGAAGCAATAGCAACTACAAAAATTGCTCCCCAAAACAGCTGTAACAACTTGTTTTCTTATGTCCCCAGTGGCTGCAGTGGGTTGATAGAGAGGTAGATAACTTATTGACTGATTATGTCTGCAATGAATGAGTATTCACACAGCCCTAACTAAACTTCACAAATCCTATCCCTGTATATACTAGGCTCAGTGTAAAACAGGCAGTGGATTCTCTTAGGGCAGTTGCTTCTTTAATAGTTTGGATACTGTGGGCTTCATCTAAGCCCACTGAAATAAAAGGAGTCTTTCCACTGACTTCAACTGGCTTTGGAACCCCAAATTAATACTCCCACTCCCCAGCTATTCTACTGCTTCTCATATAGAAATGTGTTCCACAGTTACAGTAGGTACCCTCAAAAAACTTGCACTAGCCATTTAGAGTAGTGATCCTCCAAAGTGTTTTCATAAATTCATAAAGTTTAAGGCCAGAAGGGACCATTGGATGATTTAACCTTATTTCTTCTATAGCATAGGTCATACGTCACCCAGTTCCTCCAGTATTGAGACCAACTGTGCAGGCAAAATTGTCTCTTCAGTAGAGCTCTGGGTAGGTGCAAAGGTGTGTCTGCAAAGCTCATTGAAAGATAGAGAGTGTAAAGCTTATTCTTCAGAATGACATTTTTGGAAATATTAAGATCATTAACTGTACCATTTTTGAATGAAGGCAGGTTTTTCAGATATTCACTCCTTTGTCATATAGCAAGGGTTAAATATTCAGGAATGCTGGGATGATATATTGCTCACTCATCGGGACAGCTTTGCTTTTATTTATGGTAATCAGGAAATGGTGATATTCTATCAGGTCACCTGTGAAACATCTGGCTTTCATTTAGGTAAAGTAGTGCATCAAAGAAGTTATAATTTATTTGACTACGTTCGCACAGGTCAGGAAACACTTGGCTGTCAATATGCTGGCTAGATTTATGGAAACGTGTGGGTAGAAAGCAAGAATTGAACAAACCTAGGCTTTTTTCTACAAACTGGGATTTATCAGTTGGAAGCATCAGAAGAGGAGAAAGATGTTGGGTGTACTGGTTGGTCACAGGATGACTGAGCCCTCAGTGTGATGCAGCTGTGAAAAAGGCTAATGCAGTCCTAGGACGCATCAGGTAAAGTATTTCCAGTAGAGATAGGTAAGTGTTAGTACCATTATACAAGGGTCTGGTGAGACCTCATCTGTAATACTGCATGCAATTCTAGTCTCCCATGTTTAAGAGAGATCAATTCAAATTGGAACAGGTGCTGAGAAGGGCTACTAGGATAATCAGAGGAATGAAAAACCTACCTTAAGAAAGGAGACTTAAAGACCTTGGCTTGTGTAGCCTAACCAAAGGCAGCTGAGGGGAGATATGATTGCTCTCTATAAATGCAGCAGAGGGATAAATACCGGGCAAGCATGGGAGTTATTTAATTGCTAATGTGGATGCAAGAACAAATGGATATAAACTGGCCATCATCAAGTTTTGTCTAATTTTGAGCCTAAGGTTTCTAACCATCAGAGGAGTGAAGTCCTGGAACAGCTTTCCAAAGGAAGCAGTGGGGGAAGAAAACTTAACTGGATTCAAGACTGAGCTGATAAGTTTATGGAGGGGCTGGTATGATGGGATTCCCTACAATGGCCTATGGCCCACTGGCATCTGTCAGTAGTAAAAATCATCAATGGCCAGAGATGGGACACTTTATGGGGAGGTCTCTGAGTTACTACAGAGAATTCTTTCCCAGGTGGGTGGGTTTTGCCCACATGCTTAGGATCTAACTGATGGCCATATTTGGGGTCAAGAAAGAGTTTTCCCCCAGGTCAGATTGGCAGAGACCCTAGGGATTTTTCACCTTCCTCTGCAGCATGGGACATGGGTCACTTGCGGGTTTAAACTGGTGTAAATGGTGAATGCATTGTAATGAAGTCTTTAAGCTATGATTTGAGGACTGCAGTAACTCAGCCAGAGGTTAGGGATCTATTACAGGAGTGGGTGGGTGATGTTCTGTGGCCTGTGATGTCAGGAGGTCAGACTAGATTATCACTTCTGGACCTTAAAGTCTAAATTCATGGGGTGTGTGGCTCTAGGAACCAAAGATCATGCTCCATTTAGGAACGTGAGGTTCTGGATGGCAGAGGGCAAAAAAGACGGTGGTGGCTGAGACTTACAGCAGGCTGCCACTGCCATGATATTACCACTTAAATTACTATTATTTAACTGTTAAATACAAGCCTTAATTTAGAACACCACATTGACATCACAAAGATATATCTATATGCCGCAACTGGCAGGAGAGGGGCCTTAAAGATAGCTCTGTGTGAATTCTGATAAATCATAAGTGTCATCGTTCAGAGAAGAATAGGCTGGGATTTTCAAAATAGCCTAACTGGGTTAGGCACTCAACTCTCACTGATATTCAGTGAGAACCACACACCTAATTCTTAGTCTCCATTGAAAGTCTGTTTAACAAAATAAAAATAATCCAACTATTTCATGATCTGATCACTTAGAGGTATCTCACCACTGAATATTGATCATGGAAGAACATCCTCAGGTAACAAAATTAAAGATGGCATTTGGAGGCAGGATTTGCAAGACTTGAAGGGAAGAAATAGTTAATGACAAAACAGATTTTTGTAATTCAAGTTCATTGAGCAAAATCATAGCATGTCCAGCTTAGAGGCTGCTCTGTAGGAGAAAGAAGACAAAATTCCATGGAGATCTGATTTGCGTAAGTAGTGGGGAAGCCTGGAAACTGTAAAAATAGAAGTCAATGCAAGAATATTTGGATTGCTGGCTGGCCATAAGCATAGAAGTTAAGCACAGTTGTATTCTACCATATTTTTTGAAGGATGGATCTCTAATTCAAGTAAGAGATTCCTGGGTAAGGACTCTCCCTTCTTTTATGCCCAGAAAGCACATATCACAGGGGAGACACCACTGCAAACTAATGAGCAACAAAATACAGAAACAGAAAATTACATGATTAGAATATCCATAGAATTGGAGGCCAGACAACAAGGACATTGACCCAGGCAGTTACTCTACATATTCATAATATGAGGGACCAGCTATAAATCTCTGAGAGTTAAAAGACTGTGTGTGCAAACGTGTGTTTTCCCATCAACACTCCCTCCATTCGCCCCCAAGAGTGCAGAGGAAAAGAGGAATGCATGGACATCACAATTAGGGAAGGCAGTTCCATGCTAAGCAAAAAGTGATGCTGAGAACATTACATGGAGGCCAAACCCACAACTTTACAACTGCCAATGGAGGCCTAAGACTTCCTAAAACACTCTGACTGGAAACAACTGTAACTCAAAACACAGAAGCTGATGAACAGGTTTTTTGCATTAATCCTTAGCATTTAACGGGGGGCTGGGGGGAAATAATCAGTCTCTCCTAGAATGGGAGCCAGGGCTAGAAAAATTCCCCTAAGGGGATCACTGAGGAAAGCAAAGACAATGTTGCAATTATTTGAAATAAAGGGAAAGTATTAGAATTGTAAAATGGAATTCTTTTGTTAAAAAGAAATGTCTACTTAAATAAACTTTAAGGGGGAGAAGGAAGGGACTATGACATGTGTGAGCATCAGAGCACTCAGAAAGGAAAATAGGTCAAATGAGCACTATTTAGTTTGATTATTAGTTTGTCGTGTTACATTTTGTAACAACTTCACATACTCCCTGCATACTGACATATTGGTTGTCAGCAAAACCACATCCTTGTGGGATCTGAGAGAGAACCCAGGACCTTTGTTTACTGAGAAATAGGTGAGCTAGAAGTGACAATACTAATAACTCCCTAATCCTCACTGTGTGGCAGCTTTCAGTGGGTGAGAGGAGCCAATATACTGTATTACAATGACTATATACATACTTCATATTTAAGTGAATTTAGGAGTTTTTCTCCATAGTGAGATCAGCAGCTTCTGGATAAGGATACATGATGGGAGTACTTCAGACGATTCAGAGGTTTAATTTGGATAAACATTCAGAAGTTTGGCTGCTTCTCCAAGCTTCTAAAATGCTGAAGTGGAAATGTCATAAAAACAGACTCTCTTCTGAATCTTCCTGATTCTTTTTTTCTATTATTTCAGCACATTGGCATCAGTCCTGATTAAAACTGGGTAGTGTGGAAGTGGCATCTAAATTAATCTTAGAAAAAGTTAATGGACTTTTTTTTTTAATAGAGTTATGTTTGAATTTGGGTAAAGGTATGGGTTAATTCTTATTTTATCTGTACTGGTCTCTCCAGTCCTAAAAGTGCCCTCCATCGATGACAGAAAATAATAGAACCAAATAGAATGAACTGGAAGAAATTATTGCAGAAAATCTGGTGATAAAGTTCTAGACACTCTTGGCAGCTAAAGAAACCCTAAGCTGTCCTTACAACCAAGTACCAATTTATTAGTATTTTCTTGAAGCTAAAATTTTAGGAAAGCAAGGGAATAGACTAACGGCAAAGTTAATCAGACAAAAACATCACTTGCCAATAAAATCTCTATTGAAATGCATATATAGCAAGAGTAACCATGATTTTGGACACACAGAGAGGAGCATGGAGAGGTTTACTATAAAATATACATAGGCTTAGCTTAACAAAGAAGAGCTAACTGGAAAAGCAATCAAATACAACACCTTTAGACATGGTTAATCTTTATAAAAGAGATCAAAATCTGCCTCTGAAATGATCTTTTGAGGGTCATCAGAAAATGAAGATAAAGGCTGGGATTTACAAAAGATTTCAAGGGAGCTGGATGTCTACTTCCCTTAGGCCTCTTCGAAAATCCCAACAGAAATCTGTGAAATATGGGGTGAAATGGGCAACAACCCAGGTCCTGCCAGGCATGCAGAAGATTTCTCTAAACTATTTGTAGACAAGGTAGTTCTGCCTTGGCAAGAAATATTTAATCTTTTCCACAGACCATATGTGAGGCAAGGACATACCATAAGATAAAGACCACCTGGTCAAGACCTACAAAAACTATTCACAGCCTAGTAACCTATTTCACTGATAAATTCAAAGACTCTGGCCAAATATTTCTGGCAAACAAGCTGGAAAATATCCTTCCAAAATTGACACACACCTAAAGAGCAAGATTTATTATAGGCTGTAGGGCATCAGGCAACATAGCTGGACTAGTTAACTGACTCCAACAATTCTTATGAATGCAAAAACAGCACTAATGTTTTCTTACTGTAAATCAAAGCAGGAAAAAAAAATCCTTCTGATCCTGGAGAAAAAAGTTAGTTCCTCTAAAGGAGATCTGTTGTGTTTTTAAAAATTCCACCTTATATTACTGACAGCTAAGCCAGAATATAAATAAATCCAATTAGTCACATTTCTGTCGAATACTTCCAATGATTATTAGCTAATTTGATGTTTCAGACTATTCCCAAAGGAAAACAGATGAATGTTTCCAGATATAGGCAGGGCCGGTGCTTCCATTTAGGCGGCCTAGGGAATCGCCTAGGGCGCCAGGATTATTGGTGGGTGGCATTTTGCCGGAGGGGGCGGCAGGCAGCTCCGGTGGAGCTGCCGCAGTCATGCCTTTGGACAGTTGGCTGCTTCCGTGGTGGACCTCCCACAGGCACCACTGCGGCAGCTCCACCAGAGCCATGGACCAGCGGACCCTCCGGCAGTGAAATTCCCGTGCACCTAGGGCACTAAAACCCCTAGTGCCGGTCCTGGATATAGGATCTTGATATTGAGTATTGATCTGAAGCCAGTATCAGTAATTATCACAGCAGAGAATCCTGTGGCACCTTATAGACTAACAGACGTTTTGGAGCATGAGCTTTCGTGAGTGAATACCCACTTCGTCAGACGCAGGTAGTGGAAATTTCCAGGGGCAGGTATATATATGCTAGCAAGCAAGCTAGAGATAACGAGGTTAGTTCAGTCAGGGAGGTGAGGCCCTTGTTCTGCAGTAGAGGTTGTGAAAACCAATGGGGGAGCAATCTGGTTCGTAATTGGCAAGGCCCTTCACAGTCTTTGTTGGTCCGAGCTTATGTGTCACATTTGCAAATGAACTGAAGCTCAGCGTTTTCTCTTTTGAGTCTGGTCTGAGTTTTTTTGCTGCAGGATAGCCACCTTAGGGTCTGCTTACGTGTGGCCAGGAGTTGAGTGCTTCTACAGGTTTTTTTGCCATCTGATATCTGGGATACTATTATCACGTATTTAAGCTTAAGTAAGGGATATTTAAGTTGCATCCTGTTAGATTTTTGTTTTCCTATATCCAGTGGGATAAACGCTGCAGGGATAGCAATTTTCTCTTGCTAATCTCCATAAAAGGAGCATGACGCATATGCAGGTAGATTTAAATGAACTTCCAATTTGAAT
Organism: Chelonoidis abingdonii; assembly: GCF_003597395.2. NCBI lineage: Eukaryota > Metazoa > Chordata > Testudines > Testudinidae > Chelonoidis > Chelonoidis abingdonii. The sequence continues at coordinate 133,461,104 of NC_133771.1, forward strand.
TGTCATTGATCTTGCATTAAATGTGATGACAGATTACTTAGATCTAAAAATTATGCCTATATCTCGGCCTAAATCAGTATTGGTTCCAGCAGGACAAAAAGCAGAGCTGTGGTAATAGGACATGTAGGCCATGTCTACACTTACAGCTTACCTCTGTGTCGTGGGGCGGACTGCCCACTCCCTGTGAGAGTGGGCTGTGGCAGGCCACAGAGCGCTGCGAGACAGGGAGCCTAATTGAGAAAAGAGCTGAATGGGAGCCCAATTCAGGCCCAGATTGGTAGAAGGCAATCAGGGCCAGGCATTAGAGGATATAATAAGGTGCCCCGGCGGCGCAGTCAGTCTGTCTGAGGCCTTGGAAAGGGGAAGGTCGTCTCCAAGGGGGACTTAGCACTGGAGGACAGCCGCAGCGCAGCGCAGTGCAGCGCTGCAGTTGCTGGGCAGGTCCAGGAGGCTAGAGCCATCTAGCTAGTGCCAGGCTGCAGCCTTTTAAGGGGAAGGGGCTATCCTATGGGTTTTGCAAGGGGCCATAGGGGAAGCGGGCCCAGGACAACGACTGAGGCGGAAAAGGAGTGTGGACAGCGAGGCTACGCCAGAGGGTCCTGGGCTGGGCCAGATAGAGGGAGGGGGAGCAGCCTGGCGTCCCTCCCCCAGCTTGCAGTACACCCAGCACTTGGCCATAGGAGGCAACATTATCCCGCTCAGATCCCTGCCAAGAGGGATTAGACACAGAGGGCGATTGGACATGGTTGCATATTGTGGCTGGAATGTGAGACTGCTGATTATCGATCCCTGGAAGGGGGTGCACATAGACTAAGGGGCACTGCTGGAGGGCAGTGGCCTTGAAGAGGATGCTGCCGAGCAGGGAGTAACGCGGGTCCAGAGATGCCAACAGAGGGCAGAACAACGGACGGGACACCACAAGGAGGGGGTGCTCCACTGGACAGACCTAATTCCTGGAGTCACCAGCAGGAGGTGCCGTGGGTGGTGAGTCCCGACCCGTTTACACAACGGCACAGCTATATCGGCAAAGCGCACATGTAGCTGCATTATGCCAACAGGAGAGAGCTCCCTCATTGACATAATAAAACAAGATCAACAAGTGGCAGTAACTATGTCTGCAGAATAGTGTCTCCTGCTGACATAGAGCTGTGCACACTAACACTTACGCTGGCAAAGCTTACGTTGCTTGTGAGGGAGGAGGGCAGTTTTTTCTTCCACTCAAGAAAAGTTAAAGCATTGATCTAGCAACCTATTTAAAAATTTTGATTGTTTAGTGAAACAATTTTTTTGACAAAATCTAAATGCCACTGGTCTGTTAGTAGGCTTTGAACCATGCCAAAAATACAGTTCCTAAACTGAAATCATCTAAACTAAAAGTTATCAGTGAATTGTTAGGCATTTATTTTAAGGAAACATTGATCCTACCCTTGCACAATTTGAGGCCCCAATCCTGCAAACTCTTAGGTTAGTGCTTAGCTTTAGGCTCGTAACAAGTCCCATTAAGGTCAATAGGAGCACTTCCATGTATAAAGTCAAGCATGAGCATAAATGTTTGTAGGATTGGGATCTGAATAAGTTAAAGAAAATCCTAGTAGAAGAGTTTACCACAACCACCACCCTTCCCTGCGCAGGAATAAACCGTGCAGATGACAGGAACATCCATGTGCTGACAACTTCTTCAACTCCACCTTTGACTCCACGGAGCGTCCCATTTCTCTGTCCATCACACTAACCCTGATCCATAGCTCACACTCCCCCTCCATTTCCTGAATAACTGAATACACCTGGAGAACAGACAGACCGTGCTCTCCTGCTACACATGCATCCTTTTCCCTTCACTTGTCTTTTCACCACCATTTCTTCCCTCATGGAGTTCTACAGCTACAGCTCAGACATCTGTTTGCCACCTTCCACTCCCTTTTCTCTGAATTTTTCAAGAAAAAAAATTGACACTTTAGTGTAAGCTACCTCCACCCCCGCCCCGCCCGCCTGAACCTTTGCCTCCTTTATTCCAATGGCTGACTGAACTGTCTCTCTTTTTACCTACAACCCCTTAAATTGCTCTCTCGACCCTGTCCCAGTGACTGCTGCCTTCCTTTGCTCTTACTGCGTCCATTCTCTTTCCCCCGCATCTTCAGCCTTGCCCTCTCCTTAGGCTATTTCCCATCAGCATGAAAGTATGTTCTGGTAAACCGCATCCTCAAAAGTCCAACCTTTGGCTCCATCTACTCCTTCAGCTAACTCCTCTTTTGCACCTCTCTACTCCATATCTCATCTTTAATTTTTCTACAATCTTCAATACTACATGTAACTTTCTGTCTGTGTTAGATAGGATTTATTTAAAGGCAGATAGGATAGGTCAACATACTTAAAATATTCTATTAAGAGACATTTGGCTCTTTTGCCCTTAATAAATACCAAGAGTGTGTTGAAGATTTCATCCTCCAGCCACTTCGGACATGTATTAAAGGACCATGTCCATGTCTTAATTGGCTTCTTGATTAAATTTATTCTCCCCCCCCCCCCCCAGTTTCTTAACATGCAACTTTTCCCAAGTGTTATGCAACACATTCTTCCACTATGAAAAACTGTGTTGGTAGAGGAATAAGAGAAAAGACAGTAGGGAAAAGATTGTGTCTTATAGTTTAACTTCATTTATTAAAGTGAGTAATAAGAAGGCAGTCTGACAGAACAGTATGGAAATGAACAATCCATCTATTGCAATATCACAAGAAGCCAATGTCTGTCATATTCTACGAATAAGAGCCTGGATGAAAAATTGCAAGAGAGCTGATATTTTTGTTTTCACTCCAGTCATCTTTTCCATCTGTACTATGAACTCAATTTCTACCACTCTCCTAAAAGAGACAGAAAGAGGAATTTCCATGTTTGAATCAGTACCTATAAAGACGAAAGAAATAAAACATTGAACATTATATTTGTATTATAAGTAATGTTTAGAAAAGGACATTGCTTTCACAAGAATAATTGTCTGTCTGTCCTTCCATATTTCTCAAATGTCTGTATCATCACCAGACAGGCACTGCGGTGGAACCCCCAAGGCAAGCGGAAAAGAGGCCGTCCAAGAAACACCTGTGACGCGACCTTCAGGCTGATAGCAAAAAAATGGGCTATACCTGGAACCAGCTAGAGCGAATGGCCCAGGATAGAGGACTCTGGAGATCTGTTGTTGGCAGCCCATACCCCGATTGGGGTGACGGGCATGAGTGAGTGAGTGTGTATTTTTCCCAGAAGCGAGGAGTCCCCAGCCAAAGCTAAATTTAACACCCTGCCACCCAGAAGTGTGTGCGCCAAACTGCCCACATCCTCTAATGAATGTATTATTTCTCTACCATTTTGAATTAATTGGTAAACTATTTTTGTGTAACTTGATGTTTTTAATAGATTTCCCTGGACTTTTCAGACACCTCTTTTCTACTTATATCCCACACGTACCCAGCTGGACTTTCACCAACAGTTTATGGCTGGCCACTTTCAACTCTGACCTTTTAATCACAAAAGCTAATTTGGAGAGTTAAAACAGTTTCAACAGCGCTCAATTTAGCTGTTTGAATGCCTAAAACTTGAAAGCAGTTTAAGGCCTGCAAACAGGGCCGGCCCACAACACTTTGGCACCTGAGGTGGGGAGCTCAAATGATGCCCCCATCCCCCCTCACTTGGGCCAAAACTTTGAAAGGTCTCAATTCTTCCTTCTTCATGTTCTGCTCCTCTCATGGTACTGCTCGACTACCTACCCCAATAAAGGAGAACTAACAACTTAAAATGCCTTATTCAAAAATGTTAAGTAACACTTAACTTTCAAACACCTGAACAGCAAATGTAACTTTTCTTGTCCGCATAGTAAACACTGGCATTTTTATCTGTTTGAATAATCAAAGTAGTGCTTTCCATGCCTTCTTGGTTGCAAAGATTTGAACTGCTTCCTGCTGAAGGTTCACAGTCTGGGCCAGTTCATGCTCTATTGAGATGGTTGCAAGGCTGACCAGCCTCTCCAGTGCCATTGTGGAGCATAGATGTGTTTTTATTAACTTCAGCTGGAGAAGCTGCCTTCTCCACTGGCAACTGTTACAGGAAGTGTTAGAAAGATGCATAGAGCAACAAAAGCATTTGGAAAGAAGGTGGTCATCTTATTTGTGCACATATTCCAGAACAGCCTTTGGAGTTGATCCTACTGAAATGTATCTTGAAAGAGCTTTCAGTTCATCACCTAAATCACTCGCATCAATATTGCTCATGTCATCATGTGTCAACACTGTCTCTAGTGCCCTGCATTGCTGGTGTAGGACTTCTTGAAGTATAGTGAGGAGTTTTGGAATATCATACAACATCCCAGATACACTGCTGTGTTCCTTGAACTGCATGAATCGTTCTTCAACTGACTGTATTGCACAATCTAGCACCTGGTTAAAGAATTCAACTTTGAATTGTTGTTTGGGGTTTCTTATGGGATTATCCCATGCCACGTAATCCAAATGCCTTCTTCTTCGGTGACCCTTGTATTCTTGAATGGGTGGGAAAATAGCTTCAGTGTGAAGTTCCTCTGTCAACTTCCGTGCACTCTGCAGAAAGTTTTGAGATCCCTCATCTGACTGGTAAGACTGTAGGTATGACTTTGCTTTGTCCAGTTGTTCCATTGCTCCAGATATATCAAGGTCAACACCTTGGAGTCTCTTGCTCAAACATGTTATTCAAAACAGTATTCAATGCACATACTAACCCACACAGAAATGATTATGTATTTTCTGGATGATCCATTCGCCTCTGCCACATGTTCCTTCTCATAGACAGTTCTGTCATACGCATTTATCCTCTATAATGCAACTATGGCTATCTATTCCCCAAGTTTGGTGTTGATAGCTTTATCACCCCCATCGACTTCCCATATGTGCAACATCCAGGTTTCAGTGTCAAGAGATGTCGCAGATTTGTTTCAAAATTTGGCCATCGATGAATTGTGCAGAGAAAAATACATAGATGCTTTGAAATTAATTAAAATTCACACTCAAGAACTGATGCTGCATACTGACACCAAGTTCAATGAAGGAGAATGTGGACAAAAAACCTCGAGGTTTAACTTGGATCGTTCTGCCCTCTGTTCTTTCCTCTCCCATGTTTTTGGGGGCAGCAGTATTTTTCGGAGCCTACCTCTCAGTCCACTATCACAATTCCCGTATCTTCCGCTTTTTAAGCAGCACATTTGTCATACCATTCTCTTATATATAATGTCAGTAAATTTTATAAAATGCTCCTGACGTCACCATTGGGGACATTTTCACTAGGTTCTGGTGTTACAAAATGCCATTAAAGCAGTTGTTCCTATGGTTGATGTCAGTGTGCATCCAGATAACAGAGTAAATTTGCTACTTCAGATCTTGCACAATCTCTGGTTTTACACTTTTGTTGCAGTATCGTATATCATCATTGAATGTTTTCCTAGTAGTGGGTGTGTACGTTCTGGTATGACTCTCTTAAATGCCGCCGAATACAGCAATCAATTCAGGCATCAAGCTCCACAATTTAAGAATTCCATTGTTGTACATATCAGCTGCATAAAACCAGATAGTAGGTTAATGTTTCTTTGCCTGTAAGGGTTAACAGAAACCAGACACTGCCAGAGACCAATCAGAAACCAAGAATTTTTCAAAGCTCAGGGAGGAAATTTGGTGTGGTCCTTTGTTGAGTCCTATGTGTCTGGCCTCTCAGCTATGAGAGTGATCTCTATTCCACCTTCCTCTCTAATCTTCTGCCAAGTGTACACGATCAAGAGAAGAAAAGCGCTTAATAATTTTTTTTTGTATTTACAGGTGTGTTGCTGAAGTTTTAATTGTAGTTTTTTAGGCTTGGATATTTTTAAATACCATTGACCTGATATTTGCTAACCTTGATACGAGATTCATTTTATGTCTTTTCTTTCCTTATATAAAGCTTCTTTTTAAGACCTGTTGGATTTTTCCTAAGTTAGAACTCACCAGGGAATTGGTGGGAGGAAGGAAACAGGGGGGAAGGGAAAATCTCTTTGTGTCAGAGTTGGAAAGCTTACCTTTGCAGGGACTCTGACTGAGGGTGAAAGAAACTTGATCTCTCTGTGTTTGCATTTCAAGGACTTGAAACAGGGTGATCATCCAGGGCCATCCAGGGAGGGGAAGCCTGGGGAGGAAATAACCCCCTCACCTTGTCTCCTCTTTATTTCCCTTTGTTGTAGACTCAGGGCATCTGACTCTTGGGGTCCCCCAGGGAAGGATTTGGGGAGACCAGAGTGCGCCAGACACTGAGAATTCTGGCTGGTGGCAGCGCTATCAGATCCAAGCTGGTAATTAAGCTTGGAGGTTCATGCAGGCACCCACTTTTTTGGACGCTAAGGTTCAGAATTGGGACTTATGCTTATAACACAGCTGATCTGAAGTGTCACATAGTGCTAGGTTTTGGGTAGCAAGCATTCTCATAGTGGCAATGAGCCTTTTCAGAACATTTTGCCAGAAAAGAGACACTGATGCCATCTTCTCTTGATGCTGATCATCTATGGTGGCCTTTAACCTGAGTCTCATCTCAAGTTTTTTCCACCTATGGAATGCTCTCTGGTGATTTGCTGCCTTCTCATGGCATGCCAGATTTCTAGCCAGATTTTTCCAGTCCTTTGTTCCTGTAGAAACCCAATGTGGCTGGAACATTAGACCAGAAGAGTTTGCAACAAAAACAGTGTGCAACATTCTGGGTTTTTGAGTACATAAGCCATGGCCTCTCCACTTTGTCACCATTGGGGATTTCACACCAGTAATGCATTGGATGGAAACTTCTATTTTCATTGTCTTTGGGGAACATGAAGTTTTTGACTTGCTGTGGCCCATGTAGTACAAGTCCCTCAGGCTACTGCTCAAGTGGGTCCACAGGCCTGGATCAGCTAGACTTAAGGAACTAAACTCAGCAGCGGCTGTTTTTCACCTCCACCACACTCTTCTCTGATCTACACTTTTCTTCAGGAATGTGCATGGTTACATCTATTTGAGATGGAGATATAGATGCTGCAGTAGCTGCTAGGTCACCTGCACTCTGACTAACTGGAAGATCAGGCATCTCCTCAACACTCACATCCTCACTTGGGCCGGAAGGCTCGCTGTGAAGATTTGTGTCTATAAAAAACGAAAAGTCCTGTGGCACCTTATAGACTAACAGAAGTATTGGAGCATAAGTGTCTGATGAAGTGGGTATTCACCCACAAAAGCTTATGCTCCAATACTTCTGTTAGTCTATAAGGTGCCACGGGACTGTCGCTTTTTACAGATCCAGACTAACACTGCTACCCCTCTGATATTCGTGTCTATGTATCTCAGGAAAGCTCCTTCCTGCTTAGATAGAAGAGCTTCCTTTGCTTGCTTTCTTTTTCTGAATGCTGCCCCAGAGGGGCGTTTTCGTCTTTCACTCATGACTGCTCTTCTGTGCCAGCTATAGTGGCTCTCAAAACTCAGTGAGGGAAGATATCAGCGTTTTAAGGGCCTAACTGGCTCCTACTTCAGTTGACTGCCTGTTCTCCTCAAGTGGGTTCAGGGAAGCAGCAGGAAACAGGAAACTCCCTGAGAAGCTGGTGTTAATCAGTCCAGGCTCCTGGGGGTGCTAGAGAGGTACATACGAGGCTCCTCCTCCTCTTCCTCCTCCCTCTTCCTCCTGCTGCTTTCTGTTACTCTCTCTGACCTTTTCTCCTGCCTGCCTGTTATGTCTCATGTGCCCTCCTTCCTCCAGCACAGCACTCCACCATCTCTGTGCATCTAGAGCAGAGAGAATACATATGCACCAGCAGCAGACACAATTTTCTACACTCTAGATCCTAGTGGTGCCCCCCCACCCAGTCTGGCACCTGAGGCGGCCGCCTCAGTTTACCTCATGGTAAAGCCAGCCCTGTCTGTAAAGCTCTTTCAATTGACATAGGTGGTCTGTCTGGCATAAATTCACATTTCCCATTAAAATGCAACAGCGTGTCAGTTTAATTTTAAAGAAAAGTGCTCTGGTGCTGCTTCTGTTTGGCTACTGCACTTTACAAGTCGATGGGCTTTATTCAGAGTTTTACTTTTGCTTAGAAAGCTAAACCAGGACTATGTTGTATGTTCTTGATTTAGCTTTGCAACTAAAACTTCTTGGTATTCTGACTTAGGTCATCTACTTCTGAAATGTAGAGATGTGGCTAGGGATTGATGGCATGGGAAGGGTGTTCTACAAGTTTATGTAGCTCTTTGCATAGGCACAGACTCTGTGGGTGTTCCAGGGCTGAATCACGCACTGAAAAAAATAGAAGTGCCTAAAATGTACCTGTACTGTAAAACATTTCCTCAGAGAAACTGACTCCTACATAAACAGCACAAAAATAAGATCTGAGGTTGTGTGATTTAAGCTGCCTACTACAAATCTTCTTGAAAGATAAGATTTCTTGAAAAACCAAGATCACAGGAAATGCCTGGTTAGTAATATGAGGTGTGCAAATTTGTGTGGGAAAAGACATAGCACTTCAGCCATCACTATTCATGACTGTTACATCCTTTGAAAATACTTCATTTGTTTGAGTGGGAATAATGGTAGAGCCAGTATGCATATGTTAGCCAAAAGACTTGAAATACAATTTCTTGAATATCTAGCCATCAAGGTCCTTGCAGAGGTGGAGATTCTAAATGCTAATTTCTGGCTTGTCACAGTACTAGATCTAGTTTTTTTACAACCAGATAGATTACATACTAGCATTATAATTGTGTCACTAAACAAATCTTACATATTGCAAAGTTCATAGCTTTGGTATTTGTATTCAGTCAGCACAAGAAAGGACTGGGATCTCTAATATTTTAAGTTAGTCTAAAGAAAGTATCACTTACAACATGATGGTGTTGCTGATTCTCTGTACATTGCAATTGTAAGAAATCTTGACCGTAACTTACTGTGCAGGGTGAATTAAAGCAAGATCAGTGGATCTGCCGACGTTAGGCCTGGGCTTGGAAAGGCTAATGGAATACCAAACTTTGGTCCCAATTATTTATATGGGGGTGCCCAACATGAGTGTTTCCCAGTCCTATAGAAAGAGGGAAAAAAACAAGAGCATAATAGAGAACCAGGAGAATCACAAGCACCTTTTTAGGGCATGGTGAGATGACATTTAATTTGTTGGGGTCCTTTGGCTGGATCAGATCCAAGACCCATTTAGTCTTAAATCCTCCACGGTATGTTCAAGTTCTACAATTTTCACGCTCTCTAACATGCCCCAGTGGATAAAAACATAATATTAGTGCTGCCCCACATACCTGGTATGTGGCTTCTTAAATGCCAACATTCCAACAGAATGCCAATATTTTATTAGAACTTGACTTTGTGCTGCTACAGTGGAAGGCAGTAGCAAAGGGGTTAATAGTAAAGTGAAACCATGGTGAAAGAGATGAATACATTAGTGTGTACGAAGCCTCTTGTATGTGTTCATTCAAGCTTTATCATTTTTGAGCAGCACTTTTTTGGTCAGAGCACTTTGGTTGTGTTGCATAGCATGACTAGCACTATGTACTGGATTTCAGGTCTTACTTAAACCACTATATGTAGTTAGGGCTAATCTCTATGCAAAAAATATAAAGCAAGGGAAGAAAAATGAATTTGAAACCATTCCTCACCACAGAGTTGGCCTCCAAAGTTAATTTTTTTCTGGAACATAAACAGTGCAGTAAGAGTGTTCCATTTGCTACAGCAGTTTTGTTTACTTAAACCTAAATCTGTAAATATGATTGAAGTTTGGCTTGGCTTCAACAATTTGATATGGTATTTAAAGCTGCAGTCCCATCTTTTGAATCACAGACTACTGGCCTCCTTAAAATTTTTTTTTTATATTTGGTGGGTCCTTCCCCCCTTTCATTTATTTTCAAGTCATTTTTAAAGAGATGTTAAAAGCTGAACTGTGGGAAACTCTTCTACAAAACCACACACACACACACGCCTTCTCTGCTAAGTGGACTCTGGGCCTCAGAGGCCCTTTGCTGAGTTTTATTCACGGTCACCTTAGAGTTTCTGGCTGACGTGGACCCACCAAGCCAACCTGAAAGAATTCTAGGGGTTGAAAACCCTGAGAACAACTGCCTCAATTAAGACTTGTGAAACCTTGTGGAACTGAAAGAACTGGGATGTGCATAGCTCACTGGGGAAGGAATAGATGCTTCCCAACCACATATAATAAAGCTTAGCTTATTCAGCTAAAATCAACAGAAAGGCTCCCATTAACTTCAAAATCCACTGGACTGAGCCCATATAATAATACATAGCAATTATGTAACACTTTTCATTGGTGGTTCTCCAAGTGATGCACCCCCCAAAAAGCATTATCCCACTTCTACAAATGGAGAAAGGGAGGCACAGAGGTGAGATGGCTTGCCCAAAGTCATTCAGTAGGTCATTGACACAGCTGGGAATAGCACACAGGTTTCCTGCTTGCCAGGTGTATGCCCTTGTCTAGAGAACCACATTGCCTCATTTTCGTAATTGTGATGGATCTCTGGGTGTCCTGTAGGATGCACTTAGTCCAGAGTGAGTCATAGATGTTGATTGGATTCTCACTCATCCCATTATTCACTGGGGCAGGGATTGGGGTGGGGTGGGGGGAAAAGAGGACTTTGCTCAGTGTTTAAGGTACATAAATAAAATCCACGCACTCATTATGTGCCTGCTCCTGCTCCCATTGAGACCACTTGCACAACTTCCATTGGCTTCAAGGGTGCCCCTATATTAACAGTCTTTGGCAGCACTATAGTTATGAAAGAAAACCAACAGATCCAGCCATAACACCCACTTTTCAGAATGTCATACAATTTAGCCACATGATTTGCTCCAGGCCAAAACTCATTCCAGGAATGAACAGTTGTTTTTTAATCAGTATAATATGCTGTATTTTCTATGGCATAATCATTCTGGTTTCTTTTTTTAAAAGAAGAATGAAATTTGGTGAGCAATTGGGTCTCATTATTTTGGTACTTTTAAAAAAGAAAAAAAATGTCAAACAGTTGGGAAAATCTAACTTTGAAAAGGGGCTTCTGAGGGTATGTCTACACTGCAATGTAAGCCCAAGGTTAGTATGACTCGAGTCTGTGGGCCTCGGTTTGAAAACCCATGGTATGAGCATCCACATTACGTATAAACCCTAGGTTAACAATTTTTGAGCTGGGGCCCTACATTGCAGTATGCAGAGCTGAACACCACCAATCATATTCCAAACTTCCCTGCCCCAACCCTGAAACGTGGCTCCCTTAGCCCTTTGTTCATGCTGCAGTGTGGAAAAACTTGACCGTTCACTCCACATAGCAGGTGGTTACAACTTCCTGTGATAAGTTCCCAACAGATCCTAGCAGGCTGTCTTTTGGGTCTGCATGCACCTGGCAACTAGAGCCAACAACATGGAGGAGTCACTATTTGAAGAGTTCCTCTTGCCTGAGCTTTCACTCTTGTTTCAGGAAATGAACAGAACTTCCATTAGGTGCGGGTGGACATTTTGGCAGCATTTTCTGACCCACTGAAGTTGCTTGCTGGAGCTAATAATGGAAAAGAATGACGACAACGATGACACAAACACAGAAGACTCAAACTGGCTGATTCTGCTCCTGACACTCATTACAATCGCTGATGCCCCTTGTGTAGACCTGAGCTCCAGGAGCAGGGCCACAAGCACAGACTGTTGCCATGCAGCTCTGGGATAACAAGCAGTGGGCCAAGAACTACAATATGAAGAAAGTTACATTTCCAGAGCTTTGTGAGCAGCTTGTCATGACCCTCCAGCATCTCAACACATGCAGGAGAGCAGCCATATCAGTTCAGAGAAGCATTGCTATAACTGTCTGGAAGCTGGCTACCACAGACTGTTATAGGTCTGGCTAACCTGTTTTTGGTGTTGGAAAGTCAGCTGTGGGTAAAGTGGTGGCAAAATTTCTGAGGTGATCAGGTGTGTGATTTAATCAACAGTGGAGAGCATAAATAATATCCCTGAAGACAATTGCTGGTTTTGAGAGACTGGGGTTTCCAAACTGTGCCAGGACTTTGGCTTATAAAACAATCCTGATCTCAGAGGGCCTGGAAGAAGGTTTCATTACATTCTCAGCAGGTGTAGAATGGTTGGATGTGCATTTGGCAGACTGAAATCCCACAAGTGCGGTCTGTAGACTCCTTTGGATTCCACTGTCATCAATGTGGTCCCCATTATTGTGGCTTGTTGTGCTTGTCAACAAGTGGAAGAAGTGAGGGGTGGAAAGTTAGATTGGGAGTTGACAGCATAGACACTGTGATCAGAGAATATGAAAGTGGATGAAGTTACCAAGGAGAAAAGTGTATATGGAAAAGGGAGTGGACCAAGTAGAGGCATTAACATATCTGTGCTTTCACATCAGCCCAGCAAGTGATGCTGATCGTGAACTAACAAAGTTTTGCTGTCTGACAACATCCCAGCAAGCCAAAAAGATGCTGAGCTAGAAGAGTTGATCCAATAACTTCAGAGACCTGTATTTTAACATAACTCCAATAAACTAGATATGTTGATTAACCTCACAAAAGGCCTGTGCTTTTATATCAGTCCTGCAAGTAAGGGATTCTGTGCCAGTGAGCTCACAAGGGCCTGATTCTTGGCATCAATCCAGAAAGCTGGATGTGCTGAGCCAGGAACCTCTCAGAGGTCTGTGTAGGGGTGGCTCTAGACATTTTGCCGCCCCAAGCACGGAGGATCCACTGGTCTCATGGCTTTGGCGGACCCTCCGCAGGCTGCCACTGAAGGCACCCTGCCTGCCGCCCTAGCAGCAACTGGCAGAGCGCCCCCTTTGGCTTGCTGCCCCAGCCACGCACATGGAGCGCTGGTGCCTGGAGCCGCCCCTGGGTCTGTGCACCCTGTTATAAGCCCAGCATGCTAAAGCTGCTGAGCTAGTGATCTCCAGGGCCTGTGCAAGCTGAGTCAGTAACCTCAAGAGCTGTCTTGCCTTTATTTAGCCCAGCCACATATAGAAGCTAAGCTGGCAACCTCGCAAAGACATATGCCTTTACAAGCCACCAGGAAGCTGAAGGTCCTGAGCCAGTGAGGTCACAGTAGCCCTCCCCTTGATATCAGAGCTAATGGGGCTGAGCCAGTGATGTCACAGAGGTCTGACCTTAGACATCAACTCTTCAGGCTGCAGCTGCTGAACCAGTAACCCTCACAAGACCTATGAGCTACAAAGGCTTATACTTCATACTGCAGCATTTTTTACTTTCTTGCCTTTTTTTTATTAGAGAAAGGGAGTGAAGCAGTGGAGAGGAAGCATGGATTTGTTTTAATCATCTTGGATATTTATATAGATAGTTAAAGCTACGAAAATAGCTAGAGTTAACAAATGACTGAAAAGATTAAATCTCATGCTTCAGGGTTTAAGACACAGTCTCTCACTACTAGGGAGTATGTTTTGGCCACCAAACAATTCTTGGGCTAGATGGACTTTGGGTCTGGTCTAGTCTGGCAATTCCCATGTTCCTATCTGTGTCTCTGAGACAAAATCAGGGGAGTTCAGCTAGAAAGATCAAGAAGATGGGTATGGTATTTACAAGGCATGCTCAGTAAATTTTCCTTGACTCCGTATAGAAAGCCACCATTATGGGCAGGCAGTCTGACATATATTAAATATCCATAGCTTGAGTACTGAGCTAATCACAGCTCAAGAGCAGGGGGAGTTTGAAAATACAAGAGAGCTCTATGGATCTGGCAGAGTGGTAGAAGATCAGAAGGTGTCTGATGTTAGTACTGGCACTTAGCAAATCTATAGCCAACATGGGATAGGTACTATCTGACCTCACGCAAACTGAGAAAAATCAAGCCATCTATTAACTAAAGGATTGGAGGCTCCTAGCTATAGGGAGCCATCATAGTTTTGTTTTCTTTACTGAAAAGACAGAAGCATTTGGATTGAGATAATGCAGTTGCCTTTCAAGCTCTGAGGAAGTCCAAGTGACACTACATTTTGAACCACCCTCTAGACTGAGAAAAATCTCAGATGATCAGAGGGGAAAGAATGGATGTGCTAAACTATAAACATGTAAATGTAGTCTTGATGTGATATAAGCACAACAATAAAGTTTAAACCAAACTATCATTCCATGAATGTGCCTAATAGCAGCAGAATTATGGAAGTCTCTAAAAAAAACTCTGGTAGAGTTGCTCTCTAACAGATCTCGTAAATGTTTGCTATGTAAATGTTCAGTATTTTCTCTGAAGTGAGCTAGAAACCATTAGTAACATGTACATGCAGGGTTTTGAATGCAATAACGCTGGCATTTGATTCTCTGCAAATGTTTCTGAAGAGTCCAGAAAAGAGAGGATTCTGGACTGAACTTCAGCAAAAGGTTAAACTGAGGTGCAGGAAAGGGGAATGTAATACCAGGTGGACATAACTTATCCCATCACCCTTCATCTCAGACCCATAGGCTGGAACTGCTGAGCTCACAAATTCACAGACCATACACCAACACTAGCCCAGCAAAACTAGAGTTGCCAAGTAGTAGCAAAAATGCTATGCTTATAAGAAGCACATGGGATCTTTTTCAGGGGAAAAGGCAATATGCCATGTTTATTGAAGATACAACAATTAGCATATGCATTCAGTCTCACACACACACACACACAGTCCCACCAGTTGATGTTATAGTTATCAGTCCAGAGTTGGGCTCAATCTAGTGGCCAGACAGGTTGATCACAGGTAGGGAGGAGCCAGGTTTTGTCAGTCATGACACGATGCTCTGGGGAAGTGTTAGCAGGACGAACCCAGAGTTTATGGCAAGGCACTCTGTTTACATAGTTATTTTCTTTCACTGGGACCAATGAGTTTTGCACTGTCATGCTGTAATCAATTGTTGGACTTTACACTTATTTCTTAACACACACATTCCTTATTCACACACAAAACAGAATTAATTTACATAGAACATTTTGAATAGGAACATTAAGCTGCAGTGCAAAAGAAGATAGTCGTGGCATTCTTTTACTTATTTTAAATGCTAAACCTACAACAAATTGGTAACCCTCAAAGGTCTGTTACTGCCTTGAAATCAGTCCAGACGCAGATTCTGGCTAATGTAGTTCTACCAGTGGCCCATTAGGCCATTCCTTTTTGCTATTTGAAAAGGATGGCTGGCAAAGTATAATCAAAATTATACACCAATACCTTTAATACGTGCTACATTATTTTGTTTTATTTTAAGTTATATAAAATACAAACATAAAATCCTACTACTACAACATGACATTCAACCATTAGAATTTTGATCTACTTTAACCACTACCAAGGATAGACACAAGGAAAGGGTTAGTGGAGGAAGAGGGTCCTTTGAATATAACACTGAAGGTGTGTACGGAAGAGGACAGTCACAAAAATTCAAGGTGGAGAAGAGCTCAAGAAGAAGAGGGTGGTTGATGGTGGTCAGGCAGCAGGCACATCAAGGAGTACAAGTCAGACTAACACACATTTCGAAAACGAGAGGTCATTAATAACTTAAGCTGCCCATTCAGGGAGCAAGGAAATAAATGGGAGGAGGAGGTGGTGGATTGATAGTAGAGAATTGGAGAATTTCTTTAGGAGAGAGGGGAAAGCATGCATCAATGTACTAGGAAAAGAGCAAATGATAAGAGAAGGGAAAAATAAGGGAGGCACTGGAGGATGGGAGAAGTGAAGGGATGGGACTGGGCTCAAGGTGTAGAGATGCTGGAATACTTCAGAGGATTAAAAGAGAAGAATATCAAAAGAGTAATAGAGGGGAAAGAGAGAAAAAAGGGGGTGGAAAGCTTCTTTTGGAAGAAGACAGTTTTACCTATAAAAAAAAATTAGCAAGGTCTTGGCCAGAGAAGAAGGAGGGAGCAGAGGAGGAAGAGGGTTCAAGCAAAGAGTCAAAATGGGCACAGAGCAAGACAGTGAGTGACAAAGAAGCAGCCCAGGTGTTTGTTTAGAAACAGCAGAGCTGAAAGTAGAGAGAATGTTGCCAAAGTCACGATGCTTCCTCCAGAAGTGGTTGGTAGAGCATGGCCAGGAGAAGAGCTAGCAAAGACCCAGAGAGCCAAGACTGTGGATCAGAGAGGCAGGCAGGGGATGGGACAGGGAAGCAAAATGGTCGAGCATGAAGCTCAGGATAGCATTGAGATCAGTATGTGTAATTTGATAATGCTCTGGGATATGACTGCTCTAATTTATTTATTTCTAAAGAATTCCAGTTTGCCTTAATGATTCCAGTGCAACATCTTCACTAGCATTTGAACAATCTGATGCCACAGCTTCTCCTTGTGCCAGACTGCCAGTGATGTCCCACCACATGCACAACGTTTGCATCATCTGCCAGTAAATGAGAGGATTCTCAGAGAATTCCCATAGTTGGCAAAGGTGTGCATCATGTATCAAGATTATCTGCTAGATTGTGTTGCTGAAAGGAGAAGTTATGTCAGTAAGCTTTGCTTTAGAAGAGACCAAAAAAGAAATTTCTTTTAATGCTATTATTTACAGCCATAGAACATATGCTCAAAAATGTACATTGGCGTTTTAAATTAAGCTGAATATATCTTCCCCTCTTGCTATGGGAATGACTTAGCACACTGAATGCTGAGTTAGCCTGCCGACCTTTGGCATCGAAACCACAATTTGAATCCCAGCATTGACAAGAATGTTTGGATTTCATGTAAAAGAGACTTAGTCACGGTACATTTCCAGATCTTGATTATGCCAAGCAGGAGGGCCATATTGATGCCAAGAAAGAGTGGTTACCACTCCCCCTGAGGGAAGGAAAAATGGGTAGCCCACTCCTGGGCCACACACATTTGCTCCATTTCAGGCTTAAAACAGATACTAAAAAATACAGCAGTTGTAATTTAAAATCTTCTGCTTATCCTCACCATGGGACAGTTGTGCAAAAGAGATGTGGTCTCTTGCAGCTGCAAGTGATCTGAGGGAGTCACCTAAAAGTTTTTCCTGTCAGGGCCGCCTCTTACAAATCCATCCCCCTCCTAAGTCTCCACTGATTGCATTAAGTTGCAGACAATCAATTCCAACATAATTGTCAGCCTGCTATAAAACAAAACCACAAGAATTTTGAGGCTGGGGAGAGGTATTGTTCTTTTCTACGTTTAAAACAAAGAACTTCAGCAACAGCTGAGCTGTGGACAACATTTCTCCATTCACAAAAGAGGGTTTTTTTTTCATGGATTTAGTGCTAGTGAAAGATGCCAGGCTGAGAACCCTGAGGGAGTCTGAAGTCTCCTATTTATCCAACAGCAGTATGGAAACCAACAATACAAGCTCTCTTACTCCTACCAAGGTTCCTCAACTCTGACCTGAGGGGCCTGGACTCGGTCCTCTTCCCACTGAAGTCACTGGCTCTATAAACTGGACAGTAGTTAGTATCTCCATACTTATGCAGTCTTTGCCTCTTTGCTACCAATGGTCCATATTAGAGCTACTTGTGATGGAGATCGCATGTCATCAGGAACTGGACAGAGATTACTAGTTCATTTCAGATACAACACTGAATGGCATTCATAACTTTCACTAGGGTGATTTAAAAATGAAACCAGGAGCCAGGCAATGAACACCTGCACTTACAAATGCTGCAATCATCCAGTTTCCCCCACTGCAAAAACCAAAAGTCCACCTTTTGCTTTAATATTCACAAAGAGAGATGCTTAAAAGTTCTAAAACTTCTGAACTGGCACCTGTTCCAAATCTACTTCCCAAGCATGACATCTATGAAAGTTACAGCCTTTCAAACTGTGCAGACATATATAAAAATCCAAGCTTTGATAAAATATTACAGAAAAAACAATATTGCTATTCTGATTAGAATCAAGGATTGCCATGGATCCTAGTGAAAATTCTTCTTACAGAGCTCCAACAGAATCCTATGAGATCTGATTCTGTTCTTAGTTACACCAGGATAAGTCAGGAATAACTCTTAACAGCAGGAGGTTACACTAGTGTGAGACCAAAATATGGGCCTTGGAAATGAAAGATGAGTGGCCTGTAAGCAGTGGTTCTGGAGACATTCCTGTACAGTAGAAGGAGAATATACAATGTCTCGAGAGCACATGAATGGTAATTGCTTCACATCATTTATGTATGTAGTTTGAGCCCTCCAAGGACCATCCTGCATCCATGGCCTAGTATACAAAGGGATGAAGACATGGCCGTGGCCCTACATTGCCCCAGTACACTTTCTCGGAGGCCTGGGATACTGCAGTCCACACAGGCTGACCTCCTGTTCCCCAACCCTGGAATGCTAGCAACCAAATTACAGCTGCCTGCTGCATACGTGTGCAGGGCTGGGGAAGAGGCTTCCTGCATCATCCCCCCTCCTTGACACACCCATGTACGACAGCCATAATATAGCCCATAAAAGTGTATTGTACCTGTGATGGAAACTCTAGGGCAAAATCTAAGATCTTTACTCCATTTTTGCTCAGGAAAGCTCTCACTGAGTTTCTCTAAGACCCTGGTCCTGCAAACACTTATGCCCTTGCATAGTTTAGATCATGCTAGCAGTCCCATTGAGCTCCATGGGATTACTCAGAGTAATGTTATGCACATTTTTAAGATTTTCCAGACTGAGGCCTTAAAAGTATTATAAGGATCTAGGACATGGCCTCAAGAATTAAAACACATCAGCAAGGATGGCATGTCTGCTTGGAAGCCAACTGAAAGGGATGAAAACAAAATATTCAGGGCCAAGACACCTGGCAGTGGCCAGGACAGTGGTTGGTTAAAAGGACTTACAGAATGTGAAACCAAAGTCTCACAGAGTACTCTCCCAATGTCAGATGGGAAACATGCACACAAAGCTCTGTTAGCATTTAACAGGATTGAGAGATGTGTTGCTTTCCCAAAGATGATGGAGGATATATCTGACTTCAACTTTTGCATATTTTTCCCCTCATCATCAGATGTGAGTGATTAATGTGCTGGCTCAACCATTTTTATTTTTAGATTCCTTTTCTCCAAACTTAATTAAAATACGGCGAGTGACTTTTGAATATGCTGGGATGGCACTATGAATAGATTTGATCAGCATGAAAACGGTATCTTTTCAGTATATTCAAGTACAATTTATTTGGAATATAGCAACATATACTAAAAGCAGCTACACTGCATAGGGAGTATCATGTAGTAGTTGGTTTTGCTTGTTGTGCAAACCTCCCATTGACCCCTGTTAGCATTCTGCTGTTTATGGAGGAGCATATGCAATCATAAATTTTTGCATTGGTTCACAACTAAAAGTGAAATTTGGCCTTCTGCGCCAAAATGAGTTTAGAACAGCATGAGAATTCAAAATTCCTAAACGTTTAACTTGAGAACATTCTATTAAACTCCCTAGTAAAGACTGGCAAAATTGTAATTTATCTTCAAAAATCCAGATGCTTTGCCATGATACTCAAAGCCCAGACTTTTCCAAGCACAAATTTCTATTCTATTTTGCATTCTATTCCTGTCTCACTATATGCCACTCACTATGTGACCTTCAAGAAGTCAACTAAGTTCTGTGTGTCTCAGTTTACCCATTAGGAAAAGGAGTTTAATAACAATTAGCTATGCCTTAGAGCAGTGGTTTTCAACCTTTTTTCATTTTCAGGCCCCTAAACATTTTCAAATGGAGATGTGGACTCTTTTGGAAATCTTAGATATACTCTGTGGACACCAGGGGACTGCAGACAACAGGTTGAAAACCACTGCCTTAGAGGGACAACTTCAGCCAGGGGCGGCTCTAGGCATTTTGCCGCCCCAAGCACCGCAGGCAGGCTGCCTTCAGTGGCTTGCCTGCGGAGGGTCCGCTGGTCCTGTGGCTTTGGCAGACCTCCCGCAGGCAGACCATCCACAGGCATGCCGCCAAAGGCAGCCTGCCAGCCACCCTTGCGGCGACCAGCAGAGCGCCCCCAGTGGCTTAGCACCCCCCATGCGCTTGGGGTGCTGGTGCCTGGAGCCGCCCCTGCTTCAGCTGGCTCTCGTGGGTGTGTGCAAAAGGCAGTGGGAAAGAAAGTAGGCAGCCCTCCCTGGCACCTATCCACCCATACTTGGGGCAACAACAATTTGAATGTCAAGTGTTGGCCATGACGACTGCAGCATTCCAAGCCCCAAAATATGTAGGGGCATGGTCCCTTTCCTCCCCTCTGCAGAACATGTAGAAAATTCCACAGGTAAGTATCCTCCCACTATTCCCAGGAGTCTCAGAGGCATTATGCAAGATCCCAGCATAATGACTCCACTTGCTCCATTTCCAGTGGCACACCTCCTACCTCATGTCCTGCAAGACTACAGCTCAGTCTGTGAGTGCTTTGTAGTTTAATTAGCTAATGTGGGCAAAGTGCTTGGAGAGCCTCAGGTGAAAGGCACTACATAACGCTTAAGAAGCGCTGCAGCTTTGCCATCATATTAGAACCTAGGAAGGATTACCAGTCTAACAACTTTTACATTGAAATAAAAACCTAAGAAATCCACTTGAAATTAAAATGAGAGAATTGCTCAATTTTTAACATGGCATAAAAAGAGTACAAAGATGTGTTTTCCCATGTGTGCTTTCATTCAATTTCAGTGAAAGCACATTATGAAACAGAGATGGTTAACCAACTGAAACCTGCATATTTATAGAATTAATGATTCATACTGATTCTGGTTTGCAGGAGGCTAAGTTCCAGAGGCAAAATATAAATTCTGCCTAGATTTCTCATTATATTTGAATAGATTCAGTGTTTGCAGATGGATTACATGCTTAGCATAAAAACTGAGGATTTCACAGTTCCACTTTCCTTGGCTAATTTATTAAGATTAATACAAATCAGTAAAGCATGGAATAACTTAGCTACATGAAGGTTTGTAGGGCTGTATAATCAATCAACACAGCACTGCAACTGCAGGACCATGTCCTCAATATGAGTTGTACTGAGGAGGAGGAGGAGAGAGAACAATACAGCCCATTAAGCTGGCTAATGAAACCAGCTGACTTTCAGAAGTGAAAAGATCTCAATCTCCACTTCTTTGTAGCAAGAAGTCTCTGTTTAAGAACATTTCTAGCAAGAAAAAAGTAATTACACAAAAGTGTTTTCAATTAAGAAGTATTTCTGAAATGTAACATGAAAGCACAAAGGGGAATAGCCCTTGTTTTCCAGGCACAGTAAAATATTTAATATAGATAATTTCATTTGAGCTCTTTATTATTATTTCTGAGACCCTAAGTCCATTTTTCTTTAGGCTTCAGTGAGGCAAAGGTCTTATTGATTTAAGTGAGAATTTTGCCGTAGAGAGGACTAAGCATATTGCACCCTCCCATGGTAAACCTCATGAAATGGGACTATGGAGGAGAGAGACTCTGTAAGCATCCCTTTGTGGGGTTTCCCTAATGTAGAAAGAGACACAGGTCATGCTCTCAAACCCTGCTGATCCACAGGAGGCTTGTGCCACTTGTTGGACTCTCTATCTACCACCAGGGCTGAAATGCTGAGGAGTGGGGAAGGAGGAGTCACCACATAGGAGATATGCAGAAAAGGTTCAGGACTATATTACTTTTACCAGGTAACAGTTTCAGAGCGGTAGCCGTGTTAGTCTGTATCAGCAAAAACAACGAGGAGTCCATGTGGCACCTTAAAGGCTAACAAATGCATTTGGGCATAAGCTTTCGTGGGCTAAAACCCATTTCACCAGATGCATGGAGTGGCAATTCTTAAAAAACAAAACAAAACACACACACCAGACTCCAACGTGAAACTGCGGAACTGGAATTAATTTGCAAACTGGACACCATCAGATTAGGCCTGAATAAAGACTGGGAGTGGTTGGATCATTACAAAACCTAAATCTGATTTCCCTAATACTAATTTTCCCCTACTGTTACTCTCACCTTCTTGTCAACTGTCTGAAATGGGCCACTTCAAAAGTTATTTTTCCTCCCTTGGTATCCTGCTGTTAATTGAATTGTCTTGTTAGACTGACCTCACACTTAGTAAGGCAATTCCCATCCTTCCATGTATTTATACCTGCTCCTGTATTTTCCACTCCATGCATCTGATGAAGTGGGTTCTAGCCCACAAAAACTTATGCCCAAATAAATTTGTTAGTCTCTAAGGTGCCACATGGACTCCTCATTTTTACCAGGTAATCTACTTGAGGCTGATGGTGGGAAAGGATGACAACATGATCTATCTATGATGGGCCTGCCCAGTCTTCACTCCTCCCTCCTGGTGTTTCTCAGACCTGCAGAAGGGTTGCTTTAGGGGCCTGGTTATGGGTGAACTATGCGATAGTGGCAGCTGACCCTTTCTTCCAAGTGGGTGGGGTGCTAATCTGCATGTAGAGGGCTCCCTCTATGCCTAGACCTCATGGGCACAATTTGGCCTCAGGAAACGCTCTGGGATTTTACCCATTATTTGCAGTCTGTGTCTTACAAGATTAATACTTGTGAGCATTTTCATATATGAAGTTTTACATTCAATGTTTACATTCAAGGAAACCCCATCATTATACATTGCTATTTTTAAAGTTATGCCTAAAATAATAGCAACATAGTGAGAGGAGGTAGAGCATTCTGGATGTTAACACGCCAATGATCACATCAGTTTGGTTTTAAATCTCCATCCCCTTAAACATTTTCCCCAAGGGTATAAAAAGGTCACAGGAAATTCTGTTGCCCCATTTCCGTCTAAGCTTGTCTAGGAATTGTAACCTGGGATGTTTTCAAAGGTAAATCCTTGGAAACTTGGCTTGTCTTATCTTTGCCTGCTTTATAGTTAAATTTGAATTCAGTGTAATTTAACAGCTGTTGAAATTTGTGCTTGGAAAAGTCTGGGCTTTGATTATGATGGCAAAGTATCTGGATTTTTGAAGATTAAATTACAATTTGCCAGTCTTTATTAGAGAGTTTAATAAAATGTTCTCAGGTTAAATGTTTAGGAATTTTGAATTCTCATGATAACTGTTCTAAACTCATTTTGGTGCAGAAGACCAAATTCCACTTTTAGTTGTGGACCAGTGCAAAAATTTATGATTGCATATGTCCCTCCATTAACAGCAGAATGCTAATGGGTGTCAGTGGGAGGTTTGCACAAAAAATTAAGGGTTGAATCTGGCCTCTTAATATAGAACAGTTACTAAAAGTTGAATTGCTATAAAGTACCTTGTTGTCACATTCAGTGATGAAAATATGCTGCCGCCTCCCCCTGCCTCCCTTGAGCCACTGTTACGTCTATCGTTTATTTTTCTTCCTTCTCTACCATTCTCTCTGTTTCTCTCCCTCTTCCTAGCCTGTTTGTCTCATTTATTCCCTTGTAATTTCATTCCCTGAAACAATTGGCTACCCCAGTCTTCATTGCCACCCCATTCCATCCATTAAAATTCTTAATAAAACATAATAGAAGTAAAATAATCATCAATGCAATAGTTAATACTGACTTTAAAGTGTCATGTTTGTTAGCACTCCGGTGAGATTAGGGGACTGAGGAATTCATCTTTCTGAGCCATTGTTTCAAGGTTGTCTGCAGACTCAGGGACACTGCGTTAGTTTACCCTCAGTTCTCATTTGGAAGGTTTTCTTCACAACCAGGAGAGTAAAAACTTACTTTACTTACTCTTAAATGAAAGCGGAGATTCTGTGCAATCTGAGCTCATCATGCGGGCCATATAAATACATCAAGTGGGACAGATACAGCCCACCATCCATACATTTGATACCTCTGTTATAAATTTCATAAGCTCATCTTCTCTTTTTTTCCTTCACCCCTTCCTTCTTCCATGAAACTGCACTTCCATCCCCAAACAAGAATGTCGTCACATGCCTAGTTCTCCCTGACCCCTCCTCTGAGAAACTGGAGACCCCTCCTAGCTGGTCAGCCAGCCCCACATTGCCAGCTTTATCTATAAACCCACTTCCTGCACAAATCCTCCTTTGGCCTCAGCACCATTTCCTTTGCCTGCTAAATGAGAGATGGGTGAACAATCACTTAGGAAACCAAAGCCAAACCCTTCAGATCATTCGTGCACACAGTGTCTCCGCCTTCATGTATCTAGTCCAACTTCCACCTCATACTATCTCACCACTAGGAACTCAAGTGTCTGCTTTCTGTGCTGCCATTGGTTTACTGCTCTGGCTGGCAGCACCCACATGACCACTCCAGTAGGGTCCATACACTCTATACTATAAAAGTTAATGTTGCTCTGTCCAGCAGTCATTTAAGCATTTTTCTGCATGAGTTCTGGTTGGAGAGGAGTGCATGCAATGGTGCTGGAACAATTGTTATAGTGGGGATGCTGAAGGCAGAACCCATGTATTTGAGTCATTACTACTGCAAGCCAGGGAGTGCAGCAGCATCTCTAGTTCCAGCACCGATGAGTGCATGCCATGTAGTGTAGTCATCTGATTCCTACCCCTACCAGCAGCTCTCACTCTCCTTTCTAGCATACTTGTTTTGAGCACAGGTGCATGTGACTATGTTGTGGCTAATGCTATCTACAGCATTAGCTATCTTGTAACATCCCCATGTTGTTGTTTGTACTACTGGGATGCGTAGGCCCCCTAGGTCTGGGACCAGGACCCTGCATTGAGCTATACACTGTACAAACAGAACAAAAGGCAGTTTATGTTCCAAGCATCTTACAATTTAAATACAAGACAAAAAGATACAGACTGACAGGGCAGTGCAAGGAAACAATGAGACTATATTGTTTAGCATGACCGGCTGCACACCAGCAGCCTAACCATTGTCAAGTTTTTCTCCTTGCTCCTCACAATCAAAGGATGCACCAGGTAATTTGCAAATAACTTTCATTTTTTGGACATTAAAGCCCAGCATATGGACAGAGGACACGCCAAACATCTTAATGCATTTTCACTGCTACCCTCAAACAGGATTCTTAGAATGCAGTTTATTGTTTTTTGAAAAAACAGAGTTAGAAACAAAAAGTAACATTTGGAGACTCTGCGTAACCATTGGCTCACCACCTTCTACAGCAAAAGGCAAATAATCTCAAATTACCCCACACAAATAAATATATCATAATCAGTTGGAGAATTTTGTGGACACTCAAAACATGCACAGTACAAGCCACTACAAATCAACTTCCACCACTAAAAGAAAACATTCCTCCAATCAGATTCCCTGGGGGAAACTTTCCTTTCATACACTGGGTGTTTGGAATGGTAATGTTTCAATCTAGTATAGCATGCAATTACCTTAGGAAAAATCTAGTGTAATTTAGCACGGTCTTTGACGTTGCTGACCACAGTATTCATCTTGTCATCAGGGTACTTCAGTTTTGAAACAAAAAGAACTACTGGGAACATTTGGGACCAAATTCTCTGCTAGTATAAATTGACATAACTTCCAACTTCAATGGAGTTTTACTTATTTTCATGAGCAGAGAATTTGGCTCTACATATTGTTTTATTTTAAGATTAACTCAGTTACACCCTCAGTCCTGCTTTTGTAAATCCAGAGCTGCTCCACTGAAGTTGATGGAGTTGCTCTAGATTTACATCAGTTCAGAGGAGAGCAGAATTAGGCTCTCAGTTTCAGAGTAGCCCGGGACTCAGGGATTTGTGTGCATGCGTCCATATCTGTGTTGGGATTCTGTAACATTCTTGCCAAAATTTGAAGTCTCAAAATACCACAAGAAAGGCAATTTTTATAATACTTCCAACCCAGACAACAAATATGCCCTCAGAATCCCACAAGGAAGTTTAGTTTTTATAAGATTTACAGTTTGATTTCTAGAACAAAAAGATATGGATAAGATTCAAATGAACAAATAAATTTATGAATGCTTATGTTAACCAAATTTCTATATCTTTGGGGATTTACTCATAATTAAAATGACCACAAGATAAGAGGTAGAGAAACAGGCATGTGACACATTTCACACAGGAATGTACAGATAATTTAGAGTAGAACAGGGCAAAGTTTTTTGATCAAAGCTTTTTCCACCCCTGAGAAAAAACAAAGTTTGGTGACACAAAAGTTTTGCAAAGTCATGTCAGATTTGCCAAATTGTTTGGGGGAGAGGAGGGAACAAAAACAGAACAAAAAAAAATTTCCCCCAAAAAAACAACCCAAACATTTTGCCATTTTCAAAAAACATTTAAAATGTTATTCATTTTTAATCCAACCAGAAACAAAATTGAGTTTTTGAAACTATCAGAAAATCCATTTTCACCCTGTTCTAATTTAGAAGCATAGCTTCTACTCTTCCAGTCACCAGCACATTTGAGTATCTCCAGAAATATAGTTCATTTCAATGTGTTTGTTTATTTTAATTTGTTGCTTTTACAGCTTAGGAGAAGAGAGGCTTTTAGGGTTGTAATGTTAACCCTGAGCTCTTGGAATGTATAAACCAACATTTCAGCAGAAGGAGTTCTTTGAGGGGGAGAATGCTGGATTTGTTAGGTGCAGACAGATGTAGAGGGCACCTGCAGAGTGTTAAAACTCCAGTGCTGGTAACTGTAAAAGACAAAATATGCAAAATACGACACAAATGAGTCTTGCAGCAGCACCTTGGAGCAGGTGACAGTCACAGCTTTCCTAGCAGTGGGCAGATCTGCTCTTTTAAATCCTAGTCTGAACAGGCTTTAAATACAATTAGCATAAATGGTTGTAAGCACTGTTTATCCTTGTCTACTCCTATACTATATCCAGGCTTGATTCTGTTCCATTTGCTGTAGACCATGCTGAGTAATGATTTAACTTGGTAGTGTAAACATGACCTATGATTTTCTAGCAGTAACATTACTCAGGTTGAAGTCGTTCAGAATAAGCTACTTTTAAAGCCATTGTGGACATATACTAGCTGAAACAGCTCAATCCATCCTCCCACTATGATCCCGCAATGCACCAGTGGCCATGTGAAGTCTCCCAGAATGCAGTGCTTCTGGGAACTGAGAGATATTGCCTAGAAGGCATTGCAATTGAAATGACTTTGGACAACAGTAGGTTGGTTATGGGGCAAGCCTGTAATGATTCTTAAACCCATTCAGCATGGCTAATAGAATCATTGTAGTTGAACTGGCTGTATTAAACTGGCTTAAGCACAAAATTCAATTCTCTAGGGCATACAAGACCTCTGAGTGAGAATGTTATAGTTTTTAAATTGATACAAGGCCTTGGGCAAGGCTAGATTAAGACATAAGCACTATAGGCTTGTGTCTGGGGATTGTATACTGGAGTTTGAATCTCAGCTTTCATTTAAAATAAATGTTTCTAACCCTCATGGTTTAGTTGCTGCTTGGGGAAGGTGTGTGTGTGTGTATGTGTATGTGTGTGTGTGTGTGTGTGTGGCTGGGTGGGTGGGGGAAGACACCACTTCAGAAGAGCATGGGGTTGTCTGCAGGGGTCCCTATACTCAGACTTTTTCTGCTGGGTGGGAACTGGGTATTCTTCCACAGGACTGACTTCAACCCAGCTGACAATGGGAGCCATAGTCCAAAAACAGCTGATGTTGGTAGGGAACCACCACCCGAGCAGAAATGTCCTCAGTGTTTGAGGCTGCAGCTCTAACTGAAAAGTAAGTACATCAAGTGCTAGCCTTTTTTCAAACACTCATGAAGGCAAGTTCCTGCTCCAAGGAGCTAGCAACCGAAGAAAGAGATGGACTCAGTATTCAGTGAGTTTGCTTTTACAAAAGGGAGTGATAGAAAGTGCCAACATAATTGAAAAACTTTATAATAGTTCTTTGGCAAAATGTGACATATAGAGAATAAGTAGGATTGTGGTGTCGAGACTTTATTGCCACTTATTTGGTACAATCTGCATATATCTCACTTGTAGCTTCAATACTTGGGAGTAATGCAGGTGAGTTTCCAATAAAACCTCTATACTGTCATATCATATCATTCTCTCTATATATGGTTTATATGTACCTCCACAAAATATGAATGCTTAAATACAGTTACCAGGCTGAGATGGTTGTACAGGAGGAAAACAGAAAACACTCTTGCATTATAGACTCTTCACAAAAGGAAACTGCAGCTTTAAGTGAAATTAAGCAGAGCACAGGGGCTATTTTGAGATCAGTTATGATATTAGAAAGATGAATCATCCACACTTTGGCAATGGTGGTGTTATGGGCATATAAATCCCACACTGGGATAGAAGGGGGTTATGGAGTAGTTCTGAGCCCAAGTGGCCAAGCACCTGCAGAGCCTGCTACACGTGGAGGAGAAGTTTAAAAAAGCCAAACAGCTCACAGAGAGAGAGAGAGCAGATGGAGTATTTCCTTGCCTCTATCCTAAGAGCTCCTGAGTAACTGCACAACGAAAGTCCTGGCTGCAGGAAAGGGGGATCCACAACCAGCAGCTACCCAGACCTCTGAGGAGGGACTAGCTTGTCCATGAGGATTAAAGCATCCTTCGCTCTATCTTTTCTTGGATTGTTTGAGAGACTGACCATGCCCTGGACTGGGAAAGTAAGTGGGAAATAGTGGCCCAGGGAGGTAGCTTCAGAGCACCCCTGGGTGCTTGACGATATGGCTGCCGTTCACATGATCCTGAATTGGAGCCCGGGAGAGCCTGGGCTCTCCCACCATCCAGCTGCAAGGGTGGTGTAGCTGGTCCCCTTGAGATATAGGGCATAAAACCATAGCAATCCCAGAAGAAAGGGTGGCAAGGCCTTTGGGGTCAGGGAGTTTGGGCCAGAAATTCCCTTTTAGGGGATATTGGACTAAAGGGGTGGACTTCAATGTTGACCTCTGAGATACTATCCACTGGAACAGAAGACCGAGCACTACCATGCTGGAGTGATAGCTGGCAGGGGACACTAAAGACAGGGGAAGAGCAGTGACTCAGGGACCTAACTAGTAGGTCATACCTCTGGTAAGTGCAGCCCTGTAACAAGTCTCATCCAGTATTTGTGAAACTGCATGACAAGAATCTTCTAGGTTTAAGTATCATCACCTTGGGGATGATACTGCCCTTTTCTATATGTTTGTGTGGTGGTAGCTGCCTTCTTGGAAAGACATAGACATGCATGAGTCTCTTCAGCTTGTAGCTAGAGAGCAAGGCACTGCAGCTGGAGACTAACAGACTTTTAACCTCTGTGGATCAGGCCCAGATCAGGATGTGTAATGCACTGACTAGTGGATGACATACTTCCTTTGGACAGAGGAAATGTCCCAAAGGAATCCCACTTCAAATCCCAAAGGAATGCCCCCAACCCCACTTATATGGCAGTCACCATCTTGGCTTACAGCTGGGCTTGAATTTAGGATATTCAGAGCTGAAAGCATGAGTCTCTATGGTTTGAGCTAAAGCACCATGCTCTGTAGTTGTGTCTACAACACAGTTGTTTCTTCTGTGGCTTTTTCCATTTGCTGGTACTGAAGAGAAACTGATATGAATCCAACATGTAGCTGGACCTTCCAGAACTTCTAAATGTTTGGGGATCACATACCCTGCTACCTAAACTGTCTTAATACCACTTTGGGTAGTTTGTGATTTCTCATGACTCCTTGTTTCTGTACAACACGTGGTAAATGAACCAAGGTAGAAATATCAATCATAAATCTAGCTTATTTTACAATAAGGAAATGGTTTTGATTAGATTAAAGATACAAGACAAAGTCTTGAGCATTTACAAAAAAGGAAATCCTATATGCTGAAATTTGATTTGACTCCGTATTTCATTTCAGCCTCTGATTTGCTTTATATAAATATGAACTTGTTACCTTATCATCAAAGAAAGGTTTTATTGTTGTGATATCTGGAAGTAATTCTTATCTCTAGTGCACTCAGTCTCTACATCAGTGCCAATGCAGCAACACATTGATCCTTCTAGCATAGAAGATTTCTCTTTATTAGATTTGTTGCAGTTGTGAAAACAGGAAGACAAACAACCAACAGGGAGAGAAAAATCATTTTTTAAAGCACATATTACTTGTGTAAACTAGAATAAGTATATCGTATGATTCTGTACAATTTAAACTAAGCTATAAAGGAATTTAAAATCCAGATGTGGCCACAGAAACCACTGTTTCACAGACAAAAAACACCCTGCAGGGCAAAAGTGAGCCTGTGATCCACTTTGAAGTCTTATTTCTCAAGTAGCTACTTGATTCCAGATTTGAACCAAAAAAAGGACACTGCTGTTAATGGTGATGCTAGTGTTCCTTGGAATTATAATTGGCATATGGTATTGTGGTTACTCATGGAATAATCTCTACTGCTTTGTAGTGTATAAAATAAATAAATCAATTCTGTGAGTGATTAATAGCTGAAGTGAAGCAGGGACATTTAATCAATTTCAAAGACTATTTGTTAGGACTAGGCAATAGGGATATTTCTATTATACAGCAAGCTACATTGGATGAAATTCACCCCTATGCAAAGGGCAGTAGAAGACCTATGCAATCACTTGAGTCCTAGTTAAACCCTTGATATGGGGTGTAAGTGGGACTTGAGAGATGCACAGGCCTCCTGGGAGGCAGGGATACATTTCATCCAATATGGGCTGGAAGGGGGAGGAGAATCAGGTTTCATGGTGCTCTGTAGGGATACAATGGCTGAAGGGGCAGAGTAGAGTTATTGGACCCTCTTGTCTCTAAGTTACTTTGAATTTGGCCCAGGTTTGTAGTAACAAAATTTGGCTATTATTTGATAGCATTTCAATGGATGATGGGAACAGAGTGGGTGGTCAAAGGGTCGTTCCTAGTGGAGATGTCCACATCATAGACAAAAAATTGTAATTCAGACTAATTGGCATTTTTGTTGCCAAAAAAAGAAAAGAAACCAGTACAGAACCAGAATATAGACTGATCTTCCCTCTCACTCCTACAGCTACTTTCTCTGGTGGTCTGATCCAAACCCCAATGAAACCATTGGAAAAAAATACTTCAAATTCAGTAGGCTTTAAATCAGCTCCTGGTAAAGAGTGAGGTACATCAGGACAGCATGTGGATAATTCCAGTGTAGAAGAGCTGCATAGCTCTAACTATTCCTGTTCTGAAAATAAGGCTCATCTCCAGACATACCATCTTTCCTCTTCCTTGGGTTTTCTAACATCCAGTGTGAAGGGAATAATAAAGTGCCACCAAATAGGGCCCTACCAGTTTCCTGTCAACCAGGAACATTATAAATACTATATTAAATTATCAGAGATTTATTAAAATACTACACAAATGGGAACATTAGCTTCTAAATAGCTGTAAATATTACTAATTCACTTTTAAGTACATTATCCTCCCTATAAAACTTTTTTGGGGGGCAGAAATACTTAGTAGTAGAAAAAATGAATAGTAGAATAAACATTTTTATATTGCTATACTGAAAGTTGCTCATAGCTGTCTTCAAATTTGTCTTAGATAAAAGAGAATCACAGAATTTGTTAAAGCCTATGGCAGTGGTTCTCAACCAGGTGTACTTCTTCTAGGGAGTACATCAACCCATCTAGATATTTGCCTAGTTTTATAACTGGCTACATAAAAGTATTAGAAAAGTCAGTACAAACTAAAATTTCATACAGACAGACAATGACTTTATACTGCTCTATATACTATACACTGAAATGTAAATACAATGTTTATATTCCAATTGATTTTTATCATTACCGTATATACTTGTTCATATGCCGAATATTTTTGATTAAAAAATGACACATCAAGGAGCAGGGATTGGCTTATAAACAGGTCTACACCAAAATTTGATGATTTTAAACTCTATGGAATCATTGAATTGAATATCTAATACATTATTGTTTTGTTTACCTGGAGCATCTGCAGGCATGAAGCCCCTCAGCTCCCTGTGGCCATGGTTTGCTGTGCCCAGCCAATGGGAGCTGCGGGAAGTGGCTACTTAGTCCCAGTTCAACACTTTTTCCAATATATGAAGCACTGAAACATGTATCTAGGAAGACAGTGGAATCCCCATCATGAGTGGCTTTTAAGAACAGGTTAGACAAAAACCTGTCAGGGATGATCTGGGTATACATACTATATACACACACACACACGCACACACTTTGGGACAGGACCAAGTAACCTTAATACTTCAGTTTTAGCTACAGTACAATGTGCATGCTGCCATGAGGCCTAGTAATATTAAAAACTGAGTTCAGAACAGTGATGGGAAAACCTCAGAAGTTTCTAAGATTCAATTCAGATAAGTAGATACAACTCTGGCTATCTCCCATGAACAGTCAAAGCTTATGTGAAATTTCTTAAACATCTTTGCTCTAGAAACAAATTCTGATCAGTCCAGTTATTTCTGTAAAATGCTTATTTTAAATAAAACAAACAATCTTCTGGTTTGGTTTGAGTTGTGTTGTGTGGTTTTTATATTGGCTCTTATTTACCCAAACTTGTTCCTATATCCCTAGATCTGCATCAGGCTCTAAGGACATTTTAGATTTGTGGCCTAAGTTGCAGCTATGCATTCATGTCCATTGAACATGCAAATTGGGAATTATATATGCAAAGAGGCTTTTAGGAGGACAATTACTCATTTTTTATATATACAGTATGTATATTCATATTTAAGGCTCAGCTCAGGTACCCACAATGGAAATTGATCCGTAATCTTTTTAAATACTTCAACCGAGAGATACTGATCGTAATAACTGTCAGTAATTTTTATTAACATACAAACATCATATTGAAATTAATCTGACAAATCTTCAGTGTGCATTAATTTCACTGTTAAACATTGTAAACACGGTTTAAATTTATTTTGGGGGCGAGGGGGAAGAGAAGATCCGCACACTGCATCTGATCTTTCAGTCATTATTTGATGAATCCATGTACTGCAAACATATATGATTGCTATACCATTTTCACAAGCACCAGGAAAGCTGTGACGAGAACCCTAGTTCTTTAGTCCTAAATCACAAGTCTCTATGCTTGAGCTACAGAGAATCTTGAGCAAGATGCTGCTGCTCATCAAAGGTTGGTTTGCCTGAGCAAGGGCTGCTGGATCAGTCCCAACATCTGTTTTTAATGTCTATTTAAAACATTAAGTTCATTTAGTGAAAGCACAACTGTATAGAATAGTATAAAAAGCTCAATATATCTAGGTTGTTTTTTGCCTATGAAATGCACAACTTCTGGTTGTTATGTTCAGATGTTAATAATAGACAAGTTTTAAAAAATCCCAATATCTTTTTATTTTTTCATGGTTTTTTCAAGCAAATCTTTTTCAATAAAACAGTGCCCTCTGGTGTTTTTTGTATGTCATTTTCTCTTTGACAAAAGTCGGATTTTCATACAATAGCTAAGTCCATCAGCTCAACTCTGTAATTAACTCATTACAGTGTTTAAAGGGAACATTGCTTTGTACTTTCTATAGCTTTAGTCAATTTTCAGAATATATCACTCCTTTCTATAAGTTTGACATTCAACAGTCTTTCCATAAAAAACAATGAGGTGTCTGATGGCACCTTAAAGACTAACAGATTTATTTGGGCATAAGCTTTCACGGGTAAAACACCCACTTCAGATGCATCTAACAGATACAGATTAACACAGCTGCCTCTCTGAGTCTTTCTGTACTAAATTTTGCTTTCTTCCAGGCGGCGTACATTAGAAACAAAGGGCAAGAGCAACAGAGTGGAAATTAACATAACCAGTTTACTTCTTTAGGACCAAACAGCCACACTGCCTTTTGCAGCCCCTGCAACAAGAGTCCCTGTAGTTAGGACAGTATTCCTGATGGCAGGCAGAGTGGATGCTCTGTGATATGCATGTACTGCTCCTCTGAACTGGAGGAGCATGTATCCCTCACTAAAGCTCTTGCTTTGACCACAGCATACTCACTGACTGGCTGTGGGACTACACTTGACCCCTAACCACAGGCTATACTCTCTTGGGGATACAGTTCAGAGGGCATCACCTTTGGCAGCTGAACCTCTAAGTGCTAATGAAAAGTCCTGCCTTGCAGCGGACAATGGGAAGGGATGGGGAAAATAACTACATCCTTTTCCATCACCACCCCCACTTTTCCGACACAAGCAAAGTGCAAGATTTAGACTTTAGTGATGCACTGTACCTCTTAATACATCAGCCCAGCAGTTGGACTAGATCTTGTTGCTTAGCTATTACGAGAGCAAGGGATTGTTTATGTACATCTGACAAGTATTGGATACTGCTTGCTTTTAATCTCTCCCTGCCCCCACCCCCCACAATAAAAGTGAAGAATTTTTTTTAAAAAAAAATCAATATGTAGAAAACCTCTCAGAGCTAAAGATTTTAAAAGTAGATAAAAGCAAATGTTGAGTGCTGTACTAGCTATTCAGTTGAACTTTCTCAATGCTGTAGAACTCTCTTTACAGGTTTGTGTGGGTGGGAAGTCCAGAGCCAGGAGAAAATGAAGCAGTCCTGGCCCCATAGGAGCCATATTCCCTGGTAGCATGAGTTAGAACAGTGGTGTGGAACTGCTGTGCATGTATGTAGTTTCAGCGTGAACAGCTTTAGTCAGAGAGAATATGGCCTTACGTTAATTAATGTTGTACTTTTTTGTATCCATGTGCACTGGATTGTGATGTCTAGTTAAATTCACTTGGATCTGTCTCCATCGACATCAGTAGACTTGGATCATTACTCTCAAAGCTCTGTGCAAAGCCCTCTGCACCACTGATGGGGAGGAAGAGAAGGGAAAAAGGAAATAGTGGCTTACAGTGGTTTTGTTGAACCCTATGGGCACTGTGGAGAAGGCCCAACTCAACAGGCCAGAATGGAAGAGGGGGTGGTGGCAGGGAAAGGACTATGTAAGTACAGTGTCTGGAAAACTGACCCAGGGAGGAGCAGGTGCCTACATGACCACATTCCTGAAAATCAGGAATTCTAGTGTTCAGGACATGAACCAGCATTCCTGGGAGCTTTACACAAAAATTGTGTTTTGTTGTTTTTGTAATGCCTGCAAACAAGGCTCCTTGGGGAGCCAGGACAGTAGACAGTGAAACTGGCAGTGGGCTCCTCTGTATATAACCCTCAGCAACCTGTCCTCTCCTTCCCAAGTAGGGTGGGAATGTACATTAGAAAATAATCTCAGTCTGCTTTCCAAAAATAAATTCTCTTCCTGTGTTTTGTGAACCTGCATCATAGCTGCTCCTGGCCCACTGTACTGCTGTGAAAGGCAGAAATCATTTTAGTAAAGGAGACAGAAGCCGAAAGGCCTCAAAAATGGGAGAGTCCAGATATTTTTCTTTTTCCTTCAACCTGCCCAAGCAGTCTCACGTTCATCTTTGACACCTGTAATTTTCAGTACATTCCCCCTCTCTCCAGCCCTTGAAAGGGAGCAAATTCAAAACTGTGAAATGGAGATAATAGTGTGAGCCAAAGGGATAGTGTGAGGCTAAATACATACAGACGTAAGGAGCAGATGGTTTTACAGTAATGAGAGCCCTATACACATGCCATAGATGGTGGTGACAGGACGTCTGCTTCATAACCCCTTGGGGACTGGATCCCCCCTCTGAGTCCCTTTGTGGTACAGCTGCATGGGGCCTGGTTACTCAACAGCACTTCAGCTAAAAATCCATATGTCAGATGATTAAAAACATGAAGATCTTTAGCACCAGAGAACCTGAGATGGGCTGCTGCTGCACTATTCGGTCAGTCAGCTGGGCCATAGCTGAATAACTGGTTATTTCTTAAACTGTGCGTTTTGCTCTCTGCATGTGTGGTCTCAGTTATTTGAGCTACAGACAAATCAACTGAACCAACACAGTATCACAATAGGTATTTCAACACCCAGGCCTTGGTGTTGCAGGCACAGAGGGAGCCCGAGGCAAGCAACAGTGGTTCGTGCCCGGAGTGCTTAGCGCCAATAAACACACCAGGGCAGAGAAGCAAGCAAAGTTTATTTGAGATCTCAAAGCGGTGCTGGGAGACTTAGCATGCCTCAGATCCAGCACCCCTACACAAGTGGCTTTTCCCCTTTTATAAGTTTTTTTTCTCTTTCTTCTTTCTCCCCCCCCCCCTCCTCCTTCTTTCCCCTGTAGCAGTTACATAAGCACAGGTGCATTAAGTAATCTTGGCCGCGGCAGTTCGTCAGTAAGTTTTCCTTCTGCAAGTTATCTTGTCCTTCTGCTAAAGGTGCACAGGCCTCATTATTTCTACATGAGACCAATTAGAACTGTTGCAACTGATAATGGCTGTTACACCTGGCCTTTCCTATCTAGTGGCCTGTTAGGTCGATTAGAGTTCAAACATGGAGGGACTTTTGCCTGCCTGAGGCCTAAAACAGGGAGACTCCATATCCTTATTGCCTTCTACCTTTCCAAGTTACTTAGGGTTATGCTTAGTGACACCAACATTGACAGTAGGTATGGGTTGCCCTGATGATGGGATGTAGGGTACAGTTGTAGGTTGACATGTTCCCCACATACAAATGACCTGTTCATACTTGGTTCTGGTTCCCCAGTTTTAATAATTGTTATAGTTTATTAGCTCACTCATCTATGAATGTGTTGTCCATTAGTGCTTAATGGGAGAGGCATCAAACACAGCTTAGAAAACAAAAGAGGTCACCATTTTGAACCACAAATGTCATCATTTTAACTATTTACTGCTCCTTTACTATCCAGGTCTAGGTATTGTCTGTGTGTACAGACTTTAGCAGCCGTTTTGTTTTCAGAATAGCTTCTGGACGCATGTATATGCACCATGCTCTGTCCTGACTGCCTCATTTCTGTGCTTTTCCTCCATCTGGAAAGAGTCATCTTAGATCATTTCTTTTGTGCATATAAATAGGCAACCCTTTCTTGATTTTTACTGAGCTACCCAGTTACTGTTTATTCTTATATTTGTGCAGGAGCCTGCCACCTGAACAGCACATTTCTTCCAATGCAGCCAACAGCATCTTTGTTTTCAAGGTGGTGGAATTAACCTACGCTCTTCTTTCAGGAGACAGCTTGCCATTTTTCAGTAACAAAGAGAACACTGATCCCACTGAGAAAGTTCTCTGCCAGCAATTCTACCATGCTGTTTTTAATACATGATTAATAGTATTATATTTATGGCATTTTATTACGTCGCATTACACTACGACATTTACTCAGCTACCATAGTCAGAAATGAAATAACAAAGATGCTGTTGATTGGAATGTCCAGATTGATCATTTGCAGAGGAAAATATCATTTACTGTAAATAGCAAAACACATTTATGGTTACTGTTATTTATGGATTACTCTGTAATTGACCCAAAATGCAACTCTTGTATTTCCAGCAAGAGTCAGCCAGGACACAGGCACGTCACACTGTTCAGGTGTTTATTGGCACCTCATAAATTAGTGGTTAAGACATGGTTGCCCCCACTGCTAGTGAATCATGCACACTGACATTTTTTGTGGCAGCAGCTCAGTCGCTCCATCCTTTGCACCACATTGGTAAGGCTGGCTATTCACTTTCAAGATTTACCTTTAGGGCCATTCCTAAAGAGTAAATGGAGCCAATTCTACTTTTCTCGCATTAGATCTACCACATGGTATTACAGTGGATCCATAAATAACCTGAATAAATTCAGATTCAAGAGTTGTTTTCCACAAGCAAATGAAATATTGACAGAATGACTCAGATAACCTTTTCTTTCTCACTTATGAGTATCTATTTAAAATAAAATCAATCAATAAATAAACACACACACTACTTTTGGTATAAGGCTACAGAAATCCTAAAAATACTTCTGGGGGTGAGGTCTGTTGTGTCCCAGGTTACTAGGAGTCATTAATAGTCTAGGGAACATATTTCTGAAAGCCTGATATGCTTGTGCAAATTCAGGAGCAGCATGCACATCCCACTGGTCATGCACAACCCTGAGTTGTATACATGTGTGGTGTGCTGTCTCAGCACACCGGACCCAATATAAAACCTACAAGCAGGGATGTAACATACACATTGTTCCACCTAAGACCAGTTCAGAGGATTCCACTATAGATTTAAAAGTTGCCAACCCCATGCCCTTGCCCCATTTTGCCTCCCACCCAAAACATATCCATTTTTAAATGTATGCCTCAGGCATCCCACCCAAGTCCCTAAGACTCAGTTCCTCTGATCACTCTCACCCCAATTCCCAGTGGCTTGGCCACAACTTGTGTGGTTGGCATAAGAGGTCATCATTTCTACTCACTACTGCCCTGTGTGCTAGCTATTAGCTGCCTTTTAGCATGTGCTCCCTTCCTGCTACATCTACTGTAGGACTTCAGAGAGCAGCAGGCAACCAGCTGAGCAGAAAAGCAGCTTCATAAGGAGCCACTAGGTCCTTTCTCTGCTTTCTGACAGCAGCAGGAGCTTCCTTTAGTAATGACAAGTATTTAATAGCTTCAGCCACTCTAGATGGTTCTCTGCTG
Organism: Chelonoidis abingdonii; assembly: GCF_003597395.2. NCBI lineage: Eukaryota > Metazoa > Chordata > Testudines > Testudinidae > Chelonoidis > Chelonoidis abingdonii. The sequence continues at coordinate 133,499,410 of NC_133771.1, forward strand.
ACCTCATCTTGCTGTTTTTTCCTTGTACACTTCCCTAACAAGCGACTTGCAGAAAGATTTCTTGAAGCCTGATTTTTATCTATGACAGTACAGACTCCTGTGGGTTCCCAGGGACAACTGAAGCAGCATTTACACCAGGTCTGATTCTTTTGCCAGCATGCATACAGGTGGGGACATACCCAGCTGCAGTTACATGCAGACACTGATCAGCTCTGCATGGGGATGCTCCAGCTAAGGAACTTCCCAGCTACTCAAGCATGTACCCCCTTGTGGAATATAAACTCAAAATTATGTCATCTTGCACAGGGAACTATACAGCATGAAATTCACCCCCATCCTCAATGTGGAGAGAGAGAAACAACTTTCTGCCCTCAGTTATACTCCCACACACTGGTTTTAGACAAAGCAAAAATAAGTTTAACTACAGAAGACAGATTTTAAGTGATCAGGAATAGCAAACAGATCAAAGCAGATTACCTTGAAAACAAACAAATGTAATTTCAGCTTAATATACTAAAGAGATTGTACCTGAATACCAAATCTTCACCATAAGCGATAGTACAAGCAGGATGCACATTCTTAAGGGGCCAGCTGTACTTGCTTACAGCTTAAAATTCCCAGGTATTCCATTCACAGGCTAAAAATCCCTTTGGCCTGGGTCCAGCACTTCCCCCAGTTCAGTCTCTATTCCTTAGGTGTTTACGACAGTCTCTTTGGGTGGGCAGTAAGTGAAGAACCACAATGTCACTCCCCTTCCTTAAACAGCCTTTGCATATGGCAAGAACCCTTTGTTTCAAGGCTTGGTTCCCCTGCCAGCCAGTGGAAAAACACTAATATCCCACGATGGAGTCCAGCACTAAGTGACCTGGTCACATGTCCCTGTAGTTCACAGCAGCCATGAGTCACGGGCTGTTTGTGGCATCCTCAGGAAATCCCCCTAGGTGGGAAATAAGCTTCTTCCAAGGCCAACCGTTTTCCCTAACGGTTCATTAACTTGAATGGACTCTTTCCAGACAGTCATCTAGACTGAGAGCCTTTTGCCTAGTAGACATTCCCCAGATGTAAACACAGTTGTAATACAGATTTAGTCAATATTGACTAACTTCAGATGCAAAAATGATACATGCATACAAATAGGATAATCATTCAGTAAATCATAACAACCTTTCCAATGACACCTCACATGACTTATCTTGCATAACACATTATGATGTCAATATCTATGAAGAATATGGGGTGCAGTGTCACGTTTGCTGCTAGAGCTGAAATCTAACTTTACAAACTAGAGAGTCTTTTGTTCATGGTGATTTTCTCACCACAGTTGATCTTCCAGCATGGCTGGCCAGTTCTTAGCCAGAATCCAGCCCAGAGATCAGTGCTTCGTTTGTGTCTCTTCAGGATGCCAGAAGAGCTCTCTGTGCTTATATCTTCCAAAGTTCAATGACCTTGCTTCTGGAGGCAGGAAGATTTCCTGAAGCTGCAGCTTCTGTCCCCCAGTGAGAGTGTTAAGTGGCTTTTCACCACACTGGTTTACATGTAAGGTAAACAAAGCCAGCAGACAAATGTCATAGTCTCTCCTTGCTCAGTTTACTTTGGAGACATGTTCAAGCAAGTGGAACCACATTCCTTTGTGTAAGACTGGATGACTTAGGAACTCCTGTCAAACATGATTTAAGAATGTATTTCCAGCACATGTATAATTTTTCATATATCTGTACATACCCCAGACAGTATTAATGGCCAACCTGTTACCTTACTTGACACTTTTTAGATACATATACAAACTGGTATCAGATATGACAATGACTTGGGGTACACTGAGCTGGTGTGGCCAGCCGAGACTTACTGCTAGACACAGGGAGCCCCTTGCCCTCTGGCACTAGGGTGTTCTTACGGTCACAGGAGCTATTTTGTTTTTTCCCCAAAAAATCATTGCCAGGAATGTTAGGATTGTTTAATAGCAATGCGGCCCCTGTGGCCTTGCATTTTAAAAAACACACACACACACACACTACAAACAATGTGTAGAAGCAGGACATATATTGCTGGTTGAATCAAGACTTGACTGTGTCCTGCAATGTTTGACTTTTTATTTAAATGGGGCTTGTGGCATTTTTTGCTTTTTCAATATGTATTAAAAAAAAAGTTTTCCTGTTTGTTTTTCCACCTAGCCTTCCCTGATTTTATTAAAAGATCTGTTAGAACCTGAGATGTCTATCATTTGTTCTCACACTTGTATTAATAGGATAGGGTTTGCTGTACCTTTCATAAATATATCCTTTCTCCACAACATTGAAGTTAATCATTGGAGTAGGTGCTACACCTGTACCCAGATATAACGCGACCCAATAGAACACAAATTCGGATATAACGTGGTAAAGCAGTGCTCGGGGGACAGGTGGGGAGGGGGCTTGCGTGCTCCGGCGGATCAAAGCACGTTCAATATAAAAACACTGTTTCACCTATAATACAGTAAGATTTTTTGGCTCCCAAGGACAGCGTTATATTGGGGTAGATGTGTAGTATGTTTTAATCATGCATTTTACATAGTCTGACTAAAACTCCCCCCCACCCCAGTTTCCAAGATTTCGTTCTCTTGAAATGTCTAATCTATTTAACAGTTCTCCAATCAGAGTTTTCCAAGTTAGACAGGAACTGAATTTCTAATATCAAAACAAGCAGGAAGAAAGATCCCCTCTCCCTCATACATTATTTAAAAAACAAAATAAACACGAAAAAAACCCACATGCTCACCCATTCCCCACAGCTTTCAGGCTTCTTATATATCATGAAGCAGCAAAATAATTCATAGATTCATTTCTTTTCCTAATGCAGGTCAAGTTTAAAGAATTGTATACAAATACATGTAGTCTATTTCACATTTGATACATCAAGGACATTTTTATTATTTCAAGCTTTTTTCTGATGATTTTTCACAGCCCAAATCCCCACACTGTGCAGGAGAATGTCAGGAATCTTTGCAGGAGCTGGAACATGACAGCATGAGAAGCTAAGACTGAATAGCAATTCAAAATCCTCATCTTCTTTAAGTGGGGGACCAAGGGCCTGACCCAAAGACCATTGACTCAGTGAGAGTCTTTCCACTGACATATAAACATTGCATCAGGCCCCAGGTTTTAAAGTAAAAATTTATAAGAGCTCCTAAGCATCAGATTTTTAAAGGTATTAAGGTGCCTAACTGGATTTAAATGGGAGTTAAGTGTTTGTTTAAATACCTTTATGATTCTGGTGCAGTCTCACTTTCAAAAGTGTCTCCAAAATGCCTAAGTCACTTAGGAACTTTTGAAAATTTTAGCCTTAGTCTCTTGTAATGTCTTACTCAGTCCTCCAAAGGCCTCTACGACAGAGGATATCTGGTCTTAATAGACCTACTTTTCCAATATTGAAAAGTGAAAGAAGGTGGAGAATTTTATTTGGTTGATTTTGAGGATAGGGACTACATTTATAAGGCCATCATCATACAGGCATATGAAACGATAAAAAACATTATTTGCTTTGAAGATAACAGCTTAGAGGCTAGCACAATGCTTCATTTTTAGTTAGGCATTGATCAAAGTAAACTTATTTTCCCCAGAAGTCCCAAAGTGAGGCTAAACTTCCCTAGAAAGACTGAGCGGACCCTATTCTCCCGTGCCTTGCAATTGTATGTAGCCACGTACCTCCGTGAAAAGCACTGGAAAGTGAGTGACAAACACTACCCAATGAGAATTGATACAAAATGCTACTACTTTGCACTGGTGTAAATGGCTACACAGTGCAGGCCAGTGGAGAATCAGACCTTAAACATTTAGGTGAAGTGAGATAATGGTCTGATCTCTAAAATGGAATTACTCCAGATTTACTCTATTGTAGACAGGTTTCAGGAGAGCAGAATCTGTCCTACTGTCTCTTGGTGGCCCTACAGTACATGTATTTAAATTTTTACTCAGTTGTAAATGCACATCTGGCTAAGTAACAGACTCTAGTTTGGAGAGACCCATGAGGCTCACAATTAAGCTCACCTTTTTCAGTTTTGGCAGCTGTACAAGCATAGAAGGTCGTAATTAAAGTAAATATTAGGGGAAAAAAATTTCAGGAGCACTAAATTCCCTTTTATAAGAGCTCCTTAATTTTGTGGTGGATTTTCTTTCTAAAGGATTTCTATTCCTCCATTCTGCTGATATAAAGTAACCTGGCATGTTACTTTATTGTCATCTCCGTGCATACGTGCCCCTATTCAGTATTCTGCTGTTGTACTTCCAAACTTTTAACGGGGATAGATTTGAGGTAGAGAAATGCCTCGGAGAGAACAGGATATATTTCCATTGGTATTAGTTATGTTCAAATACTTATTTGTATGAACCAACTCAGCCACCCAATGGAAAAGATCAGAGGTCTGTAGCCCAGCTCTTGGTAGAGATACCTGTATATGTGGATCTTCACTGTCCTGCACAGAAAGGAAAAAAAAAAATCAGTTGCCTCCACTGCCCCATGCTTGGGTGGGGCCTTATAGCAGGGGCTTAGCCAGGAGTGGGCCTGAGTGGGCTGCAGCCCATCCATTTAGCATACAGGCTCACCCAAATCTGAGCAGAGGTGTAGTGCTGCAACAGCAGGCCAGAGCATCACTCGGGCACCTGAAATCCAGGAAGGAGATATGCACCCGACCTTCAGAAAGTTACTCTCCTGCAGCTCTCTGCCTTGCCATTTTCTTAGCTGCCTCATGCTTGTGCCCAGCTCTGCAGGTCAAGGTCTGTGTCTGGGGGCACCAGGGCTAGGGAGAGGGCATGGCATCAGGGGGAGAAGCTGAGCTAGCATAGCCCGTCCACCTAAAAGTCAGGGCCCACCCAAGTTTCCACTCCTAGCTACACCACTGCCTCAGATGGCTCTTGTGGGTTGAAATCTATGAGTGTGAGGAGTTTGAAGGGGCCTCACTGGCCCAGTGGAGATTCTTGAGAGATTCCTTCCTTTTCTGCAACCTCTTGCAACATTTGGGAATTACCTTTAAATTGAGATCCGTAGGGTAATGGAGGCCAGGGAAGGCCATGAGCATGGCCATCTTGGAGATACACTTGTAGGGAAAGAGGAAGAGGGTGCCAGGGGTCCTGGAGCTAGCACAGAGATACAGAAGCTCTCTGTGGGATGGAACCACGGCCCATTTCTTGGGGCAGAACAAACCTTATCCCTCTCTCCAATAGTCACAGAATGGTTCAGAAGGGAACTCCCATGGATTTTTCTCCCGTTAGTCCCATGTGATTGGTTGCTCCAAAGAAGGGTTTGACCAGGGCCAATGATATAGCAGAAAGTCATCAGAAGGAATCAACTGCCAGTCAGGATATAAACCCAATTAAAAATTAATATAATGAATCAAGAATAATAAATGTAAATACACTGTTTTAAGAACTTTGTGCTGGCCTTCTGCAAAAGGTGAACTTAATCCTTGATAAAAATCAAAGAGAATCTCATTTTGCCTGATTTCTGACTTTGGATGTAAGTGGTATTTAGGTGGTTCATAGGCCTTATACTGCACTTCTGATCAAATTAGTTTCACACAGTTCAATTTAAAAACAAAATTAAACACTTCCTAAAAGACCACAATTTCACTGGTCATAGTGCTTCTACCTTTGCACTGATCTAAAACAAAATCATTTTACAAAGAATGAAATTCATACCACTTAGAAATAGCCTGAAATACATGATTTTTCTGTCAAAAAGTAGCTTTCAAGTTAATGTCTCAGCTTTTGGTTAATAACATTCCCCAATATGAATCAATGTGCACCATCAGTCAGACCCACAATGTGGAGTGTAGCCCAAATATACTTATAAGGTTAGAATTCTCAAAATGAGAAGCGCTTAGGATGGTTGATCTGAGTGAATTCTGCCACCTACTGGTGGTCTTCTTAGTCCATGGCTTCTTTTCTGATTTATTTTCCAATTATAAGAATTATTTTAAAAGCCATTAAGTAGAAGAGGCAGCTGATTTTATAAGACAAATGCAACACAAAGTATCTTTCTGCTCTCAAATCAGCAAGAACAGTGGCGCTTTCCACTCTCATAGAGGTGGTTAGTTTTCCATTTTTAAACTCAGATTTGTGGATTTTTCCCTTGGTTTGGGGGTTTTTTTGTGTGCGGAGGGAAGAGGGCATGAGGGGAGAAGGGTTGTGTTTTGTTTCTGCTCAAGCAGTACAAAGGCAGCTGCATCAGCCATCTTCTCTTGTGCTCTTGAGACCACTGAAATTTCCAAAGTATATCACAGGCTTTCAAAAGCTACAGAATTTGAAAATGTTTTCTCCAGGAAGAGTCAGCTTTTGAGCAAGAGGCATATTTGGAGGTAGGGAAAAAAGGTGAGGGGGAGTACCGAAAAAAAAAGCCACAAATTGTCTGTGCTCCAATTTGAAACAAATTCCATCCAGATCCTACTTTTGGGGCTACTTTGCAGTCTGTTTTTCCTCAAGGTTATAGGCCCTTCAAATGGTCTCTGGACCCACTTAGAGAATGGCTGGCTAAATATAGTAGGATTTCTGCTGACTCGAGTTAGCAAAAAAAAGGATGGCTTCACTCCATGGTAGTTTTAATCCTGTTAATTTCCCCTGGTAACTCAGGGGTTTAAGGTTAAAGCTAATATTTACTGTTGAATGCCCGGTGAAATAGAACAGCAGATGTACTGTAGAAGTAGCAGTAGTAGGAAGTGTTTTTTTCAGATGACAGCCTCCTATTCCCATCTAAAGAATTGTTGGCATCGCTCCTAGCCATGGTACCATATTGTGTCCCATTCTAATCTCCATGTGGAGGGGAACTTCTGCATGCATGTGGATTTCCCCCGTACATGTGGAAGGGAACTGGGTCAGCTGCCTCTTTGGCAGCATCTCCTCCTCCCTCAGAGAGCACTCTGCAGTGCAAGCATCTGCATAGTGGGGGGCTTGAAGAGGTGGAGTTTAAGCTTCCCTATATTGGCTGAAATCATGTGCAGCATGTCTTTACCAGCTCCACAGAGATCACCCAGGAAAGCTGGATTGTATTGTGGAGTCTGTGTGTGAGTGAGTGTGTGTGAAGGCTGCTAGGGGCCGTGTGCTGGGAGAGAGGCTGAGCCCTGAGTTGGGGGCGGGGTTTACCTG
>NC_133771.1:133512289-133530219 GCF_003597395.2 Chelonoidis abingdonii
CCTGCCTTGTTATAGTTTGCTGTTCTGTTGCTCCCTATAGTTGCTTGTTATAGTTTTGCTTAGAATTGTGATATTTGTTGTTTTGCCTAGTTGTTGGTTAAGATAGATAAGGTTTTTGCTGCTTCTCCCTCTGTATAGCTTTGTCTGTTTTTCCCCCTCTCCAATCCACCCCTCCCTGTGTGCTTCTCCTGTGTGGTAATTGCTCCCCAAGATCCCATATACCTGCTGGCAGAGACAACATGGATACTCCAAAATTGGTGCAGGGGTACCGGCCCTCCACTTGTATAGTCCAGGCCTTTTGCAGATAGGCAGATCTTATGGTTGAGGGGGAATCCTCAATGGCTTATGCTGCAGGGATTCAATCCCCAGCCCAAAGGAATGATTGGTGTAAGCTACACAAAAGATTCCTCAATTTAAAAAAAAAAAGTTTCCTCCTCTTAGTCACAGAGTGGGTATGGGGAGGGGTGAAATTTAGCCCCCAGGAGGTGCAGAGAGGGAAGGTGGCTAGTACTTTTATTCAATACCTGCATGTAAATGTTTTAAAAGTCATTTTGGACTCCATCTGTCCTACAGTACTGATCTCCTTCATGAGCACACCAGGGGTGAGCTGGAGTCGGTTTGCAGGAACCCGTTATTAAATTTAGAAGCGGTTTTAGAACTGCTTGCTAACTGGCTTCCCTGTGAGGGTAGCTTTGATGGCCTCCTGCCGGGAAGCATGTAATTCCTCCTTCCAGCCACAGGGGGGCACTGTGCTGCAGGAGCCATGTGGGCTGCCTCCTGGCCCTGTTGCTGCTGGTGCTCCTTGCACCTCTGGCTGTGGGGCTCCCACTGCTGCCTGGTGGGTCCCCAGCTGTGTCCTGCTGCTTGGGCTGCTCCCAGCCACTCTCCCCGTGTGAGTACCTGCACCCCTTCCCACAGCCAGCCCCTGCCCGCAGCCCCCCCCGCCCGCAGCCAGCCCCTGCCACACTCCCTACCTCCAGTTAGCCCTGCCCCATGCCCCTGTCTGCAGCCAGCCCCATGTCCACTGCTGCCATGCAGTTCCCAGGGCAGAAACCCTGCACACCTGCTTCAATGAGGGGGGCCAGGGAGCAGCTGGGACCCACACATGTGCACACTCTAGGGTAACCAGACAGCAGACATGAAAAATTGGGATGGGGGTGAGGGGTAATAGGAGCCTATATAAGAAAAAGACCCAAAAGTTGAGACTGTCCCTATAAAATTGGGACATCTGGTCACCCTAGCGCACCCCAAGGGAGTGGCGTGGACCCACACGTGAAATGGAGCTCATTTCTAATTCAGGTCCATCTTTTTAAAAAAGAACTTTAGGTAGGGTTAACATACATCTGTATTTTCCTGGACATGTCAGACTTTTTGGTTCTTAAATCGCTGTCTGAGCTTAAAATCGCAGTCCTCCCGGGAAAATACGGATGTATGGTAACCCTACTGGTACAAAAAATACATACTTTGGCACAGCCCTTAAATCAGAACTTTTTATAGGGAACCAGTTGTTAAGATTTTAGCAGCTCATCACTGGAGCACACCTCATGCTACTTCACAATAGGGAGAGTGGCACAGAGATCAACAGTAGCAAAAGGCAAGCATGTAAAGTCACCCTAGGAAGTGATACATGATGTGACAAACAGATATGCAAAATGCCTTCCTCTCCTCCTGCCTGCCACCAAGAACTAAATGGTAAGAATGAAGGACTACATTTTCCATCCCTCTGATTCTGTGCTGAGCCTCCCAAATTCTGGCCCTGCTCCGAGGCAACTTTAAGTTGCATTGGTTTTCAATGGCACTCTGAGGGCTGTTACAGGGTTCTCCAGCAAGCTTTCGCCCCCTCACCCCACCACTTATGCTGGACGCATTAAGAGGGGCCAGCATAGAAATGTTTCATCACAGACTCATAGACTCATAGGTCAGAAGGGACCAATATGATCATCTAGTCTGACCTCCTGCACAAAGCAGGCCACAGAACCCTACCCATCCACTTCTATAATAACTCTCGGTGTCAGAGAGAGAAATCTCACCAGCAAGAGTGACCATGCCGCAGCTGCAGCGAAGGCAGAACGATCTAGACCTATGTTATGGATGAGGATATACACATTGATCGACAATCAGACACAAGTAGACAAAAGAATAGCGCAAGCAGTCATTGGATATATCTGTTTTCATCCATAACACATAATACGAGGATATATGAGGGACATAGTAGGATAGATATAGATTAGAATTAAAATATATCTATCATAATATATGATACTATACAATGCTTACGTCTTAGACCGATATGTCTTTTTGCCCAATTCAACTCCCCCAGAAGTGTTCCAGAGTTTCACTCGCTCTAATGGTTTGAAACCTTCGTCTAATTTCTAAGTCTCGATGACTTCCCTAGTGTCAGTTGTACGCATTCGTCTTGTGCTACATGATACTAAATTTAAATAATTCTCTGCCTCCAATGTTAATCCCTCTGTATTCTTATATATAAGAGCAGCATTATCCCCAGAGCCTTCTTTTGGCTAGGTCTAAACGAAGCCAAGCTCTTTGAGGTCTGACCTGTTCATAATCAGGTTTTCGCATTCCTATGGTCATCCTAGTAGCTCGCTGTCTTCTGAACCTGTTGCAGATTTGAAAGATCATCCTTTCTTATCCATGGGAATGAACCAGAACTGCACACAAATTTCAGGTGAGGTTCTCACAGCGCTTATACACAGTACTAACACCTCACTTATACTATGGGAGTGGAATTTGCCCAAGAATTGCATCCTTACAACCGTAATTTGCATTTTTAAGGTCGCATATCGATTGTGCAGCTCATAATATCCTGCGATCAACCAATACCCCAAGGTCCTCTCCTCCTCTGTTGTTTCCACTGATGTGTCCCAATGTATTCTAAATTTCTTATATTAATCTCTAAGTGCAATACCTTGCACTTTTCACTATTAAATTTCATCCTATTACTCTTATCCCAGTTTACAATTCATCAGATCTTCCCTGTATGGTATCTCCGGTCCTTCTCGTTAGCATACCCCGAGCTTTGTAATCATCCCAAACTTTATTAGCACATTCCCGTCTTGTGGCCAAGGTCATAATCAAAGGTTAACTAAGATTGTCCCAAAACCCGATCCTTGAAGGAACTCCACTAGTAAACTCCTTCCAGCCTGACAGTTCACCTTCGTACGACTCCGTATGGAGTCTCCCTTTACCAATTCCTAATCACACTTAATTTTGCAATATTCATCCCCATCTTTTCAATTTAACTAACAATTCCCCATGTGGAACCATGTCAAATGCCTTACTGGAAATCGAGTAAATGATAGATCTAAGTATGCATTTTCTTGTCTAAATATTGATATTGTCACCTTCTTCGAGAACGGAGAATGAGGTGTTGAGTTTGGCAGCATCTATCTCTAGTAAAATCATGTTTGTAATTTGTCACCCAGATTAACCATTGACGCTCAATGTCCTGTTATACTTTATCCTTCACTTACTTTTTTCAAGACCTTACATACTACAGACGTCAAACTAACAGGCCCTTACTAGTTTTTTCCCGGATCACCTTTTTTCCTTTCTTAAGATGGAAGCCAACGTTAGAGCATTCTCCATGGTCGTAAGGTATCATTAGGGCCGTAGTTTACCGAGGAATATAATAACGATTCACTTAGCTAAAGGTGCTCGTTCATCATTCATGGCGCAGTATCCTATTAAATATATGATGAATGGACTGATTGTCCGGGCCCCGATTTATGTCCATGAAGCTGTATATCTAGTATTGGACTATCCTACACCCTCTGAGTGGGTTAATATCCACCTCATATTCCGCATTCCACGTGTAGATAGCATCCGTTAATCCTCCCTAAGCTCCTCATTAGTTAATTAAGCCTGAGGCAAAGTATTATTTAAGATATATGGGCCATGCCTAGAGGTTATCCTAAGCAATCCAGTTGTCGCAGTCTACAGTCGTATCAGCGGTACCATTCTTCTTCTTTGTTTTCTTCTATTTTGTAGCTATAGAACTTTGTATTTTAGTGGTTGTAATTCCTTTTGCAGGTTCACTCTACACGGCTTTTAGCCTTCTCGCACATTTATCCTAATGTCCTGACTCACAAAGTAAGAAGCTTCGCGTTGGTAAATGCCCCGACCTTCTTTCATCTCCTTATAGGCTTTCTGCTTTTTCTTATCACCTCTCTAGGAGATGCTTGTGCATATCAGCAAGCTCAGTTTTTAGAATCTGCCTATGGTTTTTTCCCTTTCTTGGATGCCAGGCTTCCGGAAGTTTCTGCAGCTTAGACTTAAAGTATCCCAGGCCTCCTCGCATTTAGATCCACAAGTTCTGCAGTCCATCCACTTCCTACTAATTTTCTTAACTCCTTAAAGTTAGCCCGTTTGAAAAACCTAATCCCAGATTATTTTTGTTTATCCTTTCCATCTAGTCTTGAACTGATTAGGTTCTATATCACTCGAACCGAAGCTTGTCCCCTACAACCATTTCCTTCTATGAGGTCTCAATGCTCACCAAACACCACCATCTAAAATAGCATCCCCTCTTGTTGGTTCTTCAACTATTGGGGAAGAAATCCATCTGCTATCACATCAGAAAAATCGAGCCTATTCTTTGGGAATTGAAGTCCTGCCATGATCACAAATTCCCTTGGTGTTTACTTCGATTAAAAAATTAAAGAGGACTCTATCCATATCCATATCGCATATCAGATTCCCGGCAGTCTGTAGCAACACCCCAAGCACTATTCTTCAGGGGGGCTCTAAGTACTTCTTACCCGTGTGATCTTTGCCAGACAGACTCTGTTTGTCATTCTTCAACTTCTTATTTCTTTAACAGTTAACCTCATCATTGTGTACAATGCTACTCCACACCTTTGCCTTGTTATTTCTGTCTTCCATAAACAGCAAATTGATGCCTATTCAAGTACCCTGTACTACGCATCCATGACTACTATTTCCGACGCGCCAAACACCAGTTTTTCTGTTATCCTATAGGGTCCATGTTTTCACTTCTGCACCAATAGCATCCAGTTCCTCCATTTTGTACCTTAGGCTCCTCGCATTAGGGTAGACTTTTAAATTTTGCGTTTGGCTTCAACTGACATTCTTTACCCGTCTATGCAGAGACATTGTACCACCAGCCATCACCCTGATAGTCTGGTACAGGCTTTAAATTTACACTACCCCTTCCCTCCTTATGTCAATTCTTTGGGTCCACGCCGTATCCCTTCTTTCTTTGTTTAGGGCTCCTCCTCCAGGTAAAGATTCTGGCCGTTGGAAGATCTCCTGGACGTCTCCCAACCATCTCCCCAAATTCTAGTGTTAAAGCTCTCTTAATAGATCGGCGAGCCTCCATCCTAAAAGTTATTTATCCCTACTTACTTAGGTGAAGTCCATCCTGAGAGAACAGTCGTCTAGTCTGTATGCTCATTCCACAATGGACCGGTCGAGGTGTACATGCCAAAGCCCTCTTATAGCACCGACTGCCATAGAGCCTCGTTAATGGCTGATACCGCCGCATTTGTCACTCTCCCTTTTCTGTCAGACGAACCCTGCTTCTAGGACACTGGCAGAATCTCACTGAGAAAAGAATCACCTGAGTGATTCATTGAGTCGTGTTCCACAAGTACTGGCATGTCCTTTCCTATGATACACGTCAAGCGAGTACTAGCTGTAATCATTCGTTCCGCTCACATGAAGGACAATTCAACGGATTCTTTCTGCGGCTGCCCACTATAGGAGCCGCTTTTAAGCCTCTAGGTCACAACTATCCTGTATCTTAGCACCGCAGACAGGCAACCCGTGCTGTTCTCTCGATCAGTCTCTAGTTTACGGCTGTAATCTACTAGGAAGGAGTCTCGCAATCATGTAAGACAGCCTTTTCAGTTGACAGTGTGATTTCTCTGATCCATCCCCTGCTTCCAACGTGGATGTCAAGAGTCCCCTCGAGTCCTATTGGAACCTTGGGAATCCTTCTCCTGGGGCATCCATAATATTGGTGTTGTCCTCCATACTGACTCCTCCCGTCCTTAGCTGGCAGGACTAGCTTGCTCGTCTCTTTTGTCGTGTGCCTCTCTCTCATTGAGAAGACCGACCTTAGCTGTGCCGCCTTCTTCATTCTCAACTCTGCAAATCTGTATCCTAGATTCTATTTCTCTCACCTGGCTCTTCTTATTCTCGCCTGGTCTCTGAGTCACATGACTGCCACGTCCACATTTCCTCGACACAGCAGCCCTGTCCTCATTAAGATATATTAAGAAAAAAAAAAATTAATCAAAAATATAACGCCTGAGAGACGAATTCTTGGTCCGATATCCCTTTGACACACCTGAGCTTATCTCTCTCGGCACCACCTCATAGGTGCGTTGTCCGATCATTTCCTCGAACCCCCTTCTAAATCTCAACCAAGGTGGTTCCACCTGCATACTCTATTGGTCCTCTGAGAAACTTTTCTTCCATCAGCTCTATCAGGCGGCACTTCATGCAGATGTAACCCTTTTCAGGTACCCCCTCTAGGATCATGTACATGCTGCAGCTTCCACATCCAGTCATCCTCCTTGTGTCTTTCACTGCTACCTCTGTATCAGTTATGGCCTTCTCACTTTGTGCCTAGTGGTCTAGGTCACACAACACAACATGGACCCCCTACAGGCACCAGGCTCCTGGCACCCCACTGTCCAGACTCTCCTTTGGCTTGTTGGTTCCTCTGTCTTAGTCTCCCCTGCAACCTCCTCCAACAGAACTCCCACTGAAACTCCCCTGTTAGCAGCTCTGTTTGCTGGCTCCTGTACCGCTGCAGCTTTCTGTACATCAGGCAGGGATGACCCCTGCAACAGAAGTATTTTTCTCATTTATAGCTCCTTTAAACCAGAGGGACTGTCACGAGGGACTCTACTTGCCACAGGATGGCACTATGTCCTGGCAATTAGCTCTGCCAGCCTGACACCCCCTTCCAATGGTTACATTCCATCATGGTATTCCCTCTCTGTACCTGGTCCGTCTCATTCCAGGAACTGCAGCCTTCTTTGTGACTCAGCCCGCCACACCGATCACTATGTGGTTTCCCCTTCCAAGGATGAATCAAGGTCCCTTCTCACCAACAGTTTCAGGTAGTCTTCCCTTTCGCTGCTTCCTTGTGGCACTCCCTCAGCGGCTGGTAGGGGAACCTGGGTCCACCCTTTACTCTGAGTTCCAGCCCAGGGACCCTACAACATGCAGCCAAGGTCTGTTGAGTCCTCAACCTTGCTGCTTCCTCCCCTGCATCCCACAGGCCCTCTTCTCCAACCCTAATCTCTTTGGGGTATGCCTTTCCCTCAGGGCCAGGCCACCAAGTCCTACTTTTTCCCAGTGTTCTCGCTACTAAACAGAGGGTGACCACAAATTTCCTCCTGGCAGCCTTTGCTGCTGCCAGCCTTCTGGGGTTATACTTGCCCCACCTGCCTCTGCTCAGGCGAGCTTCCCTCTGACCAAGACTCTCCACTCACCCTCTCACTCATTTGCTGCGTAGATGTCTGATTTGTGAAGGTAGACTTTTATGCCTGTTACAGAGTGTACTCCCCACACTGGTTCCGAGAGGTCTAGATTAAGCCAGTCAGGCCCAGAGAACCAGTACTGGTCATAGACCCTTGCGATGGAGTGTATAGGGCTAGCTTCACAGAAGGACTTGGGTGCGTACTTGCCTTTTTACAGACATTCAGGGTCAGGTGACCGATGAGCAATGGTTTCTGTTGGCCCTGAATCCCCGCAGGCATCTAAATTCATGTTAACTCCAGATGCTGCTGAGCTGCAGCTCATGCCTAAGCCCTGATGGGATTCTCAGAATAGAGAGTTGGCTAGGTTGCCTGTGGGGCCCACTCTGGAGAGTGGCTCTGAGCACACCTACCCATACAAAAAAAGACAGCTGAGGGTGAGCAACTGAGGAGGTGTATGCACCTAACGTTTAGGGCACTTTCCTGGGGTAGGGAGATGTGTTTTCCAACCCCCACTCTGCCTCATTTGGATCAGGGACATTGAACCTAGGTCTCCCACGTCCCATGAGAACATCCTAACTCCTGGACCTTTGGGTTTGATAGGTTGGTCTTTTTGTGTTCCCTTCCCCCACACCCATGTGAAAGGGCTAGCATGCCTTAACTCCAGGAAATGAGTTATGGCTGAGAATCCCCAGCCTGTCTGTCTGTCTGTCTGGCAGGCACCTAAGGCCCAGATCCATGAAGTTAGGCATATAAATCCTTCTGTGGATCTAGGGCCTAAGCCTTACCCCTTTCCTCCACATTTTACTCCTGGTGAGTTTAGGCATCTCCCTCATTCAGTTTGATGTAGGGTGACCAGCTAACAAGTGTGAAAAATCGGGATGGGGTAGGGGGCGGCGTAATAGTTCCCTATATATGAAAAATCCCTGAATATCGGGACTGTCCCTATGAAATTGGGACATCTGGTCACCCTAGTTTGCTGGCTTCTGTGAATCCCTTTCTTCAACATCTTACTCTCCCCATACAATGGGTGGGGATCTCAGGTGCCTAAATTTAGGGCTGTGAATTCCACTAGGTGGCAGGGCACACAGGAGTTAGGCATTGCAATGCCCAGCATAGCAACATTTAAGTTCCCTTTGTGAATCTAGCCCAAATTGACAGCAGGGTGAGAAAGAACCTGGCCCTGCAGATAAAAGATTATACTTGTAGATCACCTGAAGCATTGCAGCTTTATGCACTCATCAATGGCAGATAAACATCATTTCAACACAATTTTTAATCTTTGACTACTTTTTTTTTTAAGTCAGATCTGCAGGATCATGCAGGATATTTCACTCACGCTTAATTTAGAAAATAAATTAGTGATTAGAAATATTGTTGGAAAGAAAATAGTATTGTATTAGTTCAGTCTACTAGAGGGAGTTATTCTGAAAGATTAGTGACAGGCAATAAAGCAAAGCACCTATTCCTACCACATGTACAGTGAGTGATAATTGTAACATTCTAGGCATACTAATGCATGAGGGCGGGAAGAGATGATTTTAAAGCAGTGACATGATTAGCACACGACTACACATTATCCACAAAGGAAGGTATTAATCTTCAGAGTTAGGATTGCCAGGGGATATGCATAAGAATAATAATATTCCATTTTCTTAGATTCACTGAATATTTGAGATATGGCTTCTGTAATCACAGAACATGAACCAGAAGAATTTTAATAGTTAGGAATGAGATTTATCACATGCTTCTGACAGAATTAGGAGAGATATTGGCAATGGAGAATTATATATATATAAAAAAAGTAATAGTAACCCAAACAGATTACCTATAGCATGTGAACAGTTTGAGGCCCTATCCTACTTTTATTGACTTCAAAGGCATTACACTTGTAAAAATGATGGCGCACCCTGACAGAATACACGCCTGTTTTCACAGGCTACTCACTATTGTAATAATCTTTATACAAGGTATGTGTTATAAAAGTATCATTTGGAAACTCATTTGCTGGTCAGTATTGTCTTGGAAAAATGTGTGGCAATATTATATGTTAAGAGATTACAGTGTTAACAACATCATACAGATGTTTCAAACCCCACAGCCCTGCCCTGTCCCTCAGGTGGAAGTGTTTCAGTACTCCTCTTAAAAAAAAAAAAAAGGAGGTACAAACACCCAAGGGGACCCCACTCTGTCCCTGATCACCTCGTTCTCTGCAGCTGAGAAGACAGGAAGAACACAGCCATTGGACTTTGGTGGAAGGGGTGCTGACCTGAAACATTGGTCAGTAATTTGCTGGAGCATGCGGTAAGAAAGTTTGCTTTGCAGCTACCATACTTTAAGATAAAATGCTTACTGGTATCTACTTAGTTTCTCTTGTAACCATTATGACGTTTATGCTTCATTATTTATTCACTTAAACACAGTGGATTAGATAAAACAAGTTGATTAACTACAAAGATGTTTAAGTTGAAGTCTCTGGGCAACTATTTAAGGGAATAAACCAGGGCCGCCCAGAGGATTCAGGGGGCCTGGGCCAAAGCGGGGAAGTGGACATAAAAAAAGGCACCACTCGCTGCGGTGCTTGTACTCACTGGGCAGCGCTCCAAGTCTGCGGCGGTCGCAGGTCCTTCACTCGCTCAGTGTCTTCGGCAGCACTGAAGGACCCACCGCCGAAGACCCGGGCTGCCATTGAGTGAGTATCCAGGGAAAGGATTCTTGGCCACGGCTCACGGGGCCCAGGGCAAGTAGCCCCACTTGCCCCTCTGGGTGGACCTGATTTCTGGTATGTTATTCCTTGAAAGGAATAACAATATATTTGAACAGTCCTGGAGAGGTTGGGCAGTACGAGACATACATTTCTGGAGGAAGATCCAGGACTGGTGTTGGGGTCACCCTGCAGTTCAGACAAGGCTAGGGAGAGCCAGGGTGTAGCTGGCAGATTGTACTTACAGACTCTCAGGGAGTGTCTTGCATGGTGGAAGGCTGTTTGTGAGTGGCCCACTGGGAAGCTACTACAGCAAAGCATTGTAAGGCACCCCAGGATTGCACAGCAGGAGGTTACACTAGTTTGAATTGTATACATTTTGTGGTATACAGTATCTTTGTGTAGGGTGGAAATGGATGGCTCTGTATAGCTCACATCAAGATGAGAAATTGTGATGAGCAAAAGTGAATCTCAGGGAAAGGGGAGAGGTGGGAAATCTCAGAAAGTGAGTTTGGATAAGATCCTAAAAACTCAGATGCTTTTCTATCCAAACCTCCAGGTTTTGCAAACCAGGGTTGGAAATCTCAGGACAATGACATTCTTGAAAAATTTCCATGGCTTCCAGCTTTTTTGGGCCAGAAATAAAGTGAGCAACATTTTGAGGCAACATTTTGCACCGTCCTTCAGCAGGTCTGTATAGAAGCCAAAAGTACAGCAATGCACAGAAAACAATTGATATTTTAAACTCAGAAAAAGGTTAGGTCTATGTTTGGCAGTTGGGACTCTTATTTAATCTGAATAAGTTCAGCCAACCCTAATGGAAATGGAACCTATATTCCCAGAGCATTCTGGACAATGTTTAAGCCAGAAATCAGATGTTTGTCTTCTTATCTAATTTTAGATCTGTGTTCTGAGGGAAAGATTTGAGCTCTGCTAACTTTCAGTTTCTGGACACCTTCCTCTACTATTTGCTTTTCAGTACTAGTAACCAGCTATTTTAATATCAGTAAAGTTGCTACTTTGGGGATTCAAGATACAGCAGCATCATATTCAAGACTCATATCACCAGCTCACTGAGTGTATGTAGGCAAAGAGATTTGCTCTAGGCCCAGAGCTTCACAAAAATGCAGGCTACTTTCTCATGCTGACAGTCCTGTCACTGAACAGCTTGTTTTATAGTTCAGGACACTAAGACTTGTTTTGAAGGAGGCACAAGGTCTGTCACTACACACAGCTGGTCAGCATTTGGCAAATAGGGAATCCCCTACTCACCAGTCATGGAAAGTACCCTGAAGTAACTTATGATGCCCCCTCCCACACACACACCAGTAATAGGGCAACCAACATAATATTGCTACACAGCCCCATTATCCTCTTAGACTTCATACCCAGCTGAAGAACAGTCATGGGCAGATATTCAGTGTGTTTCTTCTTTTGATATATAACTTGTATAACATTTTATGCAATTTGGGGATGCAGCAGTGGAAGGAATGAAGGGATAGTATTTAAGGCCCGGATCCTCAAAGGTATTTAGGCACCTAACTCCCATTGATTGGTCCTTTGGGGATCTAAGCCAAAAATGTTTTATTATATCCCCGCTGAGGGGCCACATGGTTGATTTCATATAGAAATTTTGTATTCTTCCTAATCAATTTGATAGCGGTTTAATAGAGATTTACTTGGCTGCTAGATTTTTTTTTCCTTCCCCTCCTCCTTCCACCTAGATGTTTGTGAAGGGAGTACTAGTGTATTTGTTTTACATTTATTTTAAACATATAGAACAATATTAGACAAGTCCTAGACATAATACACCTTTCTGATCATAATCTATTTTTTGAAATGTCTGTCTTTCCTTAGTATATAATGTGCTGTATCTTTGAATTAGTAGAGTTAGTTTACCCATGTCTGGTTTGTACTAGAAACCAAGTCCAACCACCAGAGGGCGCTAGTAAACTGTATTGTTAGTTTTAAGAGTTCCTAGACTACCAGTGTGTGTGTGTGATCTAAAGTGAGCTGTTCACCAGAGAGTTCTAAATTCAGGTGAACATGCACTTTCTAAGCTTTTAGGTTTTAATGGACTAGCTGTGCAACAGTAAAAAAAGTGACAAGCTAGAAAAAGTGCCCCATAATGACAGATCTACAAGAACCACCAAAGGCTAGCCATTTAGATGATTGAGAGAATTCACTAGACTCCCTCTCTTTTCAGTGAGAATTCTTGTGCTTGGTTATGAAAGCAGATAGTTAAGCATGATAGAAAAGTTGATTCTAATTGTGCTTTGGGTTATCACGGATCAGTTTGTTAAGATGGCAACAGTAATGCTTTAATATTTCTTCTGTATTGTGGCTACTTGATTCTCAAGCTGTGATCCATTTTTCCAGTTACTCTAGTGTAAATCAGGAGAGACTCCATTAGCTTCAGTGGAGTTACTCCTGATTTATAGTGGAATAAGTGAGATCAGTTTTTTGTCCCTCACTATTGTCTATACTCCAACAGGTACTCTCTCTTAGATACTTCATAAAACACTGAATTCCATGTGCACACTGCAAGAGGAGAAAGTAATGAAGTAAACTGAAAAGCCAAAAGGTGTCAACAGAAAGTATTGATGTAGACTGCAAAGGAAATGTTCAGCATGTATTACTCTAAATAAATAAATAAAAATCAAGTCAATAGAAAGTGTACTCAGAATATAGGACTAAGATCCACATGGTCAAGGAGGGAGGGGGAAAACAGATTAGGTATTCTGATTTCCATGGAGCCTTCGGATGGGACAAAAGATGAATGAAGATAATATGCCGATGCTAAACCTCCATGCTCAAAAAGGACTTCAGCAATGAACCCTGTTACAAAAGCTCAGAGAAGATGAGGCTTGCTGAGCTATTGGCCTATGAGTAATTCATGCCTTCACTAGCAAGGGATCTTCTTTTCTTACCAGGTCCAGAACTCTAGAAGAGATATCCCTGGTGGGACTGACAGGGACTTCAATTTCCTACTGTGTCCTTTTCCCCTTTCAGCCTTTATACCAATATTTCAGAGCAGATGCTTTTTTTGTACATGCAGAGATATTTCACACTTTAGAGTCAGGATACACAGAAAGATCATTTCACCCCTCCACTCCCACACCATAGCAGAAACATTAGACAGAAGGTAGCAAGAGAATACATGAAACAGCAGTCATTCACTACCAACAGATCACATTAAATTGTTGAGAGAGGGATTTGAGTCCTTGTCCTTATGATTAAAGGAGGGATTACTTTGTTATGTCTGGGAGACTAAGAAATTTGTTTTGAATCATTTCTAGTCCCATGGGATCATTCCAGCTCCATATTTCTGTATCATACAATATTTGAGCACATCCCTTGGCCTCAGACACTAAGAGTCGGTGCAATTAAGTAGCCCCTGTGAGTTCAGGAAAACAGAACAGTTTGCATTGAATGTGAGGTCTTTTCTGTTATCTGAATACATTTATCCCACAAGCCATTTTGTTAGCTCTTTCCTATATGTGGGTATACAGTTAACTCGTTCTATATATTGAACATCGATTCTCCATTTATGCATCTTCCATCCTTCCATCTCTGAAGACAGACAATGACTTTAATTTTGGAATAAATCAACCCTCCTATTGACAATATAAATAAAATGCATTTAAATAAATATTTCAGTCCCAATTGGACAGTGGAACCATGTCATCTGCATACAAGAGGGATAGAGTGATCCTTAATTTTAGGAGGGAAATACTTATCCCTTTTAATGCTAAAACTTCATGGATATAAAAGTTAAAGAGACGAGAGGCTAAAAGACAGCTCTGTGGAACCATGCTTTGTAATTGGAGTGGAATCAGTTAATTCCCCCATCCTAATCTTAGCCACTGTTTGTCTGAAGAGCTCTTAAAAAAAATTAAAATAAAAAAAAGTAAACAAGGATCTAGTCCATTTCTGTGATCTGCAATTTGCCCTACATGGGGTCCCTGTTAATACAATCAAAGGCTGATTTTAGATCAATAAAAGCTGCATATTATCCCCTGCTCCTCTTAGAAAGAACATATTTATGGATCAAATAAGAAAGAATTTAAGTTATCTGTAGTGGAATGGCCACTATGGAATAAAGCTTGTTCCTCTGCAGATAAGTTTGTTTCTTGCCCAGTCCTCTAATCTCCCCAAGACATATCTAATGAAAATTTTTAAAGCAGCAGCCCAGTGAGTTTCCAGGATGTCAGGGCTGGCTCTACCATTTTTGCTGCCCCAAGTGGAAAAAAAAGAAAAAAGCCACCTGGACTGTGCTACCTCAAAGAATGGATGGAATGCTGCCCCTTAGCATGTGCTGCCCCAGGAACGTTCTTCCTCCGCTGGTGCCTGGAGCTGGCCCTGGAGGGTGTATATCCCCCTCCTTTAAAAAAAAAATGGAATGGTAATATTGGTAGACCAAACTGAAAGGGGGGAAAACAAGCAAACAAACAAACAAAAAAACCCACAGGTGCTCACTATTCAATATGCTCCTTTTAAATACTTCCACAGTGATTAAATCCTTCCCTGCTGCTTTATTGCAGCATTGTTGATTGATTTAAAATTTAGCTTCTTGACCGGATACTGCAGGCCAGTTTGGAGGGGAATGGGAAAATGGAGGCTACCAGATCTAAGTGTGCCAAAAAGTTTAATACATGACCTATCATTATAAACACAGAAAAACACTTCTACCCAATATGCTTGGAGATCAGAGCTTCAATATTACTCCAGATCTTCTTAGAACCCATTGCTACCCATTTCCAATAATATACAGAATTTCTCTTTTTGGCAGCAGACTCAAATTCCTTCCACAATGTCATGTGATGTTCCAACTCTTTTCCTTTCAGCAATCTTTTATCAGGCTTTCTAAAATATAACTGCCTTTGGATGGAATCCTGTGCACTATCTGTCCTGACCTCCAGTGCCATATTCTGTGAGGTTTTTTTTTTATTTTCTTATGATGAAAAAAATCTGTATCATACCAAATGTTATCTTTCAAAAGGGAAAGAATGGGGTTTTTTTGGTAGTAAGATCAACCTGTAATTTACATACAATACATTAAGGGATACACTTGCATCACTAAGAGCTGAAAATTGACTTTTTTTAGCCTTAGCAGATAATTGGAAGAGAGATTCTCTTAAATTTTAGATTTAAGCAATGGATTCCACTTGATTTGCCTTGCATCTAAGGCTTCAAAACTAGAAGTGAAATGCCATCCAGCAAGGATCAACTGGTGTAATGGGACTGGGGGGCCAAAAATTAATCTGGAGGATTTTATAGTCACTATCAGATTAAAGGGCCACTGAGGAAAAAAAGTGTAAAAAATACCCTCCCCCCCAAAGCAAACTTAAAATAGAAACTGCAATACAGTCAGTCACACTCTGTTCCCCTCCCCCGCAAATAGATGTAAATGAAGTGACCCATTATGTCATCACCCCATTGCGCTGACAGTTATAATTAGTTCTCTTGACTCTTTCTGTTCGATCCTTTGATTATCTGTTAACTCCTCTTAGAATGTAGGGCCCAACCAGCTGTGTGCACCTCTGGCACAGGATAAAGGTGAACAGAATTTTTGGAAGTCTCTGTCCTTTCTTTTAAGATACAACCCCAGTGTAAGGTCAGGGGAAAGCAGTTCAAGTAATCATCATTCCCAGACTGGTCCCCTTTTAACCTGCTGTATCCTATAGCCTCTGAAATTAAGATCTGAGTCTGAGATCTTAACCACCCAACAATTTTTAAATGCTGCCAACATAATCTTGTAGGCCTTCTGGGTTTTTTTAACCCTTTATAATTTGGTCTCTAGGTAAAGAGTCAATTACTACTTGTTCAAATACTATGAGCTAGGGGTGGGATTCCCTTGCTTTTGTGCATAGAGTGGCCCTAGCTCTCACTGAGCTAGGGCAAGTATAAATAGCAGTGTTGCTGCCACTACAAGTGCTACTGCAGATGAGGGCATGGGTGATCCATGCCAAGTACAAACTCACTGGTTTCGAGTGAGTATATACTCAATATAGCACACCCATGCCTCTGTTGCCACTGCAAGTGCCACTGCAGATACACTGCTAGTTATACTTGTCCTAGCTCAATAAGAGCTAGTGCGAATACATGAACACAAGTGGTGGGGAATCATACCTCTAGCTCATAGTGTAGCCATAGAAAGGTAAAGGGTTCACAGTTTCTGAATCTTTGGGGAAAGTGGACTTGTTAAATAGCTCAGTTGAGGCCTGGGACACCTATATGTAGAGACTGGAACAGTATGTAATAGTTAATGAGGTCAGTGATAAGAAAAAGAGAGTGGTTTTATTGAGTGTAATAGGCACTAAAACTCATGCTATGAAGCCTAACTCCTGTTAAACCAACAGACAAGACATTTGCTGAGATTGTGGAATTTCTACCCAAAAAAACATCATCTCTCTCCAAAGCCACTAGTGATCACAGAACATTTCTGGTTTTCCAGACAAACCAAAGAGTAAATTAAACAACTCCTGAATATATGGCTGCAGTGAGGAAACTGACAGTACTACCAGCGTGGAGAGAGTTAAATGACATACCGGGGGGACCTGTTAGTGTGGAGTACAAAATGAAGCAATCCAAAAACAGTTATTGGCTAAGGATAATTATTGAAACAGCATTTTCCAGTGCATATTTTAGGATTTAGAGACCACTACTCAGGATGCCAGAGTGTTGCAACAGCATCCCAAAGTCTGCAGCAAATAATCAGAGTCAAGCAGATAGCACAACAGGAAGAAAATTCAAAAACTGTGGGAAAAGGTCTCACAATGCCAGCTTTTGATTCAGAGACAAACCCTGTAGAAATAGCATGAAATTGGGATACACACAAGATGTATAGGTCAGTGCAAAAAGTACAGCCACCAGCTTGCAAGGACGCCACCAGAGAATTTCATTTTTCACAGTTTGCAGCTGGACAACATGGAGTCCATGAAGAATACTGCACCATCTGTACAGTTGTAGAATTTAGAAGTCGACAAAAATATGAATTATTTTACAAGTTGAATGAACAAGAATTAAAATGGAGCTTAATCCAGCTGTGAAACAGCAGATCCTGTATGATCAGAGAATAAGTAAAAGGGTGACATTGCAGAAAGCCTTAGTGCATCTCAAAACACACAGAGGAGAAATCCTCACTCCTGGGGTATCATTACAGCAAAAGAGACTGATAGAGGTTGTACTTACCACCATAGCACTCCCTATCATCAGAACTTCTCCTTGCAGGTATTCTCACCTATGTGCCTTTGTGCAAAATTCAGCCCTTCATCTGAGAAGCAGCTAGTTCAGATCCCTTTCCGGGGAAGAAAAGGTCAAAGTGACATCCAAAGTCAGTCAACAAATCAGCCTTTTCTCTGGGCTCTATCTTCATTTCCCTTTCTGGTCTATTCTAGAGTATTCTTCTCAGTTCTCACATTTAGCACTAACCCTTCAGACTGAATCTTTCTGAGAGATCTGTTCTCCTGCAGACTCTCTGTGATTTCTTCCAGAAGACTGACCTTTCTCAGCCTTTGATGGGGCCCAGGTGTTCATTAAGTTATCATTTGATTCCTCTTAGGGTACGTCTACACTACAGGATTATTCCGATTTTACATAAACTGGTTTTGTAAAACAGATTGTATAAAGTCGAGTGCATGCGGCCACACAAAGCACAATAATTCGGTGATGTGCGTCCATGTACCGAGGCTAGCGTCGATTTCTGGAACGTTGCACTGTGGGTAGCTATCCCGTAGCTATCCCATAGTTCC
>NC_133771.1:133531956-133818311 GCF_003597395.2 Chelonoidis abingdonii
AATACCGATTTCAGCGCTACTCCTCTCGTTGGGGAGGAGTACATAAACTGGTTTAAAGAGCCCTTTATATCGATATAAAGGGCCTTGTAGTGTGGACGTGTGCAGCGTTAAATCGGTTTAACGCTGCTAAAATCAGTTTAAATGCGTAGTGTAGACCAGGCCTTAATTGTGCCCCCTCTAGCTGCGAAGCAACAAATTAATTACAGCATAGGTGTAGTTAATGCAACTGACTGGCTTTTAACTCTTTCTAGCCCATGATATGGTTACACCCCATCACAGTGACATATAACTGTACACAGCAAATTGCAGACATGTATGTTGTACAGCAAGTGGGTCATGCATTACTTATAGAAAGACAGATTCAGCTAATTGGAAAAGCATAAAGCATCTGCAGGCTTAAAAAATTATGAACTCCCACTCAAAACAAAAACTAGCAGAATTTTTGGAGAACTGATGTCTGCCAGAATGGTATCAGAACCTTAAAATATATGAAAGCAAAAATTATGCTTGAAAAGGGAACAAGTCCTAAATTTTGAAGAATTCATCCAGCACTTTTTCATGATACAGCCAAAGTGAGAGGCAGAACTTCAGCCAATTATGGGACTCTGGACTTATATCAAGATTAAATGGAGCACCCCTATACTGTCTGCGATTAAAAATAATGGAACTGTCTGTATCTGTGTTGATTTTAAGATTACCATTAATCTAGTATTATGTGTAAATCAGTATCCTTTGCCTAGAATAGAGGATATATTTGCCTCATTAGTTGGAGGTAAGCATTTGTCCATGATAGATATCGATAGCCTAAGCCTATCTACAAATGGAGATGGAAGACAGTGAAAAGAAAGTATCTCACAATTCACATACACAAGGGTTTATTTCAATATAAGAGGCTAGTGTTTGGAAGAGCATCCACACCCACTATTTGTCAACAAACCATGGACCAGTTAATACTGGGCATTTCTGGTACTCTGTGTGACTTGATGATATACTCATCATGGGAGCTAGTGATGAACAACATCTTGAGAACATCCAAAACATATTTGAAAGGTTGTCTGAGTATGGGTTTAGAGCAAAGAAATAAAAATGTGAATTTATCAAAGATTCAGTTACCTACTAGGGCCACACTATTGACAAACATGCTTTGCATAAATCATAAGAGAAAGTTGAAACTATCCTTATGACACTCTGTCATAAAGAGATAGCTAAGGGTTAATGTCTCTTTCACCTGGAAAGGGTTAACAAACGACATCTGACCAGAGGACCAATCAGGAAACAAGATACTTTCAACTCTGGGTGGAGGGAAGTTTTTGGGTGTGGGTCCTTTGTTCTGGGTCTGTTGTCTCTCTGGGCTCTGAGGGTGATCACACTATCTCCAGGCTCTCTAATCTTCTGTTTCCAACTTGTAAGTACAGGGAGAAAGACATTTCTGTATTTCCTGACTGGTCCGCTGGTCTGCCTGCCTGTTTGCCATAGCCCCACACTGCTCCTGGAAGTGGCTGGGTGCTAGCATGTCTCTGCAGCCCCTGTGGGAGGGGAGCAGCAAGTCTCTGTCCGCTGCATATGCCCGCAAGTGCCACCCCTGTAGCTCCCATTGTTCTCAATTGTCCAATGGGAGCTACAGGGACAGTGCAGGGGGTAGGGCCAGTATGCGGAGCTGCTTCCCTCCACCACCACCAGGGACCGTAGAGACGTGCCAGCAGCTAGCCACTTCTGGTAGCAGCATGGGGCCATGGCATGCAGACAGCCTGCCTGAGCGCCCCTTTTAGCAGCCCAGAGATTGCTGCCTATGATTTATTTTTGTAGGGCCCCACTTGAGCCAGGGCCCTGGGCTGCAGCCCCTAAAGCCCCTGCGTTAATCAGCCCTGAACACAGTGGCTCACAGCTCTGGGTCTCCCCAGCAGCATGTTACAATGCATAAACATGCTCCAGTGCATGTTTGGAAGTGGCCAGCCACCCAGGGGTTGTGAATCCACACAGACTACTCTGGACCATTTATGGAACATATGGTTTTGGTTGCAGTACACACTCATTCTAAATGGACTGAAGTGTTATATCTGAATTCAGTTACTTCAGTGCAGATGGTGGACATGTTAAGACTCTTGTTTTCAAGGAGGGGCGTCCCTGAACAGATTGTAAGTGACAATGGAACTCAATTCAGATCCAAAAAATTCCAGTTCTTCGTTAAAAGAAATGGTATCCAATATGTCATGTCAGCTGGTTACCATCCTGACAAGAAGGAGTAGTGGAAAGCTTTATGCAGACATTTAAGCAAGTGGTTTGTGCTGCAACTACAGATAAAGGTAGCTTACGACACAAGATTGTGAATTCTCTATTGGCCTATAGGAATGCAGTACATGAGCGATGTTTGTTTACAGGACATAAATTTAGGTCTTGCCTGGACTTGTTCAAGACCAATCTACGCAGAGACATTGGAAGGAAAGAGTGTGATCAAATGACTTCAAATAGTCCCATCCAACTGCAGTTTTCACATGGAAGAAAATTCTTACGCTATGGAGCTGGCACTCCAGCTATGCCACTGTAGTGCAGATGCTTCCTACATCAATAGAAGGGTTTTTTCCATGGATGTAAGTAATCCACCTCTCCAAGAGTTGGTAACTAGGTCAACAGAAGAATCCTTCTGTTGACCTAGCCATGTCTACACTGGGGATTAGATTGACCTAACTACAATGCTCAGGGCATGAAGTTTTTCACAGTCCTGAGTGACGTAGCTAGGTTGACCCATGTTTTAGGTGTAGATCAGGCCTCAGTAAGATACCATCCAGATATTTCATGGAAACCGAGATTTATTACATCAGACTGCTATTCTGGCTTATTGGGCAGAAGTAGCACTGAACAGTTCATGAAGAAGACACATAAACCAGCTTTTGAGCACAAATTCAGCGGTAGGTTCTCTACTACCAATGCCTATTGAAAATACCAAGCCTACAAGGCAGCCACAGATAATGATTTGTGATAGTACCAGTGAGCCATTATGTCCCTGTTTCTATTACAAGTGACCTTATTGTTACAGAGCAGGAAGATGTTGCTGATACATCTACACCAGAAAGTAGAAATACTGTTCCAGATGCTGTTGTGATGCCAAATCATGTTATCCAGGGAGAAGTCATAAGCCACCTCTTAGACTCAATTTGTAGTACGTTGTGTGTTATTGATTGTAGTTTTGATAGGAAAATGTTGGTAGTTCATTGTCTGTCATTTCACACTAAGGAGAAGAAATATGTAGTACAGAGGAATTAGGGTAGTATCCCTTAATAGTTTGGGAGCCCTCTACTGGGCCTCCCTATTTTCTATTGCAGAAGACATTTAGAACCCTGCTAGAGCAGCAGTGTACATAGGTATCTTGGACTTGTACATTTGTACATAGTTAAAAAGCCCTGCTATTTGGAATTGAACTGTGCCCAGTGTAGTTTCCCCATATTCTTAATGTTATGTAGAGAGCAAGGACACAATACCTGGTTTGTCAGCACAGGTTGAGCACTAACCCAGGCTGGTCTGGAGAACTTTTATGGCTAGAGTCAAACATTTTTCACTGTTGTACTTTAATATTTAATAGACCTTTTAAAATAGTAATAAGCTTCAGTTCTATGAAAGAGGAATTCAGGAGAGATTTAGAAGTAATTAAGGTATCAAGACTCTTCCTAATACAAGCTTCTATCTATCTGTCTATATGGATAACACTATTGCTAATAATACTTTGTACTCTTATAGCACCTTACAGCTATGTATCTTAAAGAGCCTGACAAAACTTAATGACTGAATTAAAACTCACAGCACCCATGGGAAGAAGGGAGCTATAAATATCCTTGGTTTGTAGGATAGGGAATTTGAGAATGGAGGTTCTAAGTACCCAAGGTCACACAGCAAGATTTTGGGCAAAGCCAGGAAGAAAACTGAGATGTGATGCCAAGTCTGTGGCCTAATCACTAGGCCATGCTTTTCTGCATGCCTAAGACATTTTATATTGAGGAGAGGACAGATTTCAGGTAACATGCTTTTAAGAGTCACAATATTTCTTAGTATCTGAGGTGTAGCCGTGTTAGTCTGGATCTGTAAAAGCATCAAAGAGTCCTGTGGCACCTTATAGACTAACAGATGTATTGGAGCATGAGCTTTCATGGGTGAAAACCTACTTTGTCGGATGCATGTTCAATATTTCTTGAACTTTTACAAAGTTGAGAAGTAGCCACCATTCTGTCTTGTAGCCTAATGTCCTCGTCTGTTTGAATTTGAAGCTATACTCCCAAAAATACATGAAGATCAAACAATAATAGAATATATATGGCTTCCTTTGAACACAATGGTTAAGGGATTAATATAAATTATCACATACATTTACTCATAGAAAAGCATGAAAATGTGATACAGAGACTCTGGTTTAATTGGGGAAAAGTTGAGCGAGTTTTATTATTTTATTTCTTGTGCTCAACTAGTTTCGCAAATATTTTAGAAAGCTGTGAATAATGAACACCATATGCTATCAGTTGCTGGAAGAGAATTAAATGCCACAAGACTTATTCTTCCCACAAGGTCTTTAAAAGGCAAATCACAGAAATGTGCAAAATTTTGGACTATACAAAACAAACACCACATAATGTATTTATCAATATTTGTAGAGTTTATATTAATGTTAGAAATATCTATGATAAACTGTAAACTAAACACACTGAAGAATGAAGAAGCTTTATTACCATAGTTTTATATGATCTTTATTGTCCATAACTTTTCTCTGATATTTTGTAATGAAAACAGATCTTTTCTTCCTCCCAGAACACGCATCTTTTATTTACTAAATTGCTGCTGGGACCAATTTCAGTTACTAGGAAATTTAGGGGCCACAGATTTTGAAGAATAATTCACAAATGGAGCTGTTTATTGGACAGAACTGATGGAATGCTTTGTTCTAACTTGCTTCCTTCTCTAGGAAGTCCCTTTAGGGCAGGACTGATGAGAAGATAAGAAGAGATAGTACAGAGGTACACAAAAGCCCATTTATGTACACTAATTTCCCCTTTTCCATAAAACAAGAACAAGGGAGAACTTAATGACAAGGACAATACATTTGAAACAAATTAAAATGATTTTTCAGTGCAAGCTTCATCATAGTTAACTTGCTGGACTCATTGTCACATAATATTATTGAGGCCAAAAGTTTAGTACATTTTTTACAATTATTGGAAATTTATTTATAGACTCATAGACTCACAGATTTTAAGGTCAGAAGGGACCATTATGATCTTCTAGTCTGACCTCCTGCACAATGCAGGCCACAGAATCTCACCCATAGATTCACAGATTTTAAGGTCAGAAGGGACCATTATGATCTTCTAGTCCGACCTCCTGCACAATGCAGGCCACATTATCTCACCCATCCAGTCCTATAACAAACCCATGACCTATATCTGAGCTATTGAAGTCCTCAACTTGTGGTTTAAAGACTTCAAGATGCAGAGAATCCTCCATCAAATGACCCATGCCCCACACTGCAGAGGAAGGCGAAACCCCCCCAGGGCCTCTGCCAATCTGCCCTGGAGGAAAATTCCTTCCCAACCTCAAATATGGCGATCGGCTAAACCCTGAGTATGTGGGCAAGATTCACCAGCCATCACACAGGAAAGAATTCTCTGTAGTAACTCAGATCCCGCCCCATCTAACATCCCATCACAGACCACTGGGCATATTTACCGCTAATAGTCAGAGATCAATTAATTGCCAAAATTAGGCTATCCCATCATACCATCCACTCCATAAACTTATCAAGCTTAGTCTTGAAGCCAGATATGTCTTTTGCCACCACTACTCCCCTTGGAAGGCTGTTCCAGAACTTCACTCCTCTGTATGTTTAGCATATGTGGAGTTACCTAGCTAGGATAAAATGAAAAGGGATACTAATCCTTATGATCCAGGAGAGAATCTAACCGGCATCTGGAAGCAGGAAGAAATTTCTGAGCTTTGTAGTCACACTATCAATCATTTCAGTTCATTACAGGGGATTTTTATGCCTTCTTCTAAAGCATGAAGCCTTAAGCACTTTTGGAAATAGAATGCTAAAATAGACTATTGAGCTACAATATTATGGCAATTTCTATCTTCTGGTACTTTTCCCCCAGTGTTGTCTTTTTTATCTGCTTCTTCACATTGTTCTTTCCTAGACTTGTCGTGAGGAAACAACAGGACTACAGTCAGAACTGCCCACTTCTTCACGTTAATGCTGATGTTCATTTAGTGCTATCAGCTCATTTAGATATGTAGAAATTAGTACAGCAGTGGCATCTAGTTTTGAGTGACAATTCTCTAATTTTCACAGGGCTGAAATGTGCAGTGAGAGAAGAGAGGACACTGTCAGAGACAAGATACTGGGCTAGATGGACCATTGGTCTGACACAGTATAGCCATTCTTATGTAACCATGTATAGGTGAATTTCTCATTCATTGTTTTCCCCCAAGTAGTTCTGGCATAAGGCACAGTACTACACAGCAGTGATTTTATAAAAATTTAAACCTGATTTATTTTCTTTGAAGTCAGTAGAAAGAAAACAGATAGGAGTGGTGGTTGCAGCTGTGTGGACTCACATCCATCCACCTACTTACATGATCCAGTGCTTAGAACTTTCTGTTGTTTACCAGACTGGTAGGGTTGGAAGAGAAATATCACTGGCCAATTGGCCTGACTTATTGCAACATATAAGATACCATAAGTGCTTTTCAAAATGTCTGAAAAGATAACAAAGTCCATTCCTGCACCTGTTAGGGGCGAATACCATTTTCAGTCACACTTCTCTGTATGAAAAGAAACAAACCAACCCTGTTATTTAGCATGTCATTTTATGAAGATTGAAAATTCCTGGAATTTTTTTCCTCCCAAATAAGAAATCAAAACAAGAAAATTAATCTGGCTGTTAGAGGGCATAGTAGTTGGTCGGCCCAGCATTGCAGGGTCATACATTCAGTCCTCACTGTTCTTATCTCTTACAGTTCTCTGTTCTTCACTTTATTTCTTCCATGCAAAATTCCTCAGTCACTGACACTTGCTGACATTATGTTGATGGATTATTAATCAATGCTTTATGCTGAATCCTATTAGTAAATATTCTGTTGTAACTGTCAGTTCTGTTGCTTAGAGCAGGGATCACCATAAGTTAGATTATGGCTTGGCCCTATGCAGCTGCATGGGACATAGGACCTGGAAGCCAAGGTAGCAAAGCAGCATCAGAGTGACCACTCTTCCATTTGCCTGGTGCAATGAGCCAGGGCACCACAATCCATATGTGGCTCCGCCTCCCATAGCCATGGGTAGACTAATAGAGGAAGAAACTCTGGATGCAGCCAGTCCTTGAGAGATCTAGTTTGACAAGGGAGTCTGGTGGCTGACCCAATATATATCAACATTCAAGAGGCATTTAAATGCTGGAGGCAAAAAGAATCAACCAACATCTATGTCCTGCAAATTTCCTATAATTGTGTTTGTCGTTCTTTTCCAGGTCAATGATAGCACCTAAAAGATAGAGGACATTTGTGGCTTCATCCTATAAGGTGTTGTGAGCCCTCTTTTCCTGTGAAGTGTTGTGAATACTCTCTTGCATTGCACACAGGGTAGTTAATGATTTTTTGAAAATTTAAAATCAGATTTGTTATTTAAATTAAATTAAATCCAATTTTCTTTTTAAAAATAAACCTATTTACAATTAAATTTGAAATTATGGTAGTATATGTTAAGGTCTGGACTTACTGAAACATATTACAATAACTTAAATGTAATTTAATAAAAAATAGTATTCAAGCAGTAAATTTTTGCTGCTAACATTTTAAAGAAAGTCACACCACTGAACTCTTGGAAGTCACTGATTAAACTTCTGAAACCAGAGTTTGTTGACATGCTCAACCCTCAGCCTTTGACAGTGATAGCCTCTTTTGCAGGTACAGAGAGAATATTGTCATTTCAGTTTATTCAAACAGATCAGTTCAGTGACTAGTTCATCTATGAATAAAAACCGGTCTAAGGTTTGAAGGACATAGTGACCAGGACCAATCAGTTCAATCACGAAGTATAGGTCATACTTACTTTGTTTTAAATGTAATATATTTTGATAAACTTTTGTTTTTCTTAT
Source organism: Chelonoidis abingdonii (assembly GCF_003597395.2). Taxonomy (NCBI): domain Eukaryota; kingdom Metazoa; phylum Chordata; order Testudines; family Testudinidae; genus Chelonoidis; species Chelonoidis abingdonii. The sequence continues at coordinate 133,540,086 of NC_133771.1, forward strand.
GTATCCAGCACATTTAAGGTAGTTTTATTTAAGTAATAGAAACAATTTTAAAATGCTGGTTTGTGTGAATTTTAATTGAATTCCAATTTCCAGCCAAATGGAGCTTCACACATCTCAAGTAAAAAAATTAATCATCTAGTACATAAGAAATGTGGTAGTCACCATTTTCTAAACATAAAAAATGTAAAAATTAAAAATCTGAATAACTGGGTGTTCAACTATATAATTTCTTAAATAAATGTGTTTAGATATTGTGTATCCTTTTGGTTAACAAAAATAGGTACCAAATTATACCAACCATTGAGAATCAAACGTTCTTTACAAAAATAGCTAAAAATTATAAAAATAAACAAGATTAAAATAGATTATTTAAATCAATGTTTCCTGCTTATGTTGCCCGGTATTTAGATTATGTATTAATTATATTGATTACTTAAGGAATCCTCAGGAATCACTTTGATGGTTGACAGATTCTTGCCGCAAGATCAAGCCCAGTATTATTTAAATTATTATATAGTTGGGAGCCCCTATGTGCACACCTGCAACACTCACACAATAGGAACTCTTTTATATTTACAAATATAGTTTAAGACATTTAGCACGGTCACAAACACTCCTGCTCAGTAAGGTAGAGATACTACAGAATGTATACCTGCATATCCATATATTCATACTATCTCTTGTTTACTATTACTGTGCAGTTTTATCCCATGGGGCTATGTAATTTCATTCCTTCCAAATAAAGTTTGTTGGAAAATGATATTTTCCCTGAAATAATTTGGAAAAAAAAATAATCCTGGATTTTTTTTTCAATAAAATAACAAAACCCAAAAAACTGCTCTAAAAACTGAAACATTTTCTACTGTGGTATATTCACCCCCTCTGGTTGCTCTATGGGCCTGTTCCAAAGTTTATTGAAGTCAAAAGGATTTTTTTTCATTGTTTTGAATGGTCTTCATATCAGGCCCTACGTGCAATAGCGGAGAAAATTTTGCAGGAACTGAAGCAAGAATTCAGTTAGTGTATAGTGAAAAATCTTAAATGTCCTGATAAAATGGTGATTTTTGTATTTTAATATTTGTTTTTAACTTTCTAGCAATGTGGTTGATCATTCTACAATATAACAGTATAAATAAAAACTATATTAAACAGTGTACTAGCATGTTAAATTTTGTGTATACAAAACCAGTAGAGGTTGCTCCAAGCTATGGTAAAACTAAGGAAAAGATCAGCTTCACTAAATATTTTTTAAAAACAGATATGGGGTTTCTAACTAAATATATTAAAGTAAAATTTGACTTCTTGTGTTTGGAAATCAATTAGTTAAAATGCAGCAACTGAAAACTGTTCAACAAAGAGAAAAGGAAAAGTAGGTATAAAACACTCTCTGTAGATCTGTTAATGCTGAGGTTAAGGTTTCTTCACATTGCAATGGCTTTACAATAACTCAAACTAGTTGTAGTTTTCTCTCTATAGGTAAAGAATCATCCAAATCATTTTTCATAAGCAAAGTCATGGAAGAGCTACATCGACAGCTTAAAAATAAGGCTTTTTGGCAGCAATCAGTATGATTTTTGGCTGGTGAATGAGTACTGATTTTCCATGAATAGCAATAAACACTTCCTATCATTGTCCAAGGTAGTCAAAACTAGAAGTGCCTTTTCCACATAGGGTTTTTTTTGTGTATGTGTTGTTTTGTTTTATATTCCACAGATGGGTCATTATTGAAATCTTAACAGTAGCCATAGTCTTTGATACCCATTCAGATAACCACATGATATATCAGTTACTGAATTTTTTTCACATATACTTCTTGTATGCATTCTTATTGCTTTTTCACTGAAAACATGCTTAAATGGTAGAATTTGTCAGGTGACCCTTTACAGACTAGTCTTTCGCCCCTATACCCAGATTCTTGTAAACAGTTATGTACTTGCTTAACTTTAAGTGTGTGAAGAAATCTATTGACATTATTGGAGCTACTCCAGTGCCTTGAGGTATGTGTTTGCAGGATTGAGGCCTATCCATGTAATGGAAGAACACAATAATAGAATTTTATAATAAAATTAGAACTAAAGTGGGATTAGAAAAAATGTGTGTGTGGGGGGTCCTTTTCCAAGGTCCACCACAAAATAAGCTCCACCCATGTGAGTCACCAGATGATTCTTAAAGAAGGTTGTGCAGCTATTCAAAATATGATCGTGCAGCTCTCTGAGCTGCACTGGGTTCCATGAGCTTGGCTGCTCATCAGTGAAGCTTGAATATGCTTAGGGGCTCTGCTGAGCTTCTTAGCTTTGGCTCTTTCTTGCTCGGGGAATAAATAAGTGGTGATATCTCTCAACTGCACACTACTTACAGCACTAAAATGAGACATCACTAGAAATAAATTCTGCAGATCTGTGAACTTCCCTCTCCATTCTTACATTGGCAATGAAATAGTTAACAATATTGGCATTTAAATTATCACTGGGCATCTGAGTTAACCCTGCACTGAGACAAATGAGGCAGTTCACACCTCTCACAGCTATTGTTTCAGGCTCTCTGCAGATTTAAAATAGGACATCTCTGTTTAATTTGTCAGAAGTGAACATCTACTTCTGACACAGCAGATTACATGGGTGCATGGGTTACATTCACACTTTTATGTGTGACCATAACAGCTGAAATGAAAGCTGCTATTCTGGGGAATAAGAAAGTAGCTTCAGAGATCTGTTGGCCTGAAATATGGCCATGTAGTGGCTGTTCGCAAACTCTGATCAGACCTGGGTTTTGGTCCGTGTTCTTGTTAAGAAGGAAAGGATAAAAGAACTAATAAAAGCCATTTAACTGACTGCCATGTTACTAAGCCCTAGGGTAGACCAAAGTATCCAAATTAAATTAGGGCTGAATAGCTGTAAAACAGTCCTATAATAAATTCACAAAGAAATTTGGGTTTATAAATCAGAATATCTATTAGCTTTAATTTTAAACGGGCAAAGCATAGAGCACACACAATGCAGTCCTATATCCTTCTCCCTTCACCTCAGAGAGTACCACCCAGGACCAAGTTTGTTTAACAAAATGAACCCTTCAGTTATCCAGTCTGCCTTCTCCACTCCATTCCCAAACACAATGTATTGAGCAGTTTGATAGAATGAACTATATATTGCATAGCAAATTTTTGTTTCATGTATACAGACTGGATTTAAACTCAGACTATGTATTTTATACTCCAGGTTCATATTGAATTGCTGTACTGTACTTCAAGAATTATATTTGAAATTCATATTCTTTTTGGAATTGTTTTAGTGTGGAGCAGCAGCAGCTCCTCCATAATTATAAAAGAGCAGTGATACCAACCACATAGGAAAGTTAGCTTCAGCCTTAACTATCTCCTCCCTACAGTGGCTCAAAGAAACCTGCCTGATTTTTCTGAAATTTTCAATACTACATTTTCTCTCAGAGCAGGATTTTTCTGTGAAGTCTGGCAAAAATTGGCAGAGGAGTATTAAAGTTACTGTGTATTGAACATTTACTTTTGAAACATTTTCTAACTATTTTGACTTTTTAGAGGCCAGACTTCAGCTGGTATAAACTGATCTAGCTTCCCCTTGTAAACTAGGTAAGAATCTGTCTCTCCAAAATAACTTGGCCTAGAAACTCTAGATTTCTTCCAGCTTTTGTTGGGCTTGCTGTGGAAGAAGTGCTTTTGGTGCTGGTGGTGGTGTTTATAGAGGGATATGGAGATTATATATAGCATTAAAAATCTCAAGTTACTCCACACTAGGGTAGGCAGGAGAGGGCATAAGTAGAGGGTCTTTAAAGCAGTATTTAAGAAGGGGAGAGTACAAGTGAAGGAAGAGGCTCTGAGAGAAAAAAACTAAGAAGTGCTTGTCCTCCACGGCACCATCCAGCCCAGCCCAGCATGGACAGGGTGACCAGATAGCAACTGTGAAAAAATGGGACTGGGGGTAGGGGGTAATAGGTGCCTATATAAGAAAAAGTCCCAAAAAATGGGACTGTCCCTTTAAAAATGGGACATCTGGTCACCCTAAGCATGGAGGAATTGGGAAACTAAAGGACTATTTACCTCTTAAAGGATACTATTTAGGATTTGTCTCTTGTCTGAAGCAAATTTAAGCTGTATGTTGCCTGCTGGATTTCTTTGCAGCAGGCTTAAGAAGACCCCATTCTGAGACATTAGGCAGGAGTTGATAAATATTAAGTGGCAGAATGCAAGATTTTGTGTCTTCCTCTGCCCTCTTCCCCCTTTTCCCATGACTTCTACAGCACGTTAAAAGTTTTCATAAAAAATTCATTAGACAAATATTGACTTTGAAACAAAACTTCTCATTTGTATCCTAAATTTCTGTTTTTGGCAAACAAAAATGGAAAATTGTTCAGTTTTTAATTTTCAAAAACCAAAAAAGTTTCATTTTTTGTTCCCTACTTTCTTTCTCTCCAACTCCTTCTTTTACCTCCTTTTTCATAAAAAAGGAAAATATTGGGTAGAAGGGAATGAAAAAATAAAAACAGATTTTTTTGGTTTAGGAAGACCAAAACAAAAATGTCTTTTCTTTACTTAAAAAACAAAGACCACCACAAAAAAATTGAACAAAATGTTTTTTTTAAATTTTGTTTGAAAATGTGAATGGAAAACACATAGCATTTTTCAACTAGCTCTAATTTCCTTACTTAGGGACCATGCAGATTAAGTGTGCAAATATGCTTGTGGGTGTGCCATGTGGCATACTGAAGGTGATGAGTTCTGAGACTCCCCACACACTAGGCCAAGATGACAGGCTTTTCCTTAGTCCAGGACACAATCTGTTCCAACAAGTATTGAAGAGAGTTATTAGGAGTCATGCAGCCATTATTTTTCCTCATCAATTTCCCTCTTCAGTGAGGGCTGAAGTTGTGGGGAACAGCTAGTGCTAGTTCTCTGTAGGGTGACCAGATAGCAAATATGAAAAATCAGAATGGGGTGGGAGGTAATAGGCTCCTATATAAGACAAAGCCCCGAATACTGGGAGTGTCCCTATAAAATTGGGACATCTGGTCACCCTAGTTCTATGATCAGGAACCATCTCATGAATTTCTCCTAGAAATCTGTGTGCTAGAGAGAGTAGCATATGGTGAAGAACAGACCCCAGGCTTCAGCAGGATTCTCCCATTCCTCCTCTTAATTCTCTTGTGTTCAATAGGCCATGCTATCCTGATGATGATTCTTACTTTTGCAACTGTTCTTGAGGGCTAGTCCTGCTCCCACTGGAGTCTTCTTCTTCTTGTGTCCTTGTCACAAACTAGATGTGTCTTTTTCCAGAATTGTGCGCAAGTGATGACTCTTTCTATTGCTGCAGCAAGATACACCTTCGTACAGGTCTCTCCAAAGAGTTGACAAACTAGCAGGTGCTCAATGGTCTGCACTTCCCCACACTCACGTTTATTCGTGTCATTGGAGTAGCCCACTGCAGTCAATGGAAGCTTCAATGGAAGCGATTGGAGCCTTTATGCCATTCATCAATGGAAAGGTTTAATTGATTTTAGTAGACTTTGGATCAGACCTTCAGATAGAAGTAATTATTGCAGTAAGAGGACGGTTCCATTTTGTTAGTTGAGGGGGGAGTGATGGTTAATTTAAATGTAAATAAAATTGGCTTGCTGCACTTTTTCAGTCTTCTGACTAATGAATAATATTTCATATTCATGCAGTAAAATAAACATATAAATGCCACTGATGTTCATCTTCTTTTAAATTAATAAATGCCTCCTACCCATTTCTAACAGGGTCTGTATGGGACTACTTAGCTTCTCCTGACTGTTCTATACACAGATGTTAGAATGGCTCATGAGATGTCTTATAATTCCAGAAAAGGTAATTTTAGATGCAATTTATAAACTTACATGAACTCCTTTCTGCCCCTTGCTTGTATAAAACATATTTCTGACAGATTTCACCCTTACATTTAGGAGTAAGGTAATACATGTAGCGGTTTTTTTCAGATGCTATATTTCATTTAAGTCAAATAGGCATGTCTGGGTTAGTGATGTCTTCCAAACACCATCCAGTTACTTAGTTGTCAGCTATTAAGGCAATGCAACTGTTATGTGTTAGTGCTCTTATGAATCTAATTTAAGAAAAATATTAAAGAAATGTACTATTATTCTAGATCAAGGTAGTCTATCAGGCAACATGAGGGAGGAAAAACTGTATGGATTAAAAGAAGGTTTTTGGAAATATTTTCAGCAGTTTTTTTCAGAGTTGTAATCAAATCTGCATTGTTTTCTTATTAATGCAAGGGCAGTCTTTTGGCTGAAGCACAAGCCAAGAGATCTAGATTTGGTTCTGACTGTCTTAGGGTTCCTGACAAGTAATTTACCAACTCAAAGCCAAATTCAGACTTGGAATTGAGCCTGCATAAAGCAGGGCTGATTTTGTTCCTCCTTGCCAGTTTCTAAATGGCTGCCATTCATTTATTACCTGTCTCACAGGGTTACTGTAGCATATGCAACTATACTCAATTGTCTTTAGATCAAAATGTCTGTATTTAGCATTTAGATGAAGTTTACTAAAGTGGGAATGTTATTGTCTTAGGGCTTGTCTACACTTACAGTTTTGCAGCGCTGGCCGTTACAGCTGTGGTCGTACAGCTGTGTACGGCCAGCGCTGCAGTGTGTCCACACTGACAGCGACCAGCGCTGCAGTGTGTCCACACTTGCACCAGTTGCAGCGCTGTTGTGAGTGGTGCATTGTGGGCAGCTATCCCACAGACACCCGCCCAATTTGCTGCGAGGGTGTGGGAAGGGGAGGAAGGGTGGGCATCCGCTGCCTGTTCCAACAACCCGTGTGCATGCTTCGCCTTTTTCAGCCGTGGGCCATTGTGACTGCGGCGTGTGATTTCAGGAAGAATAGGAGCCGACCTGCTTAGGATGTTGCGATCAATGTTGCCAGCGCATCCCGCTGGCAGTTGACTATTCCTTATGCCCAAATGACAGTGAGAGCTCAGGATGAGAAGATGCGCTGGACACTGCTGACACTAAATGCTTGTGGCAAGTAACGACGTGCTCTGCCAGCGCTGGACGCCGCGCTTTGGGCTCGGGAATACAAGTACTGAGTGGTGGGATCACATCTCTGCAAGCGGATGACGAGCAGGTGGCTGCAGAACTTTAGGAGCGAAAAGCCACTGCTGGACGTGTGCTGAAGCTCGCCCCAACCCGCGGCGCACGGACACGACAGCTGAGAGCTGGCCCTGTCAGTGAGGAGCGGGTGGCTATTGCAGCGGAAGTCTGTGCTAATTATCTCCGACCTACCGTGTCGCAAACCAGTTGGAGTGGGAAGTCCGCCCGTAGAATAGTGGTGAGCAGTATGGCAAGGGCCATTAATCGCATCCTTTCAACAAACCGTGACTCGGGAACGTGCAGACATTGTGGATAGTTTGCCCAAATGGGGTTCCTAACGTGTGAGGGGCAATAGATGGACCATATTTATCCTGCACACCCCCACCTGGAACCGAGTACATTAATCGGAGGTATTTCTCAATGGTTTCTCCAGGCGCTTGTGACACCGTGGGCGTTCACTGACATTGACACACAGGATGGCCTGGAAAAGAGTGCATGATGCACCGATCGTTCGGACAGTGGCCTGTCAGCGAACTGCAGCAGGGAGAACTTTTTCCAGACCGAGATCACAAGTCTGGGGACGTCGATATGCCCATTGGAATCCTTGGAGACCCGCTTATCCGTTAAGTGGCTCAGGAAACCGGATACAGGGAACTTGAGACAGAGAGGACCGTTCAATACAGCTGACCGGTGCATGAATGACTGTGGAGTGTCCTTTGGCCGTTTTGAAGGGGAGATGGAAGAAGCTCTACGGGAAGCTACACGTGTTGGAAAGCAGCATCCAGCGATTATAACCGCTGTGCCTGTATCCTCCATAATTTTGTGAAGGGAAGGTGAAACCTTCAGTGACGCCAGGGGCTCGAGTTCAAACCGCCTGGAGGAGCGAATTGTGCCAGCCAGAGAGCATGGGGCTAATAGAAGGCCCAGCACAGTGCTCAAGGATAAGGATGCTCTTAAAGGAGCACTTTGAGGCTGAGCCAACAGATGTGGGGTGCCTCCCACTGCAGTTAGAAGCAATTGCTTCATCAGCATTACTTGCAGTGGTTTCATGAGTTGCAGTTCCTATTTTTTACCTTGTAGTAGTACAGTTTCTGGTAATAAAATAACAGTGGAATCAACACCACACACCAAGAACATCCTTTAAAAATACAAGACATAATAAACAGGAGGGGGGTACTGGTGATACATTACACTCACAGTTGAATATGTTCGTTCTTGCCTGGGGGCCCTGCACTGCCTGCTGCGCACTTGGGCACTGCCTGCTCTGCACTTGGGGCGCTGCCTGCTGCGCACTTGGGAAAAATGCTGCACTGGTGATGGTGTGTTGAGTGTCATTGGGTAAACGGTCGTAGTTTACAGTGGCTGTGAGGTGAACGTACTGTGTTTGTTTTGGGGGCAGTTGGTGGTGGTAAGCACCAGGATCTGGAAAGGGTGTTTTGAGAAACACGGGGCACAATGGCGAGTTTGGGATGGACTGAGGCATCCACGGTAGGGTCTGCTTGCAGTCTACCATTGTCTGAACACATCTTGACAAGGGGGGGTCAGACTGGGTCCCCTGTCCCTGGCTTTTTCAGTACTGCTGGCCAGGGGGGTTAAGGCAGACCAAGTTGCTGGGAAAAAAATCACAGAGGAAAATTCACCCAGCCCCCAGGAGCAAGCAAGCCAGTGCACTGATCACAGAAAAGCGAGGACAGGGCTGTTATCACCACACCAGGGACATCTCAGCAAAGGCATTGGGGGGGGGGGCAGAAGCCCAGGGCTTCCCCGAGTCCCAGGAGACTGACCTTCCAGCTGCCCCGCTTGTCTCTTTCCCGGCCAGCAGAGGACCTGGTCTGTTCTCAGCACGTCTGGTGATCTGGCAGTTGCAGGGGGCCCGCAGTTACCCACCCTCTGCCAGGCACAAGGGTTCGGCCGTCCTGCAGACCCGCGGCCATCACCCCTCCCTCGAGGGCGGTCGACTGCACGCTTAAATCCTGCATCACCTACGCGTAATCGAGTCCGAGCACACAGGGGAAAGCTGAGGCACAACACCATCTTCACAGACAACGGTGAGAACATTCAGCTATCGCCGTGGAGTGAATGGCCATCCCCAGGGCGAGAATGCAAGATCAATCAGGGGTGTGTTGCTGGGCACTGGAGCACTGAGGGATCGCCCACTCGGATGCGTCAAACCCCAGCCGGCAGTCCCTCCCTGGCAGCTCCCGGCTCTGGGTTGCCCAGCTGAGAAAAGAGGGGACGTCCAGGCCCATAGCACCAAGCACGGCAAGCCTAGCGTGAGGGAAACACACCCCCCGACCTCAACGGCGAATGGAGACACAGGCGGTGCGCTGCTCCAGCCTGGGGGCGTGGGGGGCTGCAGCGCGTCAGCGCGCACTTGGGTCACACAATGGCTTGTTGGGGAGAGCCCCCGCCCACTAATTGGCGCTGGGAAGTGAAAACTCACAGAGAAGAGCAAGAAGCCCCCGCAAAAAGTCCAGCGGACGGGCACCTGGAGGGAGAGCTTCTGAGTGACACAGCACAGCGACTTCTGAAGGACCCCAGGGTCGTACGTGCACCACGACGTTATGACAGACCCCGGCCACGTGGGCCCACTTCAGACCCAGAGCCTCCGCTCGGACCCCACTTGACCCCAGTCCGGAGACCCGGCAAAAGCCCCGCTCTCTATCCCTACCGGCCAAGCTCGCAAGCTACGCTCATCCTAAAGGATGACCGACCGAGCTCTGGCAAAGAGCCCGCCGCTCTCGCTCCTCGCCTGCTTGAGAGACTGTTCAGGCAAGCTCCGCCTCTGCCTCCACGCCTTCTCGCTCGAAAGGGACAGTACTTACCCGGCGCGTGGAGAGCGTTGGCACACCCCAGCTCCGTCCCCGAGCCGGAGCTCCGCAAGCCCGCCTCCCCCGCTCTCTACCGGCAGGAGCGCGGCAAGCCCCGCTCCTCCCCGCTGGATCGGGCAAGCCCCCTATCCACCGGTCGGAGCTCCAGCAAGGCGCCCGCTCTCACCGGCCAGGAGCGTGCAAACCCTGCTTCTCATCGACCTGGAGCTTGCCGGCAAACCCGCCTTCCCGGCTCCCGGCGGAAGCGCGGCAACCCGCTCTCCCCGCCCTCCCTCCCGGAGCCGGCTAAAACCCCAGCTCTCCGGCGGAGCTCCGACAAGCCCGCTCCCCAGCTCTCCCGGCTGGAGCGTCAACTCCGCCTCCCCCGCTCTCGCGCCCGCTGGAGCGGGAGACACAGAAAGCCCGACAAGTCACCTCCAGCCGCGACCTGCTCGTTGCAAGAAACCCGCAGCTCTCAAGCAGCTGGACGCGCGGCAAACCACTCTCTAACCCAGAACCGCCGAGCTCCGGCAGCCCCGCTCATCCCCGGCTCTCCCCTGCAGGACGCGCAAGCCCCACGCTCTCCCCGCGGAGCGTGGCAAGCCGCTCTCGCGATCAGCGAGCCTCCGGCAAGAACAGGCCCCGTCTCCCCCTCCAGGCTCTAACCCAGGGCAGTGGAGTCTAGCCGACCAGAAAGAGGCCCTGGAAATGAATGTCTGGGTAGAGTCCTATAAATAACCCTGGAGAGTCAAGGAAAAACGCTGGTGAGTGTCCACACCTGATGACCAGCGCTGCATCACCAGCACTGGTCTCGCTACACCGGAAGCAGACCCAGGTGTACAGCCAGCGCTGCAAACAGGGAGTTGCAGCGCTGGCTGAGCTTTTAAGTGTAGACACCTGCTAAGTTGCAGCGCTGTAACCCCCTCACCAGCGCTGCAACTTGCAAGTGTAGACAAGGCCTCAGTCTATCTGAAACTTGTTGATTTACATTGAAGAACCACCTGTAAACTATCTTGGTAGTTTGAATGGCTTCATTAATTGAATGGCCCATCAAAGAGAAGCATGGGCCATTGCACTTAACAATGGGAATTCAGACTATCTCTGTTGCTGCTTTCTGTGAGGATGCAGGTCACCTTGTTAGCCTTTTTGAATTATAAAAGAGAAGCCTTGGGCATGATCCTGCCATCTCTGATATGCTGAACTCTAAACAGGGAGTTTTTGAGCCATTGGACTGAGATCCCCAAAAAATCATTTTGGGACACCTTGTAAGATTCATGAAAGGACTCTAAGAGACTTATGGAGAATTAGCAGACATGATATCTCTGCTAACAACTGGACTCATGTATTCTGATTCAATTGTATTGTATTTTATCTGCTTGTAACTTTTATAATTCTCATTTATTTTTTCTTAATTAATACATCTTTAGTTAGTTTACCAAGGATTGACTAACAACATTATTTTTCATGAGATCCTGAAGTATCCAGTGACTTGGGGTGAGTGATCAACCCTTTGGGGTTGGAAGAACCTGATATGTGGGGGTTTTGGTTTTAATAACCGTGCATCATAAAGTTCAGTTTGTCTGGGTGGCATGCCAAGGGGACTGTCTGCACTCTGTGGTAAACTAGTATAGTGATCCAAGAGTGTCCTTTTATTACTGGCTTGGTGAAATATAATGCTAGAATATGCCACCAGTTTGGGGGGTCTGCCCTATTTTCTGGCAACCTGTCCTGAGTTTGGACATTCTCAGCTGTGACGCCCTGTGAGCACCATGAGAGATATCATAGGACTTGATTCATTAATGAGTCTGAAATCCTCACATGACAGGAACTATAGAAGTACAAAATATGATCATTATGTGTGTGGCAGAGATAGTGGGGATATGCAACTAACCCAAACCTCCTCACAAAACCTTGATCAAAACTGTTGATATTTAAAATAGTTCAGATAACTGTTTTTTTTTATTTTCCAATTATTTTTCATGTTTTCATTTCCAGTCCCTGGCTAGGATGGAAAGTGTAAGTGTGACAATATTAAAAGAGAGGCAGTTCTTGGGGTGTTCTCAGCTCAACCAGTAGCAAGCAGCGCTGAAGAAACTTGTAACAAACAAAACACTGTTCTCTTGAGATTTCCAATCCAAATGTACAGACTTAAGAGGTTCAGATGATTAAATTCAGACAATTCAAACCTGGGGTGGATTCTGCCTCAAACTTTCAAACCTTCTGAAATTCCTCCATCACAAATGCAGCAACACCAGCTATGAAAACCTAAGCCACTGAATCATAATTTTGCTTGAATCAGTAAATTATGAAATTATCCAAGTTTTCTAACTTAGACAACTGATTTAGCAAACTAATATAAATCACATGTTGTCGTAAACAGATAAGTAAGAGTTAATAGGACAGAAGTACTTCCTGTCTCTTTTGCCTGTAAAAGGTTAACAAGTTCAGTAAGCCTGGCTGTCACCTGACCAGAGGACCAATCAGGGGGCAGGATACTTTCAAATCTTGAGAGAGGGAAGTTTTTGTGTGTGCTGTTAGTTTTTGGTTGTTGTTCCCTCTGGGGGCTCAGAGTGACCAGACGTGCAACCAGGTTTCTCTCCAATCTCTCCGATACAGGCTCTTATAAGTTCAGAATAGTGAGTACTAGGTAGATAAGGCGAGTTAAGGTTATGTTTGTTTTCTTTATTTGCAAAGTGGCATTCGGCCTGGTAAGGGAGTTTAATGTGTGTAGTGGCGAAGGAGTTTAAATTTGCTATTTTCTGAGAAGATTTTAATTTGTACTTGTATACTTAAGGCTGGAGGGATTCCCAGTGGGCTATAGCTGAAAAACCCTGTCCAATCACATCTTAAAATTACAAAGAATCCAATTTTGTACTGTTCTTCCTTGCTCTTTAATTAAAACTTTCTTGTAAGAACTGATGTTTTTATCGGGTGAGATCCCAGAGGACTGGGTCTGGATCCACCAAGGGAATTAGTGGGGAGAAAGGTTAAGTTCTCTCTGTTAAGATCAAGCGTACTACTTCTGAAGAATGAGTCTAGGAGGGGAGAGGAAGAAGGATGGAAGGTGAATTTTCTCTGGCTAGCGTGCATCAAGAGTTGAATCAACAGTAATCTCTCGAGGGGAACCCAGGGAAGGAAGCCTGGAAAGGCAAACGGAGTGGGGAAAGGTTAGGTTCAGTGCTGTTAAGATCCAAAGGGTCTGGGTCTTGGGGGTCCCTGGGCAAGGTTTTGGGGGGACCAGAGTGTACCAAGCACTGGAATTCCTGGTTGGTGGCAGCGCTACAGGTTCTAAGCTGGTAATTAAGCTTAGAGGAATTCATGCTGGTACCCCATCTTTTGGACGCTACAGTTCAGGGTGGGGAATTATACCATGACACACATGCAGCAGTTAAGTTGCCTTAATCAAAGAAAGACCTGCAAAATAAGGAATGTCTAAACTAATCCCCTCCCATAGTGGATTGTTATTATGGCATATCAGTCCAGTTCCTAATGTGGTGTTAAAACCATAATCTTCTTCCCCAGGAATTGGATTACTTTCAGCTGATTCATAATGATACCATCCATGAACATCAGTGAGCCAAATTCTGAATTAAGTTACACTGGTGGTATAGAGACCCATTATGGTCAGTAGAGTAACAGTAGAGTTACATCCTACATGAACTCAAGTATCCAAGGGGTAGCCGTGTTAGTCTGGATCTGTAAAAAGAGATAAAGAGTCCTGTGGCACCTTATAGACTAACAGACGTATTGGAGCATAAGCTTTTGTGGGTGAATACCCACTTCGTTGGATGCATGAAGGAATTCAAAAACCAACATGGGGGTATTCTATACTAGGCTCATCTTGACTAAGTGGGCTGCCCAGAGAAGGGGGAAGAAGACCCCAAAGAGGGTCAGCTTTTAATTGAAGTTTTTAACCCCTGAAGGGGATTGAACTGAACTAGTGACTCAACTGGAGAGCTGGGGTCAGGGAGGCTCGCTACAGAGCAGAGAGTCAGCAGGGAGGGCCCCTGGGGCACTGGTCCATAACAGAGCAGGTACCACTGGAAGCTAGCCCAGGAGGGGTCAAGACTAATCAGGGTACTGTGATAGGTCCTGTTAGACTGACTGAGAACCAAGCCCAGAGAAAGGGCTACGGACCAAGATGTTACCGTTAGAGGCCCTGTTGGATTTGTACGCTGGAAAAGGTCTATTTTGTTTGTGCACCTACAGACTGTGTGGGACTCAGCTGGAGGGCCAGGTCACTGAAAACCTGCTTGAGAAGTTTAACTATCAACAGGGGTCACTGCAAGCAGAGCAAAAGTGAGAGAGTGCAGGTGCAGACACACCTGGCCAACAGGGGCACTCACTTGAGGTGAGTGGCGCTGTCATAACTAGATTTTAGCCTATCCCTAGGTGGCTGCACAGGTAACTAAGGAAACTGTTGAAGAGTGCAGTGACATCTGGCACGCCTCCATGTGACATGGTGTGGCAGGGAGTGCTCGATGAGGAGAGCCTGCTGACAGCTGCTTTTCCCTGCTGTTGTGACCCAGCCCTCCAGCCAGGTCATGTTTACACCCACCCTGCACCATCCAACAAACAACCAACAGTCTCAATTCGATTCTTTGATCTGAATCTGGACTCACTAGTCATTCCACCCCTAGTCTCTAGGATCTTTGCACCACCTTTCTCAGAGGCCTGTAGTGGAACCCAGGTCCTCCCTCTCCAAGGGGTTCCAGCCCAGGGCCTTGTAATAAGCAAGAAAAGTCTGTCTGTTCAGACCCCTGCTTCCTCCCTGGACATTGTTTGGAAAACATGATGTTCTCATCTGACAGTTGTGAGAGACTGGCGAAGGCTACATGAAGCCACCGTGTCATATGGATTTGCTTATAATGCAGTAATAATAATTCACATATACATTTTATAGTCTAGGCACTAAAGCCTAAAACAACCTTCATCTAAATCCTGACACGTACATTTTTTCCCTAGCAGATCAGAACCTAAATATTTGGTAAGTGGTGTAATGCAGTGGTAAAACGATAAAAATCATATTTAGCTGAAACTGTTCTTCACTGACCTCTTGTTTCTTTTGGCTCGAGTAAGAAGAAAAAAATTGGAAAAGAAAGGCCTAATGAAAGTGGGGAGTAATGGTGCCAGACATAGGATGTGACCTGTCAAAGTACTGATCTCTGGAGAAAGCTGTAGGGATCTTAGCCCAGTTGGCAGCTACTGTTGAAGCTTCTTACCCCAGTGTCACACTGAGCATCGTAGAGGCAAGCAGCCTGGGATTTTCTTCACTGTGCTTTAACTAACTGGCTATCTTAAGAATCTTATAAGAAAAGCATGTTTTTTTCCAATCATTTCCAGGTGAAACCTCTTCTTCTTTACTCTAGGGCATGTTTCTCTGCATGAGGCATCAGTGATGAAAACTGGATGAATTTCAATGTGCTTAGGTTAAGATATTCATGTCTTTACATATTAGACTCTTCTTGTGATATTATTACCAGGACATCCAAGCTATTTAAACATGGATTGGGCAAAGAATTGGAGAATACACTGTAAAGACCATCTGAGCTTTGGATACAGAAGTAAGGACTAGAACTGAAGTCAATGTGTGTCTTTCCAGTGACTTCAGTGGGCTTTGGATCAGATTTTAAATGACCAAAGGAGTCTCTTCCCTTTCTAATTCTTATGGCTCTAGAACATTCCCCTCCTGTGTATAGTGGCAGAGAGATGGGGGAGTGGGCATCTCCATTACTTGTACATCTCCATTACTCTTTGTGATCTCATCCTTGATGTATACTCCATAGGCCACATTTCCTCACAGTCAGTGACTAAGAGATAAGGGCTTGTCTGAATCAGGGGTATCTAGAAATTTGCCTACTTGTTTTTCCCCAGACTGTCTCCTCTAACAAAATTGCACACTTAAGTTTTATTAGGATAGCTCCAAAAAAAATTCTGCCACATTCATATCCATAAGTAGGCATTTAAGTTGCAAAGCTGCACTTCTGGAAATGTCCAGCCAATAAAGAAAAAGAGGACAAGGGACATGTAGGGGGTAATGGTGTTACTGGAGAGATACTTTTCAACTAATTTATAGCATAGATTTTCCTCATAATCAAAGGTAGTATTAATTATTATTATTCTGTGATAAGGAACAGAGCCGCAGTCTACTAGGAATTGTACAAACATATATTTGAACCTCTTTGGTCTGGAAACTGAACCGAAAATTTAACAAGAATGGTCTTTCTTCTTAAGTTTCCCAAGCTTCTGATTATGGATGAATGAAAATGCCACAAGAACAGCATCTATCTATCTAGGTTTTATATAATGATTCATCTCCATGGTACTTGAGTGGTCATGATAGGAAGTGCTAAAATGAAAATAAAAGGTGAACAAACATTTTCAAACCTCAAAAAGGCGTGGCTATGATTCACTGAATTATGAATGAAATATCAGGTTAATTCTTCTTTTATCTATAGTGGCTCAGCTAATCTTATTCTAAATTAATACATTGCATATTCAAGGCAAACACTTAAAGTAGGCTAAAATGCTATCCTTTCATCTCTAGTCTACTATAAAAAATCCCACAGAGGAGATCATTTGTAGTTTTGAGACCATAACATAAGAACGGCCATACTGGGTCAGATATTTTTTGTTATTTTGGGGGCTTACATATAGTTTGAGCCTGTATTATGGTGTTTTTAAAAGTTTCCATGCAGCTTGCAGGCATTTCACTCTTGTGATCTTTCCTTTAATTTCCATTTAACTTTTTTCTTTCCTTTTTTGTATAGCTTCCCTTTCTAAAGTTAAATGTGCCTGTGATGAGTTTCTTTGGCATTCTTTCTCCACCCCACTTCACCCATGAATGTTAAATCTTGGGTTATGGTTGCTATTACCAAGCACTTCGGCTGTATTCACCTCTTGGACCAGATCCTGTGTTCTATTTAGAATTAAATCGATAACCACCTTTCCCTTTGTAGGTTCCAGGACTAGCAGCTCCAAAGAGGCAGGCATTAATAATATCTAGAAATTGTCTCTCTGCACCCATCCTGAGGCATCATGTTACCAGTCATTACGACAATAGTTGAAATCTCCCATTAGTACTGGGTTTTCTGTTTTTTTAGTCTCTCTAATCTCCTTGAGCATTTCACAATCACCATTACTATCCTGGTCAGGTGGCTAGTGGTATATTGCTACTGCCATATTCTTATTATTCAAGCATGAAACGTCTATCCATTAAGATTTTTACTATATTTGACAATATAATTCCACTCCCTCACCAGTATGACCTACTCTGTCATTCCTATATATTTTGTACCCTGGTATTACCATGTCCCATTGATTATCATCATTCCACCAAGTTTCTGTGTTCCCTGTTATATCAATGTCCTCATTTAATACCAGGCATTGAAGTTCACCCATCTCAGTATTTAGACTTCTTGCATTTGTATACAAGCACTTATAACATTTGTCAATATTTAATTGCCTGCCTTCATGTGATATAATTGAATAGGACTCTTTTTTGTTTGACTGAGTCTCTTCAGTTTCTACCTCTACTTTATCAACTTCTATCCTCTCCTCTTTAGTAGGATATAGAGTATTTCCTTTAATAAATCTTCCCCTAAGGGTTGTGTCAGTCTGAACCATGTGCTCCTCTGCATTTGTCAGCTTTCCCCTAGTCCTTAATTTAAAAAATCCTCTGACATTTTTAATTTTTCACAACAGTAATCTGGTTCCTTTTTTGTTTAGGTGAATCCCATCCTTCCTGTATAGGCTCCTCCTTTCCCCAAAGGTCTCTCAATTCCTAATAAACCTAATCCTCTACTCCAAACACCATCATCTCATCCACTCATTAAGACCCTGCAGTTCTGCCTGTCTAACTGGCCTTGCATTTCAGAAAATGGTACCTTGGAGGTCCTGGGTGTCAGTCTCTTAACTAACAGGCCAAATTTAGGTTCCAGGATCTCCTCCTACCTTTCTTTATGTCTTTGGTACCTAAATGTACCACAACGACCAGCTCCTCCCCAGCACCACATATAAGTCTGTCTGGATATCTTGAGAGGTCTGCAACTTTTGCACCTAGCAGACAATTCACCATGCAGTTCTCTGGTCATCACAAACCCAGCTATCTATATTTCTAATAATTGAATCCTCCATTACTATTACCTGTTTCTTCCTAATAACTGGGGTACCCTCATCTGGAGAGGTGTCTTCAGTGCGAGAGGATACCATGACATCAACTGGAAGGAGGGTCCCAAATATGGGATCATTTCCCTCCACTCCAGGTTGATGTTCTCCTTCTCTGAGACCTTCATCCTCCTCAACATCAAAGAGACTGTCAGACTGCGGATGGGACTGCTCTACTGTATCCTGGAAAGTCTCATCTATGTACTTCTCTGTCTCCCATAGCTCCTCCAGTTCAGCTACTCTGGTCTCAAGAGCCTGTACTCAGTCTCTGAGGGCCAGGAGCTCCTTGAACCGAATGCACACATACATCACCTGCCCCCTAGGCAAGCTAATCATGCATAATGCATTCAGTGCAATAAACTGGATAACCTCTACTCTGCTGCTGGACTTCTGCCCGCATTATTTTTACTCTTGCAGGAGCTTTTTTTTTTCATTGTTTGTGTATGTTTTTTCTGTTGTGGTGTGGTGGTTATTGGCCTAAGTTTAGAGAATGTTTATCAGGTGTATCTGACTCCCACAGTCTCTTTCTAAATGCCCTTGTAAAACTCCCCTATTCGCTAGCTCCTCTGGTTGCTTAAGAGCTGGTGTTTTAAGCCCTGGTTCTCCCTGAATTAGCTCCACCCGCTTGTCAAGGAAGGTTTTATATTTTATTTTGAGAGGTTTTTATATTTTTATTCTGCATTTTCAGCATTATGCATTAAAGCTATATCATCATACTCACATTTGAAAACAACCCATTTCGTTCCATTAGCTTTAGAAAGAGATTCTCTGACCACCTGTTTCTTTTCATAGATTTCTTTCTTTTGGGTTAGATGAAAAAATAAATAATTATATCAGCAACTTGGCCAGCTGCAGTGGAAAGGAAATGATGATGGGCTGCACCCAAGATAAAACAACATGCCTATTTCATCAATGCCTATTCATGAACTTTCATCTACTTTGATTTAGAACTAAAGTTTTGAAATATTTTAAGGAAGAGAATGAAACTTGCTCCAAACAAAACGCCAGCACAGCTGTCAAAGCCAATAAATACCATAACTTATACTCAGACAATAAACTACACACACCAAAAGGGATTACCTTTCTTATGAATTAAGAATATACAGGATGGAGATGGTTTCTAATGACGTCAAGTGGAAGGGGCAGAGTTCACTAATAGCAGTTTCTAGCCTTTATCATGTTGGAAAGCTCTTAGAAAAATCACACGTACACATACTATGAGCAAAGACCCTTCTCCCTCACTCATTTCTGATTCTATTCAGAAGTGTTACGGTACACATTTAAGTTTGTACCAAAAACTGATAATGATCTGCACTGTTAGGACTCCTTGACAAATTATGATCAATTGATGTGTAAATTACTGACAGTTTACACTCTCTGAGTGGGTCCAAAGAATGCCTAGCTTATTTTTATTGAGTAAACAGGTGGTTATCAGTGCACTTTGAAGTCAAGAAATGAAGCTAAAGCAGAACTTTAAGAGACTGGATGGCTCACCGGCTTGGTAATTGGCTTTAGTGTTTTTCACATTTAGGTCACTGGTTCAAATTTGTCTCAGATTAATACTTCACAGGAGTCATTATCATCCATTAATTGTTCAGTGAGCAGCATTTATGAAATGAGTTGGTGGTCTCAATCAAGTTCCTAGTGGCAAATAACCACATGACAAGTGATACCTAAATGGTAAGGAAGGACAAGCCAATTTGACTAAAATAAGAACCCAAGTCTTCACTCAGTTTATTACCATACTTGAACCAAGCCATTTGTTGAGCTATTAGGATGTTTGCATAAGCTTTATTACTTTCCTATTTCCAGGTAGCACTGCAACTGAAAGTGAAAAAATACCATAAGAAAAGTCCTCACTATATTTCCGGATGCTGGAAGACTGGACCAGGAGATGCAGTGGGACCAACAAGCCTATTCTACTCTAGTTCTTTTCATCATAATAGCTGAGCATCTTTCAACTGAGCAACATGATACCATCTGCCCGAAGTGGTTCTTACTTTTTCTCTTCCTTTCTCCCAAAGGAAATTGTGTGTGTATTTAATCATTTAGCATATTAGATGTACACACTGCTATGTATTTATGTTGGCGGAAGCAAGATTGACATGCATTGCATGTGGAGCAGAAAGTGGTAAAGTTTGTGAGGGTTCTTAGTTCCTGTGGGAGTTCATTCCATAGTCTTGGACCAGTCCTGAGAAAGTTTTGCCTCCAGTGGACAGTGCCTGATAAATGGAGCTGTTGACTCTGGTCATTGTCTCAGAGCTTTAGACAATCTTTTAGATTTCCTGGGCCCAGTCACTGAGTATATTTAAGATATGGTTCAAGTCCTTGAACTTGACATTCTATGGAAAGCCAACCTAGATAGCAGAGGCAGAGCCTCTAAACCTTAACCCTAAACCTAGCAGTGTACAGGACACGTCTGATGTATTTGTAGTAGCCCGTGCTACTGAGGAGATGCATATTCTATGCTAGTTGGAATTTTTTGAGTCAGATAACCTCAGTCAACCTCATGTGGCTGTGCAGAGAAGTCACAAAAAGTATCCTGTCCATCCCTGCCTGTCCTATCCTGTGATCACTGCACAACGGCTAGGGGTGTGCGTAGGGATTGCTCCCACCCTGTTAATCCCATTGGGGCGAGAGAGGATACAGAGCCATATCCTTCTTGAATACTTGGCCCACTGAGCTGGACATCTTCAGGGAGGGGAATAGGCTGCACTGTGCATTCGTCGTGTGTGTTGTGGAGATGTGTGTGTGTGTGTGTATGGAGGGGGTAATTACACATCCTAAATCACAGTCATTTCTAGGATGCATAACAGTCAGTGAGGCTATGTGCTGCCCCCAGGCTGGAGCACAAATTAACTGCTACAATCTGACCAGCTGCAGTTATTTGAGACACATGGGACCACCAGATTCCCTCCATGAAGACAGATTTGCAGGGCTTTGCTAGTGCAAAACTGCCCTACAGCCAAGTTAGCCAATGTGATAGACCCAGACCAGTTGGGAACAGCAGAGTAGTAGAAGGGAGATATACTAGCCACTGGATAAGCAGTTTTCTGTTCCCTGAGTGACCAGAGCAGGGGCTGCTCCAGGCTAATGAGAACATCTAACTCCAATTAACCTGCTAAGTCAGGTGAGGCTGTTAAGCACTCGACTCTAATTAAGTCTCCTCTGATGCTATAAAAGGGCTTGCTCCAGTCAGGCCAAAGGGAGCCAGAGGAAAAAAAGTGTGTGTGAGGAGCTGGGAGCAAGAGGCGCAAGAAGCTGAGAGTGAGTAGGCATACTGCTGGAGGACTGAGAAGTACAAGCATTATCAGACATCAAGAGGAAGGTTTGGTGGTGAGGACAAAGAAAGTGTTTGGAGGAGGCCATGGGGAAGTAGCCCAGGGAGTTGTAGTTGTCGTGCAACTGTACCAGGAGGCACTCTAGACAGCTGCAGTCCCCGGGCCCTGGGCTGGAACCTGGAGTAGAGGGTGGGCCCAGGTTCCCCCAAAACCTCCCAACTCCTGATCAAACACAGGAGGAATTGACCTGGACTGTGGCTTCTGCCAGAGGGGAAGGGATCTGAGCTGTTTCCCGACCCACAGGGTGAATCTATGAGGCAATCCAATCTGCCAATAAGTGCAAGACCCAGCAAGGTAGAGGAGGAACTTTGTCACACCAACCATGGGAAAATCACCCCAGAGCAGGCATCTGGTTGCACAGAACTTCTGTAATAGCTCATTCATAACAGAATCTACTGTCCTAGGCATTGCCAGTTGCAGTAATATCCTCTTGGAGGTGGTGATAGCCAGGTTTCAGGCTGTTCTAAGTTGCACTGGGGGGATGAGAATGGTAACAGGGAGTTTTGCAAGGGAGTTCTCCAGGTGAAGGAGGAGCAAATATAGCATCTGTGGGGTAAGTGACTGTCTGTAGTGTGTGTTTGTTTGTGTTTGGGGGTTACTTGCTGTGTGCTGAGCTTGTGTTTGTCAGTCTGTTTGTTTGTTTGAAGGACCATGTGCTGTGGCTGGCTGTTGGAAGCTGTGAGCTTCTAAACAAGGTTTGAAATCTAGAAGCCTCTGTTCATTGGCTGAGCCTTAGTCAGGGTGGGGCTATCAGAACGCGGGGCTTTATAAAGCAGTGAGCAAGTGACCAGGGAGCTTTGCGAACGGGGCCGCTAGCAGGGAGTTGGGAAGGGGAGTGGGAAGGGGATGAGATACACTTGTCATTCTTTAAAACCTTTAAACTAAACTATAATCAAAACTTCTTGATTTAAACAAAAACCCTATCATGAACCTAAGTAGCTCTAGGAGAGAATGCAGGCAGAAGCCCAGCAGCAGAGTGGGGGTATCCTGTTTATTGTGCTCAGTGTAACATGTATAATTACCTGCCCTGTGGGGAGGAGCTAAGAGAGGAAGAGAGTATGTTGATGAGGCTTTCAGGATACTGTAAGAATTGTCCCATCTCCCGTCAGATAGCCCAGGGGAGGGAACTCCAGTCACTAGGAAAAGGCAGTGTTAGTAATGGAGATTGATCATTAAGAACATAGATAAGCTGGTTGTGATGACTCGGAAGAACTGTATGGTGACTTGTCTGCCTGGTGCGAACGTTGCGATTTCTCAAGGCATCTAGACAGACTTATTGTAGTGCTGGGGAGGAGCTGGTGGTCGTGGTACATGTAGTACACTGACATAGGGAAGGTAGGAGAGATGTACTGGAACCAAATTAGGCTGCTAGGGAAGAGACTGAAATCCAGGACCCTCATGGTGGTATTCTCAGAAATACTCTCAATTCCCACGCTCAGGGCCAGGTAGGCAGGCAGAGCTTCAGAGTCTCAGTGTATGATGAACAATGGTGTAGAGAGGAGGGGTTTACGTTCAATAGGAACGGGAAAGTTTTGGGGATGGGGGGAGCTATACAGAGATGGGCTCCACCTAAACCAAAAGTGGAACCAGACTGCTGGCACTAAACATTAAAAAGGTGTAGAGCATTTTAAAACTAGGAGATGGGGAAAAGTCCAACTGCGGCAGAAGAGCTGTGATCAGACACAGACTTTCTTAGGGGAAGAGTCGATGATAAGGAACTCCAGGTTATAGTCAGGAGCAGAGACAGAAGAGGATAATGTAAGGCCGGACCAGATGATAAACAGTCACATAAAAAAGAATCTGGCACATCAGAAAAGGGTCAAAGGGACAAATAAACAGGGACAAGTTTTAAAAGTGCTTTGTACACAAATGCTAGAAGTCAAATAAATAAGAGTGGGTGAACTAGATGCCTTGTGATAAAGGAAGGATATTGATATAATAGACATCACAGAAACCTGGTGGAACTGAGAGCAATCAATGGGACACAATCATTCCGAGGTACAAAAATATACTGGAAGGACAGAACAGGTCGTGCAGGGGAGGAGTGGGCACTATATGTGAAAGAAAAATGTAGATTCAAATGAAGTAAAATCTTAAGTGAATCACATGTTCCATGAGAATCTCCTATGGATAGAAATGTCATGCTCTAATAAAATTATCACACATTAGAGATCTATTATCTGACCTCCTGACCAGACCAGTAATAGTGATGATGAAATGCTAAGGGAATTAGAGAGGCTATCAAATAAAGAACCCAATAATAGGGAGGATTTCAGTTTATCCCCATATTGACTGGGAACATTTCGCTTTCAGGACGAACTGCCAGAGATAAAATTCTCGATACTTTAAATGACTGCTTCATGGAGCAGCTGGTACGGGAACTCACCAAGGGGCGAGGCAACTCTAGATTTAATCTTGAGTGGAGCACAGGAGCTGGTCCAAGAGGTAACTATAGCAGGACCGCTGCAAATAGTGACCATAGTAATAACATTTAATATCCCTGGGTGAAGAAATCTCAACAGCCCAACACTTGCATTTTAATTTCAAAGGAGGATATACAAAATGAGGGGTGTAGTTAAACAAAAGTTAAAAGGTACAGTGACTAGGTGAAATCCCTGCAAAGCTGCATCGGGCAATTATCAAAGACACAGTAGTAGGGGCCCAACTTCAATGAATCCCCAATATTAAGAAACACAGTAAAGAACTAAAAAGAGCTACCGTGGCTTAACAACCATGTGAAAAATGCAGTGAGAGATAAAAAGACTTCCTTAAAAGTGGAGTCAAATCCTAGTGAGGCAAATAGAAAGGAGCATAAACACTGCAATTAAGTGCAGAAGTAGTGTAATAAGAAAGAAGCCAAGAGGAATTGAAAGGTAATATAAAATGTTTTTTAAGTACATCAGAAGCAGGAAGCCTGTTAAACAACCAGTGGGCCCTTGACGATCGATAATACAAAAGGAGCGCTTAAAGACGATAAAGTCATTGCAGAGAAACTAAATGGATTCTTTGCTTCAGTCGTCACGCTGTAGGATGTTAGGGAGATTCCCAACCCTGAGCTGGCTTTTGTAGGTGACAAATCTGAGGACTGTCACAGACTGAAGTGTCACTAGAGAGGTATTGGAATTATTGATAAATTCAACATTAATAAGTCACCGGGACCTGATGGCATTCACCCAAGAGTTCTGAAAGACTCAAAGTGAAGTTGCGGAACTATTAACTAAGGTTTGTAACCTGTCCTTAAATCTACTTCGGTACCCAGTGCATGGAAGTTAGCTAATGTAACGCCAACATTTAAAAAAGGCTCTAGAGGAGATCCCAGCAATTACAGACTGTAAGTCTAACGTCAGTACGGGCAAATAGTCGAAACAATAGTTAAGAATAAAATTGTCAGACACATAGAAAAAATAACGTTTGAGCAATAGTCACATGTTTCTGTAAAGGAAATGTATCTTACTAATCTATAGAGTTCTTTGAAGGGGTCAACAAACATGTGGACAAGGGGGACCAGGTGGACATAGTGTACTTAGATCCAGAAAGCCTTGACAAGGTCCCTCACCAAAGGCCTTAGTAAATAAGCTGTATGGGATAAAAGGGAAGGTCCTCTCTATGGATTGAGAACTGGTTAAAAAGACAGGGAACAAGGGTAGGAATTAATGGTAAAATCTCAGAATGGAGAGAGATAACTAGTGGTGTTCCCCACAGGGTCAATCCTAGGACCAATCCTATTCAATTTATTCATAATGATCTGGAGAAAGGGGTAAACAGTGAGGTGACAAAGTTTGCAGAATGACACTAAACTACTCAAGATAACTAAGACCAAAGCAGATGTGAAGAACGTCAAAAAGATCTCACAAAACTAAGTGATTGGGCAACAGAATGGACAAATGAAATTTAATGTGGATAATGAAAGTAAAGCACATTGGAAAATAATAACCCCAACTACACATCACAATATGATAGGGGCTAATTTAGGTACAACAAGGTCAGAAAGAAGCCTGGACTCATCGTGATAGTCTCTGAAGATGTCAACACAGTGTGCACAGGTGGTCAAAAAAGCAAACAGGAGTGTAGGAATCATTAAAAAGGATAGAGAATAAGACTGAGAAATATATTATTGCCCATATAAATCCATGGTACGCCCACCATATTGAATACTGTGTACAGATGTGGTCTCCTCACCTCAGAAAGATATTCTAGCACTAGAAAAGGTTCAGAAGGAAACTAAAATGATTAAGGGTTTGGAGAGGATCCCATCATGAGGAAAGATTAAAGAGCTAGGACTCTCAGCTTGGAAAGAGGAGACTAAAGGTGATGAGTGAGTTAGAAAGTGATAAGGAAAAGTTATTTACTTATTCCCATAATACAAGAACTAGAGGTCACCAATGAAATTAATAGCAGCAGGTTTAAAACAAATAAAGGAAGTTCTTCTTCATGCAGTGCACAGTCAACTTGCGGAACCCCTTACAATGGAGAGTTGTGAAGGCTAGGACTATAACAGTGTTTAAAAGAGAACTGGATAAATTCATGGTGGTTAAGTCCATAAATGGCTATTAGCCAGGATGGGTAAAGAATGGTGTCCGTAGCCTCTGTTCGTCAGAGGATGGAGATGGATGGCAGGAGAGAGATCTCTTGATCATTGCCTGTTAGGTTCATTCCCTCTGGGGCACCTAGCGTTGGCCACTGTTGGTAGACAGATACTGAGCTAGATGGACCTTTGGTCTGACCCGGTACGGCCGTTCTTATGTTATGTTGTTGTTGCGAGGCATGGAAATTGCATATTCAGTCAGATATTTTAGAGAATTCCACATTCCAATTTACAGCTAAATTAATAATGAACTGCTTGTGTGTCGTTTCAGTCATAATAATTAATAATAATTTGGTTATTTCATTATGCAGTTAGAATCATGATACTGTGTTTGGGCAGTAGAGGAAAGATAATGTTATAAACTGCTATAAAAATTAAAATGAAACCCCAGATTGGAAAGTTTAGTAGGAGGGAAATAAATTCACTGGTTCATTTCTTTGGTCAGTTTCTCTTTCTATATATACATTTTGTAATCGGACAAAAGTATATAGGAAGAATAAAACTGTTCTCAGTTGTGCCTTCCTAACTCCCATTGTATTCCAGGGGAGTTGTATAGTCATATCAGAAGGTATAATTTGGCCCATATGTATGATGTTGATAAACAATAGTGTGTGGTTGTTTTAGAGAATTATTGAGGCTGGAATTGCCTACAGTATTTGTTTCATCTCATTGGGCAGTTGCCCGTGGCATGGGTCACCTGCAGCATATGTCATGCAAGAAGTTAACATCTTGAAAAGACACTAACCACAAGAACTGTATCCCAACAACAGCCAGAATGATTTAATATTTTTGTAATAAATAAGGGGATGTTGTTTTAGAGACATAAGAGTGGGGCTACCTGGAGCTCTTTGTTTAGGCTCAGGAGAAAGCTGCCTGTTTCTCCTGCAGTGACTTGAACAATATAATTTTTTTTACAGAATCAAGCTACTAGCCAATAGACCTTATTCATATGTTGCATACAGTGCCTTGTTTACATCAACTAATATGGCACAGCATCAACTCCCCTAATAGCTTTTCCACTTCACCCCTGGAAACAGGGCCGACTCCAGGCACCAGTGCAGGAAGCAGATGCTTAGGGTGGCCAATGGAAAGGGGCGGCATGTCCGAATCTTTGACAGCAATTCGACGGCAGGTCCCTCTCAGAGGGAAGGACCAATCACCAAATTGCTGCCAAAGAATGACGTGGAGCGGTAGAACAGCCGCCGAAATGCCGCCAATCGCAGCTTTATCTTTTTTTCTCTTTGCTGCTTGGGGTGGCAAAAAAGCTGGAGCCGGCCCTGCCTGGAAACTTAATCAATGTTAATTTTAGCTGAAATAAATGGGTGAAGGGCTTTACATCAATTGTCACAAATAGCATAGTACAAAGGAAAACAATACAAATAAATATCTAACAATAATTAATTAATAATAGTTTACATTACACAAATATGTTCAGCTTGGTATACTAAATATTCCTGCACATTCATACTAATTCTTTAAAATAAATAGCTAATATTTCAGATATATTAAAATAAATGTTGGTTCTGAGGCTACCCAGAATGCTAAGCTTAGAAAAAGATAAATAAATATAAATATGCTGTAATTCAAACTTCTGAAGATACTGAGTGATCTTTGAGCTCATATTTTTCATTGTCAAGGACTCATGAATAATTAGATCAGTCTTTAAAAGAGGTTTGTTGTGGGAAGCGCTATTACAGCACAAGGGATAGTACAGATGTTCAACTGGATTCAATAATTACATGTTATCCAAAATGAATTCAAATAATATTATTCCCTTTTTTCCTGGGATTTTCCCTTTCTCCTTTCATTCCCCCACCAGTTTAGATTTATCCTCCAGAAGGTCTCTCCTGGTTGAAATGGCCTTATATTAGCCATGTACACAACAGACAGCTGTGCTTCCTGCCTAACTTTATTCAGTATATGCCTCAATATTTGTGGTCCATTTCAACTGTCCTTTACAGGCAGAAGTGGAAGGATCACATATGAATGATGCAAGGTTCAGTTATTCAAGGCTTAATGCAAGGAATATGCAAGGATCACAACTAGTTAAGGACATAGGTTATGTACGATCCTTCCATGTTGGCATCATCCAGAGGTTGTCTTTATACTTTTACTGGAATGGGACTATCTTCAATGGTCAAAGAATAGGTAAGCTTGTGACAGGTACTTAGTCCAATTAATATCTACTTAAAGTACTTGATTGGCTTTCCATAGTATTTGAAATGGAGCATCTTGCTGTGAAAAAGTATCTTAAATGAAGCCAACATATTAAAACAGATTGGGTTTAAGTTACTGAAATTGTGAAGTTCAAAGTCAGTCTCTTCTATGGCTCAGTAACAACCTGGGATAGTTTTTAGGTAGTTTATTCGGTTTCCAAAATAAATTAATCTATCCTTAATTTGGAACCACCAATTTACTATCCGATCTTGCTCCCATTCTTAAACATAACTTTAAAATCTTTGTGGAACTGGGTCACTGACTGAAATGTAACATTTTGCTCAATGTACAAGTCAAACAAGGCAGACAAAGTGTAAATTCTCAGGAGCTGGCAGAATTAACAAGTATTCTGCTGAGTGACTCAATTTTCAAATTATTAACGACTTCTCTCTGCCAACATGAAAGAATTTTGTAACTTTAGATGTCTTCTAAAGCCATATATCTTACTAATTTTAAGACGTCAGTGCAATCAGTCATAAGAAAATGGAAAACTCATTGAATATAAATTATTCCATTAAGTGCTTTTTTTATGGCATCCAGGGTTTTTTTGAGAGAGAAATTCATAAGGCTGCATTTGTAACTCAACTGTACCTTAAAAATGAAATAATGTATAATATGGACAAAAATCAAAGTGTTACTTTTCACACATACTAACTTGGGACCTGATCTTGCTCCTGGTGAAATCAATGGGAATTTTATTACTAACTTCAGTGGAAGATTAATCCACAGATTGGTTTTGATTTTCAATATCATAGTTTGAGAGAACAAAACTTGATTTTCTAATATGATCTGTAGAAAAAGATTTCTGTTCTTAGAGCCTGATGCTGTATTCTCCAGGGCCAGAGACCCTTTGGCTTCAAAGGGGGAGCTAGCTAAGCAATAATTCAGGATCTAGCCACTAGATCTGTACCAGCCAATGATGTCCAAGCGTGACAATTCTGTATAAATGTTAGACATTTTTGGTTTGGAAGAGGTGTTACTAGGTCTCCAGAAGCTCATCATCATTACACACAATAAGCTTGATTATAAAATATGGTCGATTTTTATGACAGCAAGTTTGTGTCTGCAAGCAATTGCAGATGCAATATTGTGACTACTATTAATAGAGGGAACATATGTTATCATGTAGCTGTCTGTGATGAGTGTAGCCTGATTCTTTAATGATTTAATAATTGTAGTGGTTGGCAATTGATACTAATTTAATGAGCTGGGGGGGGGATAATAGAGTTCTAGTCTCAAAATCAGACAACAAAATTAAAACTAACAAGTTCAATATCTTGTAGACAACCTCACCATATATGGCAAAGACACTCACACTGAGGGCAAAGCAAAGTCTTAGCCACTTTTATTGACACAATAAAGACAAGAAAGTTCCAAACCACATAAACAAATAGCAATAATACAGTATTAGGGATATCTTTGATGTCATCCCTTGCATATGCTCATATGCTTCCTGGGGAACTTGGTGGTAAGAGATAAAGGACCAGCCCTTCCCCTGGCATGCCGAATGAGACTGATGGTCCAGACTCCCAATGCCCACAGATCAGTGGTACATAACAACAATGAAGAGCTGAAGGGTCAGTGATGAAAAGCTAGCTCTTGCTATATGGTGGGTTGGCCTATTATAGGGCTTGGGTACTATCATGAATATTCATTGAGATGTCCAGCCTCCCATGTCCATATCCACCTTTCTCACCCTTATAGTATTGGGGTGCATTTATTCTATAGGTTAACATATTAATGCCCTTGAGCGCATTACCATATACATCAACTATTGCTAAAGCAAATTCATGGTTAAACACTTGCCAATGATTCTATCCTAAAATATCTAAGCCCAGTCTTAGCTCATATTATCATTATGTACCAACTCCCTTTCTTGAGCATGTTATTCCCAGTGCCCCAAAATCTAGGGTATATAAAATGGTCTGACAGTTACACTAAGGGTCATAGGCCTACTCTACTTATGATAACTTGCTTAAGCCAATGTCTTACGGGTCCATAGTTTCCTTGTGTTACTGTTAAGTAAAATGAATGAGCTAACATGAGCTCAGGTGGCTCCACCCCGCTGCACCTATGAGAAATATCAGGATTGGAGGGAGGAGCTTAAGAGGGAGAGCCCCTGCTCATTTGATGGTAGACCAGAAAGGAGAGCAGACCTTCAGTTCCTGAAAAGAAGGCTGACTAAAGCAGGAGCTCCCTCACTACCCAATGGCGCCCCCCACACCCCCGGAGGAAAGGGAAGGCCAGATGCTGACTCGCTTTGAGAAGGAACCATTATGCTCTATTACCTGTGAACTCAGGTGTTTTGCATTAATCCCTTGTTTGTTTGTTTGGCTATCCTGGAAGGGAAGACACTTTAATGTGACCTGGCTGGAGGATCAAGTCAGACGAAGAGACAGATCATTGCAAGTGACTGTTGCCACAGGGTATATAACAGGGAGAGAGCTGCTATACCACATCTGGCTATAAGGAGGTGCTAACAGCGAGTCAGCCCAATCACAGTGTCCCTGATTGTGTCAGAATTGCAACATTACAATGTGTATGTTTTATACAAAATATATATGTAACACTGCCTATATGCACGTGCACATTTTACATATGCACATATAATGTTGGGCACTGAACCTGCAGTTAGATGGACTCCTGTGCACACCTGGATCCAGTACCAGGACTGAGTGATTTAAGAGCTTGTAGCCTCTTTACCAAACAATGATCATTTAACATTCACACACAATATTGTTGCCTCATTTTTCACTTATTATTAGTACAGATTTCAAGACTCAATCTCACATGACACAGGCCTTAGGTTCAATCGCTATCACTAAGAACTCACCCAAGACCTGGGGCATTGCATTACTAATGTGGAGAGACAGAAATAATATTTTCACCTTAGTCTTTCAGTGTGTCAGGGCTGGGCCAGGGGCAGCCACTGTACCGCAGTCAGCTGCTAATCTGTGATCAGGAGAGAAGTAGGAGGATCAGGAGCAAGTCAGGTCAGGATGCACAAAGTCAGAGTTGGGCACCAAGTTGTAGGCAGCAGGCAGATAACAAGGTCAGAGTCAAGCTGGCTCACAGGGTTGCCAAGCCTCCAGGATTGCCCTGGATCTTCAGGAATTAAAGATTAATCTTTAATTAAATATGTCATGTGATGAAACCTCCAGGAATACATGCAACCAAAACTGGCAATCCTACTGGCTCAGGATACCAGGAAGTCAGGGTGAGGTGCTGGGTTACAAACAGCAATCGAATAGCAAAGTTGAGGATAAACCAAGGTCAGGAGCCAGAGTCTAGAGTCTATAGCTAGGAGACGCTAAAGCATAAGCAGCAAGACTGTGCTGTTGCTCAGACAGCTGACCATGAAGGCTTCCTGGTTTATATACTGGTATCAGTCAATCAGTGGGCTGCGAGGGGCTGTGACTCATATCTTGCAGGGGTGGTACTTCCTGCCGAGCCATTCTTCACATGGTCCTTCCATGAATAACCAGCCTAAACTTCTCGCAATGATGCAGAGGCACCAGCAACCCAGATTCTTCCTCCTCCATCCCCCATGGCTCCAGGTTCTTACACAGTGCAAGAGATTCATCTATGCCACTCTCATCAGATGTAATTTCTGGATCCAGGTTTCATTGCAGACCACACAAGTTTAGAATCATAACTCTATATTGTTTAGGGGAAAATGTCGGAAAGGAGAAGCCAATTAAATCAAAATATTTAATAGACTGATGTTTTATTTAAAGCTTCTCAAATTTTTGTATTACTTTCCTTTGTGAACATGTGTAATACATTTGTGACCAATAGTTAAACTATGTTGCATTGCAGAAGGGTAGTCATTTCAGTGCTTAAACTATAGTTTACTTATATTTAAACTTTTTCCAACATCTGCCCAGTGGACATAACAATGACTTGAATATTTCTTTAGCTCAAACTGTATTTCATTAATCTCATAAATCTTGGTGAGAAGGAGACATATGTGGTTTTTTGAACAGAAAGAGAGTGCAAAACTTACTGGAATGTTCAGACCCATTCTCCTTCCAAAAGTTCTATAGTGGGAAAACTTTACACATGAAATGTGTACTTTTTCCAAAGATTTCATGAGTATTCATTTCAATGTGCCTTCTCTATGCTGCCATATATATAATCACTCTTTCCTAAAAATGGATGTTATAAGACTTCTTGGAATACTACTTACTAGACGTGCTTTTTATTACAGTTGATATTTATGGAGACTGGGTTGCTATTCTCCTCCGCCCCCAGTGGCATTCACTGAAGACTCACTCACTATGAAACATTTTTATTGTCATTATATAATTTTGCTGTGCTAGAGCATTTTCAACAGCATTTAGTCTCAAATTGGCAGGCCACAGTGGTTTCAGCCTTAATATCATCATTGGCTACTTTGGAACCAAGAAAGGCTATAAAATGAAGAGGGTTTGCTTTCAAGGAAACAGCAGAAAAAAGGAATGAGACAGGACTCACTTATTTCTTAAGAGACTGAGGTTATGTCTACATTGCCACTTATGTCGGCATAATTTATATCACTCCGAGGTACGAATAAGCCACCTCCCTGAGTGATGTAAGTTACACTGACTTAAGCACTGATGTGGACAGTGCTGCGTGGTAAGAAAGTGTCTCACAGCAGAGCTGTCTTCCATCAGCTTAGAGTAGCTATACAAGATTGCTTACAGTGGTGCAGCTGTGCTGCTGTAAGCTCTGTCGTGTAGCCATAGCCTCAGATTAGCCCTGTAGTTTAAATTAAGATGTTACATTAAGATCCTACAATATCAGCAACCTAAGAAAATGATCCAACAAACCCTTACTCACATGGGCACTCCTTATTCACACGAGTAGTCTCATGAAACTCAGGACTATAGCTGGTTGAAAAAATGTTCATTGCAAATCTTTGTCAACAAAATGAAGTTTTTTCCCCTCCTAAACAAAAGGTTTTGTGGACATTTTTCATTTCTTTTTAAGCTTCTTGGGTTTTCAACATCTTTTGAAAACCAAAACCAACTTTTTTTTTCATTTCCCCTTACCTCTTTCTCTCTCTTTTTTCCTTGTATTGCCCTTTTTCCTATTTCTATTTTGCTCCTGGAAAAGGAAGAGAAAAAAGGGAGAACAAGAAGGAAAAAAAAACCACACAAACAAAATGAAATCCTGAAAATTTTCCTTTTTTTGTTTAACTTTAAAACAAGAGAAGTTTTCACAGAAAAAAGTTGTTTAAATGATTTTTTTTGTAAATTACCTTGAACCCCTACCCCCACCCCACCTGCCCAAAAGAAACAAACAAACAAATAAAAGTGGTTCTTGCTGACCAACTCCACTGAGGACTATTCATATAATTAAAGTTTGTGGGATGAGCCCACAGGTGAGGAAAAGATGGTGTGAGTCAGCAGGTATTACATCAGAGTCACTGTCAAAATTAGGCGATGTACTGTAATAAAACCTTAGAGTAATACAAACCAAATGCTCAGTCCAGCAAATCCTTACCCATATGAGGAGTCTCATTCACATGAAATGCTACTGAGTGTAACACCATTAAGAGGGTTGCCAACTTTCTGATTGCAGGAAAACAAACACCCTTGCCCAGCCCCCTGCCCGCCCTTCCTCTGAGGCCCCTGCTCCCCACTCACTCCATCCCCCCTCCTCCATTGCTTGCTCTTCCCCACCTTTGCTCACTCTCTCATTTTCACCAGGCTGGGGCATGGGGTTGGGGTGCAGGGGGGTGAAGGTTCCAGCTGGGGGTGCTGGCTCTGGGGTAGGGCTGTGGATGAGGTGTTTGGAGTGTGGGAGGAGGTGTGGGCTCTGAAAGGGAGTTTGGGTGTGAGAGGGGGTGCAGGTTCTGGGCAGCACTTACCTCAAGCAGCTCTTGGAAGTGGCTAGCATGTCCCTGTGGCTCCTAGGTGCAGGGGTGGCCAGGGAGCTCCGCACGTAGGCACTGCCAGGGAGCTCCCATTGGCCAATAGGCTCTACACAAACCAATTTATGCTCAACACATCAGTGCATTTTAGAAATCATATCCTCATAGTGTGCATTACCCCACCATGTAGACAAGCTCTTGCACTATGCCTTTGTCTGTTTGCTGCTCATTTTTGTGTTGTCTGATTGGTCATCTAAATCACGTGATATTGCTTCTACTTTCTGACTGGATGTAAGAACTTTTACAGAGAGAAGGCACAAATATTCAGGAAAATTTATATTCACAAGACTCACTCTTTGCAAACAAAATGCTAATAAGATATTTGCTGAAAATGAATAAAAAATGTTGGAAAATTAATTGAAACAAATTTGTTTTTAATTCAAATGATTGTTTACAACCTTTTTTAAATATATATATTCACCCAACTCTATTCAGGATTGGTCTGCATCAATAATTTTTTTGTTCCCTATTTGCCTTTATAGGATACTGGAAGAAAGAGAAATGTTTCTGTCCCCTAAGGCAGAGAGCTGAATTATCCTTCTACATGTTTTGTTAACAAAAAAACAAATGGCTACCCACCAAAAATCTTTATGATGTTAATGATGCAGTTATATGTCATTGTTTCATTTATTCATGTATTTTACCTCTCAAGAATGTTAGTTTTTTTAAAAAAGCTGGAAATCTAGGAAATTTAGTGTTAAAGTTGTATTTCCACAGCTGCAGAGTCAGATTCAAATAGTTAGTTACACAAGTCATACAGTATAGTTTCTCTTCTGCCATTGGATGAACTTGTCTAACTAATCAACACAGTGCAAATTATACATGCTACAATCATATGTACAATTAGGAATTAATGTTCCATTACTAACTCCATTAGTTACACATGTTTGTTTAATAATTTACTGGTTCATAAAGATAGTAATAAGTTTCAGAACAATTGTGAATTGTATATTTAGTTATATTGTGATATTTGCAACTTGAATGATTTGCTGATCACAATTATTTGCTGAAGAAATTTGATTAAAGACAGAAATTTCACTAAGGGAAAAAAGATGAAGATGAAATTTATCAAACACGATTTTGCAAATTATTCAGTTTACATTACAAATTAGTACATGAAATGTTTTGCTCTGGCAAAAAAAAATGTAAGCCTTGTACATTATTCTAAATTTCTGTAGACAAGCAACTCTAGTATATATCTCATTTCCCACTGGTAATAAAAATTCACATGCAACAACATGCACTGTTTGGAATAGCTTTCAATCACAGGGCTGGGCTAGTCTTGTGGTTTATGGACAGGAGAGCACTATAATCTGGAGGAATGAAGTTTAAATGCTAAACTTGGTACTTCTCTCACCAGATTAGCAGGAGCTGGGAGAGTAAAATCTCAACTCTAGGAGAAGTCCTTTGACCTGCTGCTCGATGCTCTGGGTGTCAAAGAGTCTCTGACAATTACTTATTTCTTATGCTTTTGGAAGATGCTGATAACCACAGGGTTTACTTAAGCAGCAACAATGAGGCTCCTCTGAGGTTGGTTAGCAATCCCATCTAGAGTAGAGGAGTGAAGAATAAAATGTAAATAAGCAGTCTGTTATCTTAACTCCCTTCTTACTACCATCTCCTCTGTGTATAGGCCTGACTGACCTCTAAAAACAAAACAAAACTCAGGTCCAGTGACATATGGAGATTGAAATATAGCTAATTTCTGTATCCAAGTTGAGGACCAGAGTGGAACATGTGAAGAGCATATTGTGCTGAAGGATATTATGGGATATTAGGGTAGTCCATATCTCAAAAAATAACTGTGTCAAGATTTTTTTTCCCCAATCAAAATATATCCTAAAGCAAAATATATCATTACCACCACATACTACACGTGTACCGCTTCATAGATTTAGATAAATTACATCTGGGAAAGACCTAGTAAATCAAAATATCTATACCCTTCCCACTGTAGGATTGTTCCCTATTATATATTTTCTAGTGCTTTGGCAAGTCCAGTTTTATATAACCAAAGTTATGGGGCTTCTGCTTCTTCCCTTGGAAGTCTATGTCACTATGGAATACATCTTTGCAAGGATTTTTTTTCTTGATATTCAGCAAAATTTTCCTTTGCTTAATTTTATATGTTTATATCCATTGTATTGTTTCCATTTTTATCCTACACTAGGCCTGTGGATAAGAAAAGAGGCTTGATTTCCATTGTCAGTTTTCTCAACTGTTTGAGCAACTTTCTAGAAGAGTCCTTAGATTTTAGTCTATATAGCTGACGTGGAACACAAGATGACACTTCAGAGATACCCTGACAAGATCCATTGAATCAGCAGCTCTGGAAGTAGACATTGGTTAGGATACCGGCTGCTTCAGAGCATGCAAAGAGGAAAAGCACAAAATATTGCTTTTCCCTAGATCTTAGCTAACTGGTTGCTGTTGGTTTTTAATTTCTCAACAATAGACTAGTAGATGTGTGTTGCTTGTTTGCTTTGTTATTGTTTAGTTTTTTAATTTTAGATAGTATTTAAAATTCAAAAGACATTCTCCACAGTAGTTGTTAATTAAATAATACATTGGGCCCAAACTTCAACTGAGTGAGCCATTATGTTTTATCAGTGCCTTGCAAGTGTGACACAAGACATCATTAGTTACTGCACAGTCTGTTTTGTGGTGAAGTCAAGATTATGGTTTTAGACAATTGATGTCCCATCTAGGATTCCACATATTTGCAAATTATATTTGTCAACCAATGTATAGCGCTCCTTCTTAAATACTGGTCACTGGCCTATATTTTGTCCTCGTTTACACTCTCATAAGCCCAATGACTCCAGTAGGATTGAATGGGTGTCATTATGAGCAAAATTTGACACAAATGACAATTTGACATTAAAGTAAATGACTCAATGTGCAAATGAGAAATGTCAACCAAGCAGATGTCTACTTTCTTTTCCTGAGAAAGAGCAGCATTGTGAGGAGGAATGAAATTCCCAGATCTGTCAATACAGCATCTCCAAAGGCACTAAATCCACTTAGAATTTTGAAGAAAGAGCAGCTATGCCACAAGATTCCTCACTACTGTTGGCTTTGCTGTTGTAGTAACAAAAATTAAACTGAAAGCTTGTGGTATTTTTCCTCAGCTCAAGTTTTGTTTAGAAATCATTTTTCAAATAGATGGGTTCATTTATGTAGCCTAGGAAGGCTCTTTTTTGTACATACATTTTCTACATTAGGTGATGGATACAAAGATATCTGCGAAGTAGGTGACCATAAAGAACAAGTTAAAAGCCTGTGGAAAAGGATCAGCAAAAGGTGGGTCTCATTTCTGTGTTATTTTCTGTGTCTCTATCATCTGTTTTTTTTAAACAGAACCAGTTCTCTGTTAAGCATATTTATGCTTTTAGTAATTTATTCCATATGTTCAGTGCTATTTACTTGAAAATCTTTGCATGAACTGTCTCCTTGCTTTCAATTTCATCCTTTTTAAATTATATCCTTGTGTCTCTTATCTCCTTCAGAAGAGTAAAATCCTTTTTCAGCTCACTATACCCTCTTCTCTTGTCCTGCAGCACATCCTCCTCTGTCTTCTCTTATACATCAAAAAATGCGGCATCCAGTTTTGCTCAACTAAGTATTCTGAAAACTCACATTCTCAAAAAAATTGAGCATTGCAACATATCCATTGACTTAAAGGAAGCCCTGGGTAAGAGAATCACTGTATATATTTTAATCTCATACATCTAATTTAAAGACAAGATTATGGCTTTTCAGGCATTGCCTGCAATGGGTATGTGGGGAGAGTACTGAAATGAACAGCACCAGGCTAGGGTTCCTGGAGGAACTGTGTCTAATCAGACTCAATACCTGTGGACTACATGGAGATCACAGGCCAAAGTGGCCTCTGCTACAGTTTGAGAGGGTACAGCATGCAATCCTCCATGTGCCAGCCCAGCTTACTTTATACAGGGTGCTACTTTCACCTATCCCTGCCTTACGGAAGCTTGTGCTGCTGTCAGTGTCTACCTGAAAAGTAGTCCTTGTACTCAGGGCACGCAACCATTGGGAGCGTGACTAATCCTTGTGTGCGAGTTCATGAGGGACAGAAACTAATCTCCTCCTCCAGCTCTTTTGCAGATCATCATAGGTCTAGTCACAATCTAGGCACATCTAATCACAATCTAGTGCAATGAGTATGTGGTCTCATATGGAGACCACATATGGATAACACACTAGGACAATTTCTGTTTTCATTTACAACAGCTTAATCTGGAGTAACTCCACTGACCTCTGTCAATCTACTCTAACTATACACCACTCTAAGAGAGCAGAAGTTGCCTCATGGTCCCTGCCTCAACGATCTGACAATTTAAAGTCTCTTTATAGCATTCTTCTGCATAGAGGTAACCCCAATTTATTTCCACAGGAGTTACACATATGAAATAGAGGGCACTTTTGAGCCTTAAATAGTTTACTGTCTCCATCGAATCGGGCCCCGCAGTTAATAAAGCCAGCCCTGGTGACCATGCTGCAAACTGTGATGCAGTGGTGGTAGGAAGCAACTCAGGGGAAGACGAGCAGTTGGGTTGGCTGAACTTAGGCCAATGCATGATCCTTCACTTTCAGGGCTCTGGGATGGGACCCAGTGGAGAGGGATGACACAGGTCCCCCTACCCACCCTAAAGCCATGCTCCTGGCTACAAGAGGCAGCCCAGCTAAGACCTTACCCAGAGGACAGGGATACCCTGAGCTAACAGAAAGGCTGGAGCTGGACGCTTGCTGATAGTCCAAACCAATGCTTACGGACTGATAGAAGGACTGGAGTTGAGCCCAGACCAGTAGGCCAGCTGACTGAATAAACCACCCTGCTACTCAAGGGAAGCCGTATATTCTCCATGTCTTGATGTCTTCAGATCAAGACTGGATGCATCTTTGGAAGATATGCTTTAGCCAACATAAGTTATGCTTTAGTCAAACACAAGGTACTGGAATCAATACAGTGGTAGCTGACTCAAATTCTATTGCCCGTGTTATGCAGGAGATCAGACTAGATGATCTAATGGTCCCTTCTGGCATTACATTTCTTCAAAGATTCATAGAGTTTAAGACAGTATAAAGTTATGCTCTCCAAATAATTAAAATCCAGCCATTTAAGTTTATATTGTAAGGCTCAGATGTGTATACCATAATTTCTGGGTGCTTTGCAAACCATAATTTTGATTTCTTTTGTCATAAACATACAACTAAGGGTAGCATAAAATCCCTCCTTATCCTGTAAAGGGTTAAGAAGCTCAGATAACCTGGTTGGCACCTGACCAAAAGGACCAATAAGGGGAGAAGATACTTTCAAATCGGTGAAGGAAGGTTTTATTTTTGGGGTGAGTGTGTGTATGGGTTCCTTTGTTCTCTCTGGGTCACCGAGGAACCAGGGCAGGGAAAATACATCGTCCTAAGCCGTAAGTGAAATAGTAAATACTAGCAAGGAAATGTGTTAGATTATCTTTTTTTTTAGCTTGTGAATTTCCCCTGTGCTAAGAGGGAGGTTTATTCCTGTTTTTGTAACTTTGAAGTTTTGCCTAGAGGGGAAATCCTCTGTGTTTTGAATCTTTTTGTTACCCTGTAGAGTTATCTTCCATCTTGATTTTACAGAGGTGATTCTTTTAACTTTTTTTTTAAAAAAATAAACTTTGTTTAAGAACCTGACTGTTTTTCAGTGTCCCAAAGGCCCAAGGGGGTTGATCTGTGCTCACTTTGTAATCAATTGGTTAGGATATTATTCTCAAGCCTCCCCAGGAAAGGGGGTGTAAGGGCTTGGGGGAATATTTTGGGGGAGGTAGGGCTCCAAGTGGCCCCCCCTGAATGTTTGCTTAAATCACTTGGTGGTGGCAGTGATACCAACGGCAAGGAAGGAATTTGTGCCTTGGGAAAATTTTAAACCTAAGCTGGTAGAATAAGCTTTGGGGGGGGGGGGGTTCATGCAGTTCCCCACCTCTGTACTCCAGATTTCAGAGCGGGGAGGGAACCCTGACATCTTTGTATTTAAAATCTGTAATAACATTGCATTAACATTGTTGTATATTTTTGCATTTAATCCAACTGTGGCTAATATGTATCAAGAATGTATTCACAATTTGGAATATTGAAAAATATGAATGGAATCAATTATCACGTACATAGGACAGTTACATTCTTTTCCTCTCAGCACGCATTGTGACTGTAATCTAACTTTAGAGAAAAATAATGGATTTTTTTCATTACTGTTTGAATGGAAATTGATTGGAGTAGTTTCCACGTGTGTAGTTCTAGTGATATGGGTAAAACTCTAAAGCTCAGAAATTTGGTTTGGAGAGGTATTCAAATCACTGGATACTTATTTGACTTGTAAAGTTTGGATGGTTGATAAACAAACTTTACAAACCTCTTAAGTCTACAAAAATGGCCTGAAAATCCTACCAAAATATGTTCCTTTTTACAAAACAGATTTCTTGTTCTTCCACAGTAAAGTTGACAATACTATGAGAAGTCTTTCTTGTAATCTTTTGGCACCTCTGCTTCTGCTCTCAAATGCAGTGCAGAGGTACACTGAAATAAAAAGTATGTTTTTAAAGGGTAACGACACTTTTCCAAATCTCTGAAAAAGTTCTAGTGCAGGTTCAACTCAGCTTTTCAATGAAGCTTTGAGTCAGTTCTTATTTTCTCCAATCAGTTTTCCCAACTCTGTTAACTGTAGGGCCCAATCACCATCTTTCATAGGAACTCTCACAGGAGGGGACTACTGGGGAGGAAACCTGCACAAGATTCTCCTTGTTTTGCTATTTTTGGTGGACCTAAATGCCCTACTAATAACTCATGCAATGACTATAGCCACACAATTGGCCAGCTCTTCACCCAGATATAACATCTACCCTGTAGAAAGCCTTCCTGGTGAGATCTAGACATTTGGGAGGCTATAGTCATTGCATGAGTTGCCAGTAATTATAGCACAAAGCAACTTTTTCTTGAAGATCCAGTATTTTATTTTCAAGCAATGAATGTTGTAAGCAATAGCCTCTATAATACAGTTGAATGCATTAGATAATTATCTCCCTAAAAAACATATTGGGCCAGAACCTCAGCAGGTTTAAAGCAGTGAAGTTCCACTGACTTCAACAGAGCTATGCCAATTTATAGCCTCTAGGGATTTGGCCCGTTAAAACTAATTGCACATCCAACAATGTGCGAACAGAGGCCGCTAC
Source organism: Chelonoidis abingdonii (assembly GCF_003597395.2). Taxonomy (NCBI): domain Eukaryota; kingdom Metazoa; phylum Chordata; order Testudines; family Testudinidae; genus Chelonoidis; species Chelonoidis abingdonii. The sequence continues at coordinate 133,581,443 of NC_133771.1, forward strand.
CAGAAGAGTTTTGGAGAGAGTTTGAAAAGGGACTGTGAGAGGCTCAGTACTATGGGGTGATATGATAATGGCCAGCAATGGCACAGTGGTGGTGACCTGCAGCAGATGTGCCATGTTCTCTTTCCTGCTTGAAGCTGAAGGGGCTTCCCATGAATGAAGTGTAACTTGGTATTTGTGCTGGAAGATCAGATTGTTGGATTGGAGGGGTAAGTTGAGACACTATTAAGAATCAGAGAAGCTGAAGATTTTCTAGATAACCAGTTTTGGTTGAAGAAAGAATGGAACACAAAGGAATCAGTGAGAAAGGAAGTCAGAACGGAGGCCTGGCAGTTCATAACCACCAGAGGCAAAAGGTCATGTCAGCACTTTATGTTGTTGGAGACAGATGAAGATGGGCAGGCTGTGGTCACCAAAGAAGAGAAGCAGGAGAAATTCCACACAGCTAGAAGTTTTGAATCGATACGGGGTCCCCAATATGGAAAGATGGAAAATATCTCTCAAGATCCAATAGGTTCAAGGGAATGGAAAGATGTATGAGACACACCTGAGGATGGCAGCTCGGCTCAACCTGTAAGAAAACAATTCTTACCTGCAAAGAGTTCTCCAGCAGTCCAAGGCAGATAGATGATCCTAGTTGGAGATTCAATACTCAGAGGAATTGAAATAACATGCTGAAAAGGACAAGCAGACAGCAGGATGACGTGCTGCGTTCCTAGAGGCAAAACATGGGATGTCACTCTAATATTAGATAGGCTTCTGAAAATGATGGGTAAGGATCCATTGGTGACACATCATAATGGCACAAATGACACAGTGCCATGGGATATCTTGCAGTAGATGATTTCAGGGCACTTGGAAGTATACTAAATAAAAATGTCCAAATAATCTTCTCTGAGATCATTTCTGTTCCTTGAGCAAAGGAAAACAGAAGGCAGAAGATTCTGGAAGTATATTGCTGGCTGAGTAACTGCTGTATGATTGAGAGCTTTGGTTTTATGGAACATTGGTCCACTTTCTATGGGGAGAGGGGACTGTACAGTCTGGATGGCCTCTACTTCAGTAGAAGAGGGACCAATCTCCTCAGGGACAGTCTGATTAGAGTAGTCAGGAGGAGGTTAAACTAACAACCAAAGGAAAGGTAAAAAGAGGGAAGGGATGAGCACTCAACATAAAATAGAGATGTTGGGGAAAAAAATCAATCAAGGAACCAAAGGACATGAAGAGAATAAATTCTTTAATTGACTCTACAGCAATGCCTGGGTAATAAATAAGAGGTGTTGGAATTGCTCATTTATTAGCATAAATTCAGCCTATTTGTATTACTGAAACCTTGTGGGATGATTCACACAATTGGAATGCTAAAATCAATGGTTATAAACTATTTAGGAAGGATCAAGTGGGCAATAGAGGAGGAGAGTGGCACTCTGTTGAAAATGACATTTCCAGTTTCTGAGTCACTGAGCTCAGAAAAAAAAAAAAGGTCTTGAATGTTTACGGATCAGTGTCTTAACAACTAAAACAAAAATTGAGTACTAGTTGGTATCTGCTACAGATCTCCAAATACTCAAGGGAACAAGATGACCACTTCCTTATGCACCTCTCTACACTATGTGAGGGAAAAACTCTGAATGATCATGGGGCACTTCAAGTTGAGTGACATTCACTGGAGGTCTCATGCTGCCAGTACTAACACAACTTTGGATTTTCTAAAGATAATGGATGACAATTTCATAACTCAAAAAGTGTTGCAACCAACACTAGGGAATTCTATGTTAGACCTTGTCCTAACAGGTAAAGAGGAACTGATCACAGAACTAAAACTTAATGATAGCTTAGGTACAAGTGATCATCACTTTATAATGTGGAAGCAGAATAAAATCCAGACCAGTAATATATATGGTTGGTGCTTTAACAGGGCCAATTTCAGAAAGCTGAAAATAATTATGAGCCAAATCAGATAGGAGGAAGACTTTAATCAGAAAAATGTGAATAACTGGGAATAATTTAAGAGCACCTTATTAGATGCCCAAAAAGCCACAATTAAGGAAGAAGGCTGTGCTGGATAAAAAAAAACAACAACCTAGTTTAAAGGGGAAGTGAAGTCAGCTGTAAAAGAATATATGGTTTGTGTGTGTGTGTGTGTGTGTGTGTGTGTGTGTGTATACACACACACACACACACACCACAATTGGAATAAAGGGGAAGCTGATAGTAATCAGCATATATCAGAAGTTAAGAATTGTAGAAAGTAGGTAAGGGAAGCCAAGGGACAAGGAGAAATTGATGGCCAACAGATTTAAAGACAATAAGGAGCCTTTAAAATATATTAGGAACAAAAAGAATCCTGGCAATGCTATTGGTCCATTACTAGTTGGAAGAGAGAGAACTATCAATAGTAATGCAGAAAAGGCAGTAGTATTCAGTAAATATTTCTATTCTCTATCAGGGGAAAATAGATTATATAGTCTCATCATATGGTGATGACACTCTTTCTATTCCACTAATATCTCTAGAGGGTATTAAAAAGAAGAAACTAAAGTTAGACATTTTTAAATCAGCAAGTCAAGATAACTTACATCCAAGAATTTTAAAAGAGCTGTTAGAGGAGTTTGCTGGATTGTTAATGTTGATTTTTCTATAAGTCTTGGAGCAATGGAGAAGTTCAAGAAGCATGAAGGAAATCTAATGTGCAATTTTTAAAAAGGGTGAAGGGGATGATCCAGGCAATTATAAACCTGTCAGCCTGACACTGATCCTGAGCAAGATAATGGAATGGCTGATATTGAACTTGATTAATAAAGAACGAAAGGAGGGGAATATAAGTAATGCAAACCAGCATGGATTTATGGAAAATAGAGCCCGTTAAACTAACTTGATATCTTTTTTTTAGATTACAAAGGTTGATAAAGGTAATAGTGTTGATATAATACACTTAGATTTCTGTAAGGTGTTTGATTTAGTACTGGACGATAATTTGATTAAAAACTAGATTGATATAAAATTAACATGGCACACATTAAATGGATTAAAAGCTGGCTAACTGATGTAAATGTAAATGGTCCTTTCTGGCCTTACAATTGAAGTTGACCACATTTACATCGTGGGTCATTAAAGAAACACCATTTAAAGAGATTGGCCACACAATTATCCTGTCCTGTTTGAAACTGGTTCAGGGATGACCACAGATGCCTTGGCAAGTCAAAGCCTGGTGGGAAGATGGCTGGGTCAGTGACAAGAGAATGATTAATGACTGTCATCGCTGATCATTCGTTACGCCAAGCAGATTCCACTGTCATGTCCTGTGGTGGCATAATTGACCATAAAGGGCATCTAAAAGACAGGCGAACTGGCAGGTGGTTGAAGAGGTCTGAGTATAGAGGTAAATCACTGTTCTCATGGAGAACCTCATGGAGAACAGCGAGGACAGTGGATCAGTGTTCACATTACATTCCCCATCAATACCCAGCCTGGACCGAGGAAGCTAATGATCCAACCAGCAGAGCAAATTTTGTGACAAATCTTGGTCACATGCCATCTGACTATGATCCCAATTTATTACCATCCTTGGACTTTCGAGCCATTGGACCAGCGTTTTGAATTCTTCAGCTTAACGTTGAGGGTCTGTCAGCAGCCAAGTGCAATGTCTTTAGTCTCTTTTCAGCATGAAAATGTGTCTCAGCCCAACAACTTCTTTATGTTGGCATTACTGTGTAAGGCCTCAGTCCTCCAATTTACAGTGTATCAGTGACTTTTATTGGGGCTGTTTGGATGCAGGAGAATGTCTGAATGTTATAATTTCCGTGTTGTGGTTTAGATCTCTGAAAATTAGGTTCATAATGAAAACATGAAGATCATAACTACAGTGGTGCTAGGAAGTACTACAATAAAGAGGTTTATTTTTTTGTTTTAAATAGGATGGCTTTCATTACCAAAATAGGTTGCTGTTCTAACAATCAAACACAAATTTATGAATGAAGTCATATTCAAATTGTTTCAATAAAGGTCTATTACATTGCAAAATTAGATAAAAGACAAAGGAACTTGAGAAAACCCATTGACACCAACAAACCCAAAATTCTCTGGATGAAATTTCAAAAGCTTTGAGATCAAAGGAATAGGGAAAAAAGCACAAAAGAGATACCAAGCTATTAATTCTTCTTCTTTTTCTAATCTTTGTCAACTCAGTGTTTGAACTGGATGGCAGTATTAACTCAGTGTTTATACTGGATTAGAACATTCCTGACTTCTACAGAGTCCAGGATAAATATTTTAAACTGATTCTCATCAAAATCAGTTTTCTTGGATGGAGGGACTTTTTGTAATCTTCGAGGGTGAGGGAGGGAGAAGGACAGTGTCACTAAATTTTTTTGAAGTTGGGGAAAGAAAGGGTTCACTTGCAGAGGAAGGGCAACTGATTACTTATTCTCTATCCAGGGAGAATGGAGAGTGGGCAAAACTAGGTTTCTAAATGTGTTAAAGGCTGTTTCGAGATACTTACTCTTTGAATGAGATATGCCTAATTTTGCTTGTGTATATACTAATGTAAATCAGGGGCGACTCCAGTTTTAGCTGACATAAGAGAGAAATAGCAGGCCTTCTTACTTTGTATGTTCATAGCCCATCTTTCTGAGCATGGCTGTGCAGCCTTCCCAGGAGATCACTTCCACTCCACAGGAATGCATTGCCACATTTGGAAGGCGGTGGGAAGGCAAGAGGATCCCTTACTAACCCAATCTTCTTAAACTTGTATTGGCCTAGGAAAGCAAAGATGAACACTCCACTTGATGGGATTTCTCCATTTGGCTGGCTGTCTTTCACAGAATATTCCAGGTATCAATAGGCAGAACCCTACTGACTTGGATGGAAACTGGAAAACCAGAAAAGCCTGACTGCTACTAATCCGACTGGTGTGATTAGATAGGTTGACTACAGGGGTGAGGCAGTGAGCTCAGAGGCCTGTGGCAGAGCAGTGATGCACTTTGGCTATAGGGGTGAGGCACTGATCTCAGCATGAGGGTGAAAATTAGGATTTAATTTAGGGTGAGGGTTAGGGGTTATGATTGGAGATTAGAGTTAGGGCACCAGAGCACTTTCTGTGCTTCCAGGGCCAAATCAAGCATATAGTAGCCTCTTGTCTCCCCGCTGTGGCCAGCCCCTCCCATCCAAACCCCTGTCCCTGGGTTTGGAGATGAGGAGCTATACTGGCATACAGCTTGGCCTATATAAACAACAAAGAGTGTGACCCTCTAGGAGTATGTCTACTCACACTGTGGAGTGAGCAGGAGAGAGCCTTCCAGCCCAGGTCAATGGGCTCAGGGTAGAAGGGCTCACACTAGTGCTCTAAGAATAGCTGTGTAGACAGTGCTTTGAAGTGACAGGGAGCTGTTAGTATTGCTGAGGCTAGCTGTGTCTCCACAGCCAATGAAAGATTTCTCCCTGGGCTCTTGCCCTCTGAAGTTCCCCCGTATCCAACTAAGTTATTCAGGCTGTGCGATGGAGCAGTTGTTTGTATCTCTATGCTCTTTATCCACTCAGATCCCTTTGAAGTAGAACACAACAGGTCTTGTGTATGAGTGATGCCACAAAGTTGTGTGCAGGAAAGGAAGTACAGACTTCTAGCTATTTTCCATTTCTGAGGGAAATTTGTCTAAATAGAATAGAATTAGCCAGTTTGGAATCTGTCCAAGACACCAATGTTAATCATCCCTAACTCTTGAGAAATGTGCAATGGGATCTTTGAAGATTACCTGTCTCTGAAAGACAGGTTTGTTCTCCTCTTCCATTGCCGTTCACTTGAGGAAAGTGGCAGGAATCCCTTTATATTAAGGTCACAGAGGAGTAGCATTGAAAGAAGCCTTAAAATGTTCAGTTGATATAACCTCTGAGAGAGTGAAAGATGCTGTCTGGAAATGTTTCACAAAATGAAGGTAAGAATATCTCAGATGAGCCAAGTCCACAGTGTGGAGACTGTATGATGTAATCCAGATGTATCTCAGACTGGCATGTTCATATGGAAAGCTTTTTTCTTCCCACAGAAGAGAGGAAAAACAATTCCAGGGGAAATCTGAAAAGTATTTAGCAGTTTTGTCCTTTGCATTTTTTTTGTCAGTAGCTAGTCTGAATATCACTTGCTCCAGTTTGCCATGCTCAATTGCTTGAATTGCAAAAAGTTACATAAATCAGCATATATATATATATATGCTTATTAAGGTTCAGGCACACAGTGGTAGTGAAGGAGAAGGTTTGCTTGTCATCCATTACTATTTATGCTTCCCACATGAGGGACTGCAATTTCACCAAGCCCTTAACTCAAGGGAGAACAGGAACTGTTCTGCACCTCCTCCCCCATGGGTCCACTTTAGGAGCAAGGAAGGGCCTCATGACCTTAAACTCCAGCCCTCAGTGGGACCAGAATGCAGTGGGGAGCAGGCTTCACCCCATAAAAGGAACAGTAGCAGGTGTTCCCCCTGTGTGCTGGGAAGTGATGAGGAATTCTGTTTTGCTGAGGTGGAATGCGCCCCTAAGGTTGTTTCAGTTCCACATGCTCCCTCTGGGCTGAGCTTAATAAGCACAAGCTAGCGCTAAATGATTAGGGCCATAAAATACTGGCACTCTGTCATTTAAAACAATTTGGAAAAGCAATAAGGAAAACCTTATACAAAGAACTTACATAAAAATGCATCAGTCAAAATTACTGACTACATGAAATGAACTCCATCACTTGGCGCTGCAATGGTTCCAAGAGATTTAGGTGGAAAAAATATAAACTATAGGAAAATGAGTTGAGGGTTGGAGGATAGAAAAATAAGGAGAAAAAGGCAGCTCAAGATATGTGGTGGGTTGAAAGAAAAAAAGGAGTGAAAAAAGAATAGATTCAGACATACCCTGAATTATTTAAAGTTGTGTAATAGAGAGCTTAATGCCAAAATGTGAGATTACCTAAACATGGCCCTGAAAAGTAAAATAAGGGGTTTTCTGAGTATGTAGGTTGCACTTATTACAGATTTTGAAATGAAAGCGTTACAACAGAAGTCAAAGCCTGCAGTGTGGCTGAGAAAATCCAGGAAGGGTAACTTCGCTAGTTTGGACACATGCAGAAGATCAATGATGGGGACCTGGTGAAGATACCCTGGTAGGAAAGGAAGCAATGGATGGGTTACAGCAAAGAAGATGGCACGCAGGGGGACCTTAGTGCCGGCTCAGACAATCTGAGACGGTGGACGTTTGCACAGCAACCCAGCCCCAGCTGATGGAATAAGGGAAGGTGGGTTGCCCGTTTTAGTTCTACTACTAGTGTTGCAGTAGCAGCTAGGGACCCCAGACATGCCCCAGGGCCCCTCTGCACCAGCATAGCAAAGACCATCCTTGCCCCAAAGACGAAATAGTGGATGGATACAACAAACAGCCTGGGGGAGCACAAGCACTCAATGAGACAGTACTAGTCAGCATGAAAAACAGAGGTCACAACACACCAGCAGCCTAGATGTTGTCAAGTTTTTTGTAGGCATCACCACGGAGCAGAATTTTAAGGAGGGATTTGGCAAAGGATGATGAAGATTCGGAGCTACACTCATGCATGAGGGGCGTCGTGGAAGACAGCACAGAGATATTGTTTGAACACTGAAGAAATGGGGAAATGAAGAGTAGAAGTAGGGACAATGCATGCACAAGGGGGGGGTCAAGCAAGGCCATAGACCCTCTAATAATCGGTGAGGGCACAGAACTCCTCTGCATGCCCCCTCTGCAAAAGCAGTGACATTTAAATTCCTGCTCATGCCCCTGAGTGGAGGTGCAAGTATCAACAGCAAATAGGTTGTGAATGACCTTGAAAACGAACCGGAGCAGTTTGTGTTTGATGTGGCGGTGAGGGGGAAGCCAGAGGAGGGGTGGAAAGACAAGAATGATATGGCTGAAACAATGAGCCAGGAAAATGACTTCTCCAGCAGCAATTAGATAAAATAGAAGTCAGGCAAGATTGCATTTGTAAGGAGTCTGCACTGGTTGAGAGACAAGATGATGTGGGGCCTGGATAAGTGCCTTAGCTGTATGAATGGGGAGGAAAGGATGCTCTACTGAAGTCAGTAGTGTTGCAGTCACGTAAGATCTGAATTTGATCTGTTGTTCCTAGCTAATGGAAGCCAGATGTCTCAAAACTCCATATGTAGGAGCAATTAAATATTTCTTGGTAAGTGGTGGAATAATTTCAGTTCAATAACATTTCCGCCGCTCTGCTAATGCCATAATGAACTTGCCGGCTCATTACTGGGTACCTTCCTTCCACCACAGCTGGAAATACCAAGTGTAGGGCATTGTGTGTACAGTTCAACATAAAGCCAGTAGAGGGCGCCTTAATCCATAGAGTACAGAAAAAGGGAGCAATATCCTGAAGTTAGAGAGAGGAGGGATCAAGCACGGGTGAGAAAGATACTGTATGCTAGCAGGAGCAACATACTGGGGGCTGGTTGGGGAGGGAAGGCCAGGCAGCCTGACAGCTGAAAGGTGGACAGGGAAGCAGGGTAGCAGCCTGTTCCTAGCATAGGACCACAGGAGCAGAAGCAGGATATAGGCATGGGCACAACTGCTCATGTGAAAGCAAGAAGATGACTCTATACCTTTTCCTGGGCTGTCCTTAGAAGATGAGTTAGGTTATTGTTAGGCTGCTTTATTGTAAAAGCCATTGTGCTTAGGGTATTTGTGTCCTTATTTTTTCAGCCCTAGTAACACTCTGATGTTGCTGACTTGAAGTGTGAGGGTTTTTGACAGGGACTCACCTAGGCTAGAGCCCATAAAATCTAGAGTTTGGAGCATCTACAATACTTGCTTCAAATCTTTTGGTATAAAGCACATGCTGCCAGGCACTTAGATGAGCCTGGTGTAGTGTAGAACTCATGGACAACCTGCAGAGGGGTTTGTTATAATACCAGTGTTGCTGATTATTGTATTTCAAATCTCAAAATATGTGCCAGCAATGCCCCTCTGCTATGTACATTGGCCAAACTGGACAGTCACTATGTAAAAGGATAAATGGACACAAGTCAGATATTAGGAATGGCAAACATTTCAATCTCCCTGGACACAGAATAGCAGATTTAAAGATAGCCATCCTGCAGCAAAAAAACTTAAGGAACCAGACTCCAAAGAGAAACTGCTGAGCTTCAGTTTATTTGCAAATTTGACACCATCAGCTCAGGATTAAACAGAGACTGTGAATAGCTAGCCAACTACAAAAGCAGTTTATCCTCTTTGGTGTTCACACCTCAGCTGCTAGAAGAGGGCCTCATCCTCCGTGATTGAATTAATCTCGTTATCTCTAGACTGATTCTTGCCTGCATATTTATACCTGCCTCTGGAAATTTCCACTACATGCATCCAACGAAGTGGGTATTCACCCACGAAAGCTTATGCTCCAATATATCTGTTAGTCTATAAGGTGCAACAGGACTTTGTCACTTTTCTCAAAATATTTGTTTTCTTTAAAGCCCCAGCAGCTGGAGTCCTGGGATTTCATAAGTTTGTAGCCCTCATGGTTGAAGAGAAAAGTTTGAAAACATGTCCCAACTTTGTATCCTAATGGCTCAAAAGCTGAAAAGCAAATAATTATTTTAAACCTAATGATTTTAAAGGCCATCTCATGATTTTTGGGATCACACTCATTTTTGGATATTGGGGTTGGCAATCTCTGAAGATCTTTTTATATGCAGCTAAGGCTACTTAACAAAGTTGCTATGCTGTAGTTACTAAAGCAAAAGGGACTGGAATCACCATCATCCATCCTACACCGATGCCCATCACAGGAATATCTCAGCATTTTCCATGTAAAATCGACAGCAATAATGAACTTCTAGCAGAGTTCATGAAGTCAGGGCTCTTCCTTTTTTGGGATAATAAACGCTCTGGTAGGGATTGTTTTAGATTGTTTTAGGGTTTTCTTTTGTCTCTTGGTTGACTTGTTTGTTTTTAGGGGGAGGATGACATTTAGATAGATAAGGGTGTCAGTATGACAGTTCATTGACTTTGCTCTGGATTATTGTGTCATAGATAGCTGCATTTAAGCAGCTTTAGTGGCTTTATCATGAAGATCATTTGATGATATAGTATTAATATATAAATAAATATGGTAGTGTTTTGAGACCCTGTTCTGAAAAGTTTACCATCTAAGCCACGACACATCAAGTTGGCATAACAAACAGTTGGTAAGAATAGGGAAGGCAAGACAAGGAAAACAGTAATTACATATTTACATAGACCAGCTGTTTACCCAGATAGATGGTTTTGAGTTGATAGGGTTTTTTAATAAATTATATGCTGTAATTAAGATAAATACCAGAAGTCTGTCTGGATATCTACAGAGCCATCCTCTGCAGCATTATAGTAGAAGTGGATTTTGAGGACAGGGTTTTATGGACTATTTTTGAAGAGGATGTGCTGTCTACAAGGGCAGTTTGAAAAAGGAACCTAGAAGATGCATTTAGGAGAAATGGAGAAACTGTGGGTGGAAGTTGCCATCATTGGCAGATTAAATGGGACAATGGGAAACATAACAAGATGCAAGAGTGGCTAAGCAGGGAATGACTAAGTTGTGAACAACCTTAAAGGGAAGGATCAGAAGCTCATATTGGATGCAGTGCACCAGTAGTTGACTCAGAAGGCGTGACACTATGCAACTGAAGTTACTGGGAGTTTTATTATTGACATGAGTGAGCACAAGATCAAATCCAAAGAGGGCAGGACATGGTCAGAATAACAGGCCATGAAGATTATTTTACCAGCAGCATCTTGATTGCTCTTCAAGGGAGCAAAATGGCTGTCAGTAAGCCCAAAGTGGAGGAGATGTGCTGGCCGCCGCTTCCCGCAGCCCCCATTGGCCTGCAGTGGCGAACCGTGGCCTGTGGGAGCTACAATTGGCCGAACCTTTGGACGTGGCAGGTAAACAAACCAGCCCAACCCACCAGTGGGCTTACCCTGGCAGGCCACAGGCCAAAGGTTGCTGATCCCCGATTTATAGGATGGGCTTTTTGGTGATGCATGTGACATAGATTGGCTGTTCTCAGCCTAGTGGACAGGTGTCAACATTACAAAAAATCATCACCACACTTAGTATTATTTGGAACTCTTGTTGATAAATTAAATGGACATGGAGAAGTAATTACTCTGTCCACTGTACTATAGCCCCTCCAGGTCCAATATGAGGCATATTGCTAAGAAAGGATGATGAGGCTTGCATTGTTGCTGTCCATAGTTAGTCTTATCTGTGGATCAATAATGAACTTCAGCTGTCAATCTGGTATTTCCAAAGCACTAACTTTACTTAAAATGGCTTATTTGACCTAATGGTTTTTCCATGAAATTCTGAAGGTTTTTCCTCAGGGGGGACTTACTAATTGAAATGGTCTCCTTTTGTTTTCTCTAATCCTCTTCCTCATCCACCCAAAAGCCTTTTCTTGAATGACAGATTTTTTTTTGCAGTTACATGACATGTTATAAAATGTTAAATTACCTTATTTTCATTGTTCTAGGATAATTTTTCAGTGTGATTTCCAGAATGTAAAGAGGTCCAGCTACCATATTTTCTAAAACTTGAAATGATCATGAATGATTTCTTGTCTTATTACTTCAGTCTTCTTCTTTAGCAGTTGTAAATGGGGAATCTCCATCCAGGGTTTCTAGTGGCATCCCACAGGGATCTGTTCCTGGCTCAATGTTATTAAATATCTTTATCAATTATCTGAAAGACTATAAAATGATTGCTGGTAAAGTTTGCATATGACACAAATTGGAATGATAAATTATAGGGACAGATGAGTTCTGCAGAATGGTCTGGATCATTTGGTAAGCTAGGCTCATTTGAGCAACATTCAACCTCAAAAGGCAAAGCCATACAGGTAGGAACAATGCAGGGTCACACTTACAAGATGAGGGACTGTGTTTAGAAAGCAATAACTTTGAAAGATGCTTTGGGTCATGGTGGATAACCTAGTGAGCTCCCAGTACAATGCTGTGGCTGAGAGTTAACATTATTTTTTCATATACAAAGAGAGGAATGTCAAGCAGAATGAAAGGTGGTATCACTATTGCATATAATATTGGTGAGAACTTTTTTACTGCAATACCATGTTCACTTCTAGTATCAAACTCTTAACAAGATGTGCTCTAACTGGAAAGAGTTCAGAAAAGAGATGTAAGAATAGTAAGCTACATTAAAACAGTGATTCCTGTAATAGCACGGTAAACTCTATTATACTATTCAGCCATTATGTGGTGCTATAGAAAAATACCATAGTTAAATGAACCTCAGACATACTTGGCAAAGCATTAAAGGATCTTATGATGAGCACATCTGGTGTGTATAAGCAAGCTCTGTGACCAATCCATATCTGGTACAGGGGAACATGATGTGGTGTCAGGAGTAAAGTAAGAACAGAAACAGAAGGAGCAAAGCAACAAAATTGTGAAATCTCATCAACATGCCACTCTTTAATGCCCTGGAGAACTTCAGCTTTGACAACCCTTCATAATGGACAGACTGGAAACAGTGTTTTGCACAATTTTGAACTGCAAACAAATGCCATAGAAAAACTGGAGATATACAGGTATATTTAGTTTATGCTGTGGGGAAGCAGGCAAAGCATATCTTAGAATCCTTTGACTTTACTAATGACAGGCACAAAGATGACTATGAAGTGGTTCTGACTATGTATGATGCATACATTATTCCTCAAAAAAAAGTGTTTTATGAAAGAGCATGTTTTTGCCAGAGAATGCAAGAATCAGAGGAAATATTGAATGTTTTATGAGAGCTCTGCATACATTGACTAAAAACTGAATTTTTTAGGGGGAATGCAAAACATGAAAATATCAGACAGATCAGTTATTGGGTTAACAGATAAAAACCTTTCACAATAGCTACAATTGAAGAGATTTAAATCTAGCCACAGCTATACAGATAGCAAAGCTGTCAGAATCAGTTGAACAAAAGGCAGGAGCAACTTTAAAAACCTGAAACTAGTTTGGAAGCTATAAACAGACACTTGAGTGTTAAAAGTCATTATCATAAAACCCTTAAGGCAAGGGGAAAGAATTCCCAGGCTTTGACAGACAAATTCCAGCCTACATACACAATGTGTAGGAAACACTCATATCCCAAGAAATGATGCACACCCAACCAGAGGTGCACTGTGTAATAAATGCATGAAATATAAACACTTTGCAGTTGTTTTATGCAACAAAGCAGTCAAGGAGTTGACTCATATATTACAGATAGTCAAAAGCTAGTGTTTTTGGGATCTATAGACAAACTAAAAATTCATGGCAAGACTATTGATTTTAAGGGCTTGTTTACACTTAAAATACTCCAATTCTGCTGCTGTAGTACTTCAGTGAAGACACTACCTATGCCAATAGGAGGGATTCTCCTGGTGGCATAGGTACTCCACTTCTCCAAGAGGCAGTAGCTAGGTTGACAGAAGAATTCTCCTGTCTATACTGGGGTTTAGGTTGGTTAAACTGTCATTTGGGATGTGGATTACCTAGTGTAGACCAGGCCTAAAACTGACTCAGAAGCTGACATCATAGTCCTCTCAGAAGGGATTTACAATCACCTTCAACCCCTCCCAGAGCTGAAATCACCTGACACAGATCTGAGTAGCCCTAGAGCTATTCTGAACTGTATGGGCCACTTCTCTACAGAAACAACTTACTAAGACAAAATGTAGGTAATGTAGATAATCAAAGGACCACAGATCAACAGCCTTCTCCACTGCAATGGAGAAGCCAAGATGACCTAGTGAGAAAGGTGGAAGAACTCAATGGGATTTTTATATTTATCACATACATTTATCACAACCTTGGGAAGATTTTGTTTTTGAAGATTACCTTTTGGGATTACCATTGAACCTGAAATTTTCCAAAGAAAGATGGAGAATTTTTAACTAACACAAATGGAGCTGTGGTTTTCGTGGAAGATATTTGATATATGGATATTCGATGGCAAAACACAACAAAATGCTTCAGACTCTTAAGCCTAATTGGCCAGTCTGGACCAAAGCTAAACAAGAAGAAATGTGCTTTCCATCTACCCCAAATGGAGTTTTTGGGACAGACAACAAAGATATAATCAGTCCTAGCCCTGAGAAAGTAAAAGAAATTCAAGAATTGAATGCACCAACTACTATACCATTACTGAGACTTATATTGGGGGTTTAAACTACTATGGTTGATGCCTGAAAGGCCTTCCTACAGTGACAAAACCACTGAATGAACTGTTAAAGTCCAACTCATCTTGTCTTTGGGGGCCAAATTAAGAAATTGCCTTTAAAAAGGTAAAAGAAATTATCTCAGCACCTCAAGTTCTCAAGTACTACAATGTTAATAAAACCACAGTGGTCAGTGCAGACACAAGTAGCTATGGCCTAGGAAGTATACTGTTGCAACAATGTGGTTCTAAGCAGAAGTCAGTGGCAGTTTGTTCTTGCACAGAATACAGAAAAATGATATGGAGAGATTGAAAATGAGTGCCTGCCAAGTGCACATAAGAACTTTTACAGATATCTATGTGGACTGGAATGGTTTACACTAATCAGACCATAAACCATTTGTAACCCTCATCAATGGAAAAAGACCTAATCAAGCATTGCTGAGATGCCAACGTCTATTGCTAAAGTTCATGTGATTTAACCCAATTGTTAAGTATGTTCTTGGGAAAAAATCTGTTAATAGAAGACATGTTGTCACAGAGTTCAGCATCTCACTCTGCTACCTTTGAGCTTGAAGGTGACAGGCATTCAAAGAGCTGTGGACCCATACAGACCTGTGTCAGGAAAGACTCCTTCAGCTACAAAAAGTAACCTCAACAGACATGCAACTTCAGGAAGTTCTAAGTTACATTATGGATGACTGATCCGAGTATCTAAAGAACACTATGGAAGTGACAAGAGACTACTTTGCAATGTGTGGACAACTAAGCAAGTCAAATAGACTCATGATTAAAGGTAATTGCATCAAAATTCCAAACAAAATGAGAGGAGAAATCCTAAACTTTGTTCATGCAGGACATCAAGGATTAATGAAATTCTGTGAACGGGCCTACCAGTGTAGAGTTCAAGCATCAGCGAGAACATACAGAGTAAAGTATCTGCTTATGAACATTTCAGAACTAATACAACACAAAGAACCTTTAATAACAACACCTCTATCAGACAGACTTTGGAAAAGACTAGCTGAAATTTTACTGAAATTCAGAGGACATTACCTGATCATTGTGGACTTCCCCCCCTCCCCAGGTATATAGAAATAGTGTACTTAACACTGCAATGTATGTCTTTTATCAAGAAACCAAGGTGCACTTTTGTCTTCCAGAACAACTAGTGATGGTGCCAATCACATCCTGGGTCCCACCACCCTCAATCACCCCTTTTGTGCCCTAACTCCACTGCTTACTTCCCTTGCCCTTAGATCCCCCAGTACACCATACAAGAACTCCACTTGAGCAAAGAGGCAGAAGTGTATGGAGGTGAAAAGAGAACAGAGATGTCTGATGAAGCACAGGGGAGATCCAGAGGCACGGCATAGGGATGTGGTGGGAGCATAGGGAAAACAGTTAATTAAAGAAGATCTGCACTCTTGATCACATGTGTTTCATCATAGCACTACTCCTTTGTGATGAACCATCTGAAGTCAATCAGGCTCTGCTCTCTATGTTAGCAGCTCCCAGTGCAGGATAGTACCCATGGGGCAAATCTTAAAAGGAGCAGAGAAGAGGGGCAATCTTCACCTTTGGATCAAGGGGGAGGATCAGAGGATTAACAGAGTATCTTTCAGGATGCCTGGTGCTTCAGGGGGTACTGAGAGTGACAGCGATTTGAGCCTGCCTGCTCTCACATTGTTAGGAAATCAATTGGTGGGGTTTTTCTCCTGTCTTTTCCTTTTAATCATAATAAAAACATATTATGGGGCTCCGTATTTCAACTGCTTTCCAATCCACTCAGTCTGTTGCCATGTTGTGATAATACTCAGTCTGTTTGCACATGTCAACGGGCAAATGTAAAATGAGCCTCTGACAGGGCCTGTCCAGTAGGGAATTAAATCAGTTTTTCCCAGTCTGCCAAGCAGACTCTACAGTAGCTGCTGTTTATGAAAGCATGGCAGCATAAAGAGTTAAGATGTTATTGTGACAGCTGCTTCTTAGCAGTCCAGTGCTAGGATGTTGGTAATTGTGAGACTATTCCTAATCCTGTGCAAGTTAAAATAAGACGAAAATCTGAATTTATGCTGCAGGGGAGAAATTCATCACCTGCTGCTGTCCATGAAGATTTCTTCCACCACATCCAAAATGTGTAGAATAATATTATTAGGCAGGTGCATGCTGATATTTTCATCTTCTTTTGAAGCATTGGGTAGTCACCATTGTTGCAAGCAAAACACCAAACTGATGTATGTAAAAACCACAGCAGATGTATATGATAATCAGGTGAAAGAACTATTTACACATGTTACAGGAGGAAAACACTATTAAATGATTAAAGGTAACTCATGTATGCAGTGAGTTGGTCCCAGAAGACAAGGTGAGTGAGGTAATATCTTTTATTGGATCAACTTCTGTTGGTGAGAGAGACAAGTTTTCAAGCCACACAGAGCTCTTCTTCAGGTCATATCAGACCCAACCCTGTAGTTCCCATTCAAACAAAATTCACTGTTAAGTCAATGAGAGTGTTCTCTGAATAAAGAATGAAGGATCAAGCCCATGGTAAATAATTAATACCAAATGAATGTAGAGGATCAAATTCAGCCTTGAATTCATCAGACAGGATCAACTGGATTTATGTCTGATTTGCACCAGGCAACCAGTGCAATGCAGACTTAGCAAACCAAAGGATCAGGCCTCATGTTTCTCATGTCTGTTCAGCACCACACACATTTATGATGCTATATTCAATCCTAGTCCAATTAAAAAAAGGGAAATATCTTTTTTTTCCCCTTTGGTGTTTTGGTATGTCTGGTTTCATTTTTAAAAAGTAAATCATTCAGGAGGTACTTTCAAGAACCAGGACTATAACTACTAGTATTTCAAAAATACCATATTTTCAGAAATATTCCACAGAGCGTAGAGAATCGTTTCAGTCTTAACTTTTGGAGCCTCCTAATGTTTGAATGTTCAATTTCTCATCCTTAAATTGCTCTACCACTTGGAAACCTAGAAATTGCCATCCCAGATCAGACCAACGGTTCTTCTAGTCCAATATCCTGTCTCTGACAATGACCAGTGCTAGAGAAAGGTGTAAGTTGCCACACTTAGAGAAAGCTTCTTCCTAATCCTTATCACTTAGAGGATGATTTGTTTCCCTACCCTCTCTGTCTGTTTGTCTCTCCCCCTCTCCCAGTTCAGTTTGATTTAATGATAGACACATAAACTGCCTTCCTGGAGTCCTTTCCAATGACATCAGGAAGTCAGAGTTTTGCCTGAGCAAATACTTCAGTACTGGGTTCGCCATTGGAATGGGATGTAATATTTTAATTCATTTTATAACACAGTGAAATGCAGTTAAGTGCATACCTGGCTGTAAATTAACTCACTGTTTAAGGGCAGGATTGCCATCGCCCCTTTCAGTAACAAGCACCCCCTTACTCACATGCACTAGCTGCCTGTATCACAGGTCACAGAGCAAGGGGGAGAGAAGTCTCCATAGAGCCACTACTTCCCATCCAACTCTGGTGGAAGGAGGTTTGTCTGCATCCCTCAGTGTGCCAGCTAACCGAGCTGAGTTGGTAGAAGAAATCTGCTACCCTAAACAAATACAATTTTTTTGTAAAAATATATACCTAACCCCAGCATAAACAAATAATGAAGACACACTGAAGATTTTAAGCATTGATTGTAGAACACTATCCATCAGACTGATATAGGCAATAGATAGTTGTTTGAAAGTCAGAGCATTTGGAGTTGTCTAAATAAAAACATTGCACATTAGAAAGGGGTAGGGAATTAAAAAAGGGTAATTTAAAAATGAAATGGATGTGCATACTGAACTAATCACTCCATATGCAAAGTTAGACTCATAGACTCATAGGTCAGAAGGGACCAATATGATCATCTAGTCTGACCTCCTGCACAAAGCAGGCCACAGAACCCTACTCTGCATCGAGACAGTAGTGGGATAGAGAGGCTAGTACTGCAGCCACTTCCAATTCTGTGCCTGATCTATGAATAAAAAGATTTTTGTCACCTGCACTATTAATGCAGCATCTTCCACTGGCACCCTGGGCCTGGTTCTCTTCTCAGTTTTACACCTGTGTAACTCCATTGACTTCAATAGAGTTACTTCTGATTTACACCAGCATGAGAAAACAATGAGACTCCCTTTGTTTCCACATGCGTTTGAGGTTTGTCCCGCCAAACCTTGTGCAAATTCTTCATTGTGCTTGTTAATTTATAGCAGATGCAACTTGAAAACCCATTTCACCCCATTTCATAAATGTGTTAAATAAAAATGCTCAGACAAAGAAATATGGCACACAGAGAGTGGAAGGAAAAGAAATCTTTGGCTGGTCTCAAGTCACCAGGCATTCCAATGTGTCTTACATAAATATATTAACATTACACCACCATTTTACACATGTGAAAGTGTGAGGCTGAGGGTATTAGGTTCTTTCAGTCTTACCAATAAATCACAATTATAGTAACGCCTCTGTTAAATCCCTGAGCTGAACCACTGTGAGAATTTGCAAAATATTTAATGGCATAGAAAATAGGAAATTTTCAGGTTCACACAGACATCAGGGTTTGTAAATGAGCTTTGCCTTCAATTCTTCCATATTAAAGTTTTTTCACCTGTAAATTTAAATCTTTCTTTAAAATATATGACCCATGTGTCCAGGCGAGAAGTGATCAAGAGTCACTCATTCGAAAATGTTGTTTCTAATTGATTAGCCAGATAGTTCCTATAATATAAACTGTTATAGGTCAATTCTAGTCACACTATAGTATCCCCTCAGCTGCCTTTATGTCTGTTCCCATCCACTCTTTTTATAGTGGAGTTCTGCTCACACTAAATCCTCAGCTTTCACTCTGACTCCAATCAATCTTAGAAACCTTTATTTATAATTTCTGAAGATAAGGGACCTGATCTTGCAACCATTACTCATGTGAGTACTCCCACTGCCTTCATGCCAGACTATTTTGACAACTGGTCAGTGACAATTTTTTTAGAACTCAAAGGTATCAGCAACAATCAAAGCTATCCATCTTCTACCACTTGGCATAAAACATGCAGACTTCCTGAGAACAGTTGCTCCCCCTCAATTTGGTTGACATACATGTTCGATAAATTACAAAATGTCCTTCACACTTATATTAATAGTTTAAATCACTGAATTATGTGGTAGGGGACAGTGCAGACTCTTTAATAGTCAGAACTCATTTCTACAGTTCAGATAGAGGTTTTTTTTCAGCTGCCAAGATCTGAGTTGATGACAGTACCAAGTTAATCTTTCTCCACAAAAGAGAAAACACCTGTGTATATAAAAAGCAAATCAAACTATTTCTGCATTCTTTTTGGAAGTTTGCATGCCATCTAATCACAATATTTTGCTCAACATCCAAACCTAAAATTACAATTACTTTGTTTATGTACTGTATAAGTTCTAACAGTAATCCAATGTACTGTAGATCAGTACAAATAAAGTAACTCCTCACTTAACGTTGTAGTTATGTTCCTGAAAAATGCAACTTTAAGCGAAACGATATTAAGTGAATCCAATTTCCCCATAAGAATTAATGTAAATGGGGGGGTTAGGTTCCAGGGAAATGTTTTTCACCAAACAAAAGACTATATTATATATATATACACTCACAGTATAAGTTTTAAACAAACAATTTAATACTGGTACACAGTGATGATGATCGTGAAGCTTGGTTGAGGTGGTGAAGTAAGAGGATGGGATATTTCCCAGGGAATGCCTTACTGCTAAATGATGAACTAGAAATCATCTGAGCCCTCAAGGGTTAACCCATTGTTGTTAATGTAGCCTCACACTCTACAAGGCAGCACTGATAGAGGGAGGGGAGACACCATGGAAGATAGAGACAGAGACACACACTATGTGTGTGTGAGAGAGATGTGCATTGCCCCTTTAAGTACGCTGATCCCATTCTAAGTACATTGCTTTTTTAAATAGATCAGCAAGTTGAGAAAGAAGCTGCTGCCAGGAAGCTCCCTCCATCCTAAGCCCCGTCATATCCCTCCTCACATCCCCCCACTCTATGGAAATGTGGTAAGTGGGATGCAGGAGCAGGGTAGAGGGGGACACCCTGACATTAGCTCCCCTCTTCCTCCCTCCCCCGTCCCATACACAGCAAGCAAGAGGCTCCTGAGAGCAGCTCCAAGGCAGAGGGCAGGAGCAGCACATGGCAATGCGAGGAGAGACAGCTGAACTGCCGGCAATCGATAGCCTGCTGGGCAGCTGCTGCACAGGGAACTTAGGGGAATGGAGAGGTGATATGGGGGCTGCCGGTCCACCCTGGTGACAAGCCCCCATCAGCCAGCTCCAACGGGCTGCTCTTCCTGCAAGCAGTGGACATAGCAGGCAGCTGCCAAACAATGTTACAAGGGAGCATTGTGCAACTTTAAATGAGCAAGTTCTCTAACTGATCAGCAACAAACAACGTTAACCGGGACAACTTTAAGTGAAGAGTTACTGTATAGTAATTGAATCCAAAAACATGTCTGAACCACAACACAACAAAGAATGGGAAGGGGAAATCATTTTCCACAACAACCCAGCTAGTTTGTCAAATAACATGCTGTGAAAACAGTCTTATATGGGGCATATGCGGCAACCCACTGCTCCTGACTTTAATCATATTCAAATCCTAGTTTAAAAGAAGTTAAAATTAAACATTATTGTAAAGGCTTTGCTGGCTTTAACAAAAATTTAGTAACTCTTAAAGCTAGATTGAATCTCTGTAAAGGCTCCCACAGCTAGCACAGAATGTTTTTACTGGAATTTCTTTCAACCTTTTCTATCTGTGGGTGGTTGAAAAATGAAACTTCTTTTCAGGTGTAAAAACCTCTGTGATGGTGACCCCAGTGATGCCTGGAAAGGACCGATTGACTATAGTAAATTCATGAGCTGGAAAAACATTTTTTTTAGAACTATTTTGGTTAGCATGAGGTTTGTGCCATCTTTGATTTCCATAACACCTATTTAAGACTTTGGGAGGCATACATTTAGCTTTTTTAAAAAAAACTTATGTAGATCTATGCCCAAAAAATTAACATGAGATATTCCACAGAGGCTTTGACTCTGCTTTCAATGAAGTCAACTGAGTTGACAATTCTGCCATTGCATTCTATTGCTGTAGACTTAGGCCTTAAATATGTAAACAGACAGTCAGACTGGTTATAAGTATTTCTACAATCTGGAGAAATAAAGAATTCCAAATACCATATAACAACTTCTTTAAAATGTTCTTTAAACTAAGGGACAATCTTAAAAGTCACAGTCTGTTTTAAAATGTGTCAGAATAGATTTTAATATAAATATATTCAAAACTGACAGTAACTCTTACAAGCAGATCATTTCACGAGTATTTAACATGAGAGAAAAATGCAAAATTGCATTACATTGGCACGCATACTGAAGCTTCCCCTCATCTCATGGTGTTATTATGTATGTCAAGGTGCTCTAGTGTATTGTTCCTCCTGCTTGTTGTTAATAGAGAAGGTTCAAGAGGGCTCTGCACACGTGTCTTAGTGGGTACCAGTACAAAATGTAACACAGAAAAACAACAAAGCAATAGCATGCAGAAGGACAGTCCTTACTAAGCTTGGGGAAATGACTTCCAGAGCAGACATAATGGACATATTTAATAAATCTCAAATGGAGACCTTCCCAGTGATACGTATGATGTTGAAGACAGCAACTAGCAAAGATCCTCTTTTAGCACAGGCATATGCGCCTGCTAAGAAAGGATGGAGAAGTGATCACTAGTGTGTTCTCTACCCATTTATAATCAGAGGGGAGAGCTTGATGGGTGCCTAATATCCTAGTCAGTGAGAAATTTGCTTTTTATTGATGTTTTGTTGTATGAATTAGGGTTAAAATTGGTGTTAGAATTGGTGATGTAATCTTAGCTTCTGATTAGTTGATTTTTGTCTATTTTTGTAGTAATGTGTATAATGGTGTGTCTTGTTCATATGCCCATCAAATCCACTGGTGTTCAACAAGCCCCACACCACTTAAGATAATGGAATCATCCGCCTAAGAGTAAAAACACAGATCAGGATGTTTGCAATGAATACACCTGCAATGAGGAGAAGAGGCATCCTGCCATCTGACAGACTGATTATTTGAAAAGTAGCATCTCTGATGGTCTGGAATTTGATTTGACAAGTGAACAATGACACCAACCCACCATCATCTATTCCATGCACTAAAGTTATACTCCAGATTAATCACGGAGAAAAATACTTTTCATCAAATATAAATGAGTGTGATGGGGCACCCACTGCTCCTATCCTCTTTGCTTCAGATAGACCACCCAGATACTTTATTTCATATAAACACTACTGTGCCATTTATGTACAGTGTTTCACTCCACCACTTTCTACATACTAGTGTAACCACAGTATTTACAATGTCCTCCAGTGTCACTACCCCTTCTTGAAAGATGGGGGGAAGAAAAGGTGTCTCAATGGAGAGCTCCCTTTTGTCAGGCTCTGTCTACCTGCCTGGCCTTTTTTATCCAGTCTCCTTGTTAATGGGCTAATTAGCTCATTAGCTACCAAGCCCCAATCTGATCTGGTAATCAGGAACTCCTCTCCTTAATTCCAAATAAATACTATGTTTGAGAGGGAAATCAGTGTGTACCCTCCTAAAGACCCCTGGGGTCTTTGCCTGACAATTGTGTGAGGAAAGAGTATAGGTTTCCCTGACTTGGCAGACCATCTTGATTTAAATTCCCTCTTTTGGGGAGTCCTGGGAGTGAATTGTCTAGTTCAGGTGTGAAATACAGAGGCTCATCAGTGTCAACAGACTTTCAGTGTATGACCACTGTTCCTGTGGGTGTATGTAGGAATGTACTGCTGAGTGCTCTGTGGAATATATTATTTTTCTGGTGCTGGGAACATGGATTCTGGGATCATTTTCCATTTGCAATGGGAGACCAGAAAATCCAATCCATATCTACATGAGATCTGAACTATTGATAGAAAATGATGGGATCTGATCACCTGTAATGCTGAAGAGGGTGATTTATCCTGTGTGAATGAACACTAGTCTCACTCTTCTACCTAAGTGTCTGGACTGTAGTGTCTGTGCAGTCCTGTAAATTTAAGATATGTCAAGTAACAACACAATAGCTGCTTTTTTGTCCCAGTTGGGTTTCACTTTCAGGTTCTCTATGCTCCAATATCTGGGCTGCAGACAGCAAAGGGGACTGTTTACGTGTTCATAAACATCAGTTCCAACTGGAATTTTAAAATATGTAAATATTTCTATTGGTCTTTGGTTTCCCAAAATCGTCTTTTTAAGAGATCTGACTTTGGTCCAAATTTAAGTTTTGTGCCCTTTTTAACTGTAGAGACCAACCTGTATTTAAAATAGCACTTCTAAAGTCATCACTCTTCATAAACACTGACACTAATAATATCCCACAGGTTAATAATATTTAGGTAAAAAGTTTACTTATCTGAAGAGTGTAGGTTACTTCTCTAGTGATATAACTCAAATGGAATAATCAGTGATCACTTTCCTCCGTGTCAGTTGCAGGTAAATGCCAAAATGGTTTCATATCATCACAGCCACATCTTGCTTAGCAGAAATTCCGCCACTCTTTCTAATAAATATCCCTTTTTACATTTGGGATGTTCACTGCATACTCCATTAAGCATTTGCTTAACTCCTTACCAGGAAAAATATAATTAAGCAAACCAATTGGTCTGGAAAATAAATTAGTGCCTTTTAACATTTAGTAGCCCTGGGACATCTTTGCTGATTTTTCCAACATATTTTTATGGATATTCTCTGTTCCTTTACTGTTGCAGCTGCACCTACTTTTGTGGGCTATAGATAGCCAGAGTTCTCAGCAAACCCTGTACACACCTCGTGTCATTTATCCTTTAAGCAGAACTGAATAAAAAGCAGTAATCTTCATAGCCAATTTTTCCTGACAGTGAAGGCAAGGATTTTCTGATAAAACTGATCAGAAGGGTTTTTCCAGCACACACAAGTAATATTGTTTTCTTATATATATATATACACACACACGCGCACACACTTTTGTAATTGACCAAAGTCATTCTTGGTGAAGGTCCACTGAATTCAATGGGGATGAGAGGGATACATTGTATACTTTGTATGACCTCCCACAACACTGTTTCCATTTACCCAATCCTGCAGTCTTTATACAGTGAAGACACACTAAAATAATTGACAGTTTTCCTTACACAAAGAGCCAAATCCTGTATTCCTTAGATAGACAAAAGTATGCTGACATCAGTATTTTCATAATTGTCTTTTCCTCTTCATATAGGTGGAACCTTTGCTATAGTAAAGCTATAAAATTGCTAATAATGAAATTTTAGACCAGGGATTCTCAACTCTGTTCATACCAAACCCCTTGTTCAGCCAGTCATAACTCCTCTGCTTACATGTGCCTCAGAATCTTTTACAGCAATTACTATCATGCTTCAGAAAAGCTGCCTCAGAAATCAGCACCATGTTTTTTTAAGGAGAGATGGTCAGAAAAAAGTTGCCTAAACTGTTTTTCGGCAGAAAAAAACCCCTCTTTCAACAAAAATGAATTATTTCACAAAAGTGTATCAACTTTGACAAAATATGCTGTGAAAGAAAATTTTCAAAAGGAATTGTTTTTTGTTCTGGAAAAACTGAATTTTGGAAAATTTCAAAGTTGTTTTTTAGAATTTTAAAATTTCAATTAAAATTGATTTTATTTCTTTTTTAATTATTATTATTGCAGTAGTTTTATTATTTTTATATTATTTTATGGCATGCCCATAGTAGTAGAGTATAATATGAGACCAGCTCTATTGTTTGGTTGTTCCTCCTGTGAAAAAGTTCCTCCTCTACCTTGGTGGGTCCTGCGCTTATTGGCAGATTTGTTCACCTCAGTGATCTTCCCCTCTTGTGGAACCCACAGTCTGGGTCAGCTCCTCCTGTGTCTGATCAGGAGTTGGGAGGTTTGGGGGGAAACCCCACCCTCTACTCCAGGTTCCAGCCCAGGGCCCTGTGGATTGCAGCTGCTCTATGTGCTCCTGTACAGCTGCATGACAGCTACAACTCCCTGAGCTACTTCCCCATGGCTCCTCCAAACACTCTTTATCCTCACCACAGGACCTTCCTCTGGGTCTGAACGCTTGTCCTCCTCAATCCTCCAGCGGTACACGCTCTCGCTCTCACTCTCACTCCTGCCTTCTTGCTCCAGCTCCTCACACACACTCCTCTCCTCTGGCTCCTCACCTGCCTAATGGATGAGCTCCTTTTTAAACCCAGGTGCCCTGATTAGTCTGCCTTGATTGGCTGCAGGTTTCTAATTAAAGTAGCATCTCTACTGCCTTCTAGAAAGATCTTAATTGGCTCCAGGTGCCTTGATTAACCTTGGAGCAACTGCCATTTGGTTACCAGGATACTAGGGATTTGTTTAGCCTGGGGCTAACATACCTGTTTCTCAGTACTTCAGTGTAGCCATCTGGCCTTGCCCCATCACACCACCTAATATGCACTACTGCCTCTCATAGGTCAATTAACATGACATAATATTTTATGTGATTTTATTTTTAAAATTGTTAAGAGAAGCTGCTACTTATTTTTGGTTTTACTGAACTATTTAGTCAGAAATGGACATTTCCTGCAGAAATTTACCTTTCAATAAAATAGCCATTAAAAATAAACAGAAAAAAATTGATAGAAAATTTTTGACCAGTTTTGCTTAGAATTTAATGTTGTAAACCTTAAAATTATACCTATTCTAGTTGTTCTTAAAGAAGAAATTTCTCATTTATCCACATTTAGAGCCTTCTTCTGAAATCACTCGTAGCACAAAGGCCCTGGATGGGTTACCAGCAATAGGGATTGAACAAGGAACTTCTGCATCAACCAGCATGAGGTACTAAGCTACACTTTTGAAGTCATTGTGTCTATGCATGTGTTTGCAGAGTTGAGCTGCTAATATATCATTGTGACAAATTGCTGAGGACACAAGCACTTGTTCCTGGATGCTATAATTTTCCATATAAGCAATGATTTCTGTCTTCCATAGGCTAACATGACACTGACTGCATGCAAAACAACACACCATCTAAAACAATGCGATCCCGGTGTTTAATATTCTATTCTAGTAATGGTATTCATCTTCTTATGGTTCTAGCAGATTAACGCTAATTTTAAATTATTCATGTTTCCTCTTCCATTTTTAAGAGCTAAATTGCAATTATTTTTCTCATCCTATGGTCAAGAGTATAAGTAAGCAGCCTTCTTGAAGGTTATTACCAATGCTGCTCCATGGATCAAAGGTGACTCATACTGAGCAGCCATGACTCTCCTGGCCCCAAAACCATCCTCTCCATCATGGCTCTAAATTCCAACGGACCTGTGAGGAGAAAAGTCCAAAGGACCTCCTGTACCCCAACCCAGACTACCTACAGTAGTACAACACATCATGGAACAGTATTGATGAGTAAGTAGTGGTTAGTGAATAGTTGGGAGAAATATTTGAGCCATTCCCACAGGGCATGTGTGTTTGTGGAAATAAATGTGCTGAGAGTTGGGTTCAACAGTGAAGGTTTTGGTTTGGCAGACATTTGCACTGTTGCACTGGTATTTGTGTTGTAACACTCTTGCAACATTGCAAAATGCAAATGGCTTACATCATGCCAAACTATGTTGTTGTAGCCCTTTCGTGGATTACAAAGTTGAACAGAGGATTTTCTGCTTCCTTTCAGAGGGCTCAAAAGAAAAATGCTGCAGACTATAAAGAGAGAATTCCTTTAATGAGATAAATGTGTCCTTTGTCAGGAAAAATATAGGTTAATTCAACTTAGAGCCTATCCAGATTAATTAGTGACCAACAGAATTTGCTGATAAAGTGGCATATGTTGGTCACATCCACCACATTACCAGCCTTTCCTGGGCCAGACTGATAGGCCTCATCCATGATTCTAACTCATTTGACCCTCAACACACAATCTAATGCAGTTAGATTATTGTGCAAGACTGGCATGCAACAAAATGGTAGAACTTCAAATACTGAAAACCTGCATACGTATCAGTAGTAAACACAGGCAGAGGTTTCCTTTCAAAAAGTTAAAGAAGACACTAGTAAATGTTTGACATCAAAAGTTCCCTGAGTGTTAATGAAAACCATAAGAGACATATGCATTTATTTTATGGAGCACAACTAAAACAATTAAAAGAGATTTAAAACCTTTGTGGTGAAAAATGTCCCAGTCCTGCTAGCATGCACTGCAAGATGTCTAGAAGTAATGTAAGAGTTGAGAGGCTGCTAGCAATAACATTTTTCCTACATAGAAACATTTCTGAATAAAAGACAATGGTAGCAAATTCCAAATTGCAACACTATCCGATGCCTTACTGATGTTCCTTATCTATTATTATTTTGTAGCATCAACAATCTGTTCAGTGCCATACAGAACATAAAAGTAAGTTGCACTCCTTGCTTCAAGGAGCTCCCAATCTAAAAGGCTATCAGTTGAGGTTCGTACACAGACGCTCCCCAACTTATACAAGCATTCTGTTCCAGAATGCCTCGTGTAACTCAAATTTTGCATAAGTCGGTAATGTATACCCAAACATTGCACAAAAAAAACCCAACAACAGCCCCCCCGCTTATTTCTAGCTTATGGAAATTTTTCCTGTAAGTGTGGATTTGCATAAATCAGGTTTGCATAACCCAGAGAGTGTCTGTAATCTAATTAGGTAACATGTAGTATGTTAACTAAGACTGAGTTTAAGCACAGAGAAGGAAAAATCTCAAATTATTTTTAGTGCCATCCTCTACCTCAGAATTTGAAAAATTCTAGAAGCTTGAACTTTACATGAAATTTTATACATTTTTTTTCTTTTTTGGTAGAGCACAAGGAGAGTCTAGAAATGGCAAACCTTTGCATGATTTTAGTTTTGCCATTCTCAATTGAGCTTTGGTGTTGCAAAACTGAAATCAGTGGAAGAGGTCTCATTTAATCTGAACCCCCAAAGAGTGGAATGAAGAGGTTATGTATAAATGGCTCCAGATTTACTCTCCCCTGTTTCATGACAAGATACAGTAAAACTCAACATGATGTTGGCTCTGTAAAGCCTTGTTGGTTGGGATGTTGATAGGAAAATCAACAGGCTTTGGTTCCCCCTCCAGCTGAATCCCCAACAAGAGGAGAGTGTTTTTAGATAAACAGTTGCAGTTTTGACTGATGCATCAAGATCTTGTGGAATCATCCTGCTGTCACATATTCTTTAGCTTGTGCTGCACAAGCTGTTCTCATCTACCACCAACTGAATTGTTAACAGAGAAAGGAGAAAAGCAGATAAATAATTTGTAGTCTGCGTGAGAACTTTGGCCTTCCTGTTTTCATCTAGATTTTGCTTGGATGGAATTTATTTATATAATTTTGGATCAGAATTGTTGTAGAAACAGACTTACTCTGTGCCAGATTTGATTTTAAAATGTATCTGCCACTTGCTTACATGTTTTCCCCCTAGAAATTCTGCAGTGTCCATTCTACTGTATATCTTCATCTCAACAGAGATTCTTTCTGTGTGGATCTTTCTTTCTTATGTGGCTGGAGTTTAACACAGCCTTATGTTTGCTTGTCCTGGAATTGATTTAGGGTCTGTGAGGGGTTTCGCCCCCATCTCTCAGCTTCTGACTAAATTTTGAAATTGGAAGAACTGAGTGGCTTAATTGTTGTAAGAAATAAACTAACTATTTCCTGAATAAGCTTTTGGCTATGTTTATGAGAATGCTGTCAGAAGAGTGACTAGTAGAAAGCTCAAGCTGAGATTGATTTAGAAACTTATTTTCATTTTTCATTGCATTCTGAGAGCAAGTGAAACGAAGTGGTTTTACTTCTCTAAGAAACGTTTATGCTTCCCCCCCTTTTTTTTTTACATCTGCAAGAACTTCACAGGAGTGTGCCCTGACTCTGCTCCGCTTTCTTTGTGCGTCTGCGAACTTGGCTCAAACAGGAAAACCAATTCAGATGATAAGATACCAACCCAAACTTTTACCATTTAACTATGCCCTCCCTTCACCTCAGTACAAGCCGGCACAACTGCTAGTTGACTTGCTAGGCACCAATATCAGTTAGTTAAAACTGATAAAGTTATCAGTTAGTTAAAACTCTTCTGTTCTGGGACATGGAATGATCTGTTGTTTAATTCCAGCACAGCAGAATCCAGCAAAGAAGCAGCTAAGGCTCCTGATCTTTATCAGGCAAATTACCTTCTTCTCTGAAAAAGGGTAAATAACAAGGTTGGGTGACTACCCCCAGGGAATCATACACCAAGAAGACAGGAAGTAGGGATAGTTCTAGCAGGTTGCACAACCTGGGCTACATGGGGCCTCAGGTTGGTATTGTATAACACTAACCACGTGAGTTAGTGAATGCTGATCATTGTCATATAACAGGGGTGAACCCAGGTCATCTGATGATGGCCTGGAAATAAAGACCAGATTTTTTCCCCAGCAATTTGTCAGATTTTTTTGCAAAGATGGGTCAAATGAAGCATTCTGAATCCTTCAATTTGGAAATGAGCCTGACAGAGACCCGGAGGAGGGCCTTGGCACATTTCTAGATAGTAGCACTCACTGTGTTGCTATCTATCAGGATTTGTGCAATCACTGGTGTATTTCTTAAAGCACAACATTTTAGAATCAAGAGATTGCATGAGGATCTCGACTTTCTTTTTTTAAAGTAAGCTTCAGTCCTTTACAGTTGCGTAGAAAAGCTTGAAAACATGAAGTGAGTGCAACCTAAAAGCTCAGAAACCAGAAGGTAAATAAATAGAACCAAAAATACATTATTTAAAAAAAAAACTCATGATTTCTAAGCCAATCTCATGATTTTTAGGTGGCAGGGGTGACTCATGATTTTTGAATGCTTGAAGTAAACAGTGCTGCACTCAGTAAATATTCTTGGTTAAAAAAAAGGGGGGGTGGAGGGAGACCCGATTATTTTGAAGGATCACACATATCTTAACAGACTGATCAAATCTGCTTAGACATGTCCATCACTTATGCAACTCTCTTTTGGAAGAAAAACTTTTGACAGAGGAAATCTAGTTGCTGAAGAAAGCACACCTATGCCTTCACTATAACAACAGGATTAATCTGATATTTCTTCACATTAACCTTTTTGCCACTTAATGTAATAACAGTGATAGAGCTGAGAAATTAAGCACTCAGAATCAGGATGTTATCAAAGTGAAGGGTGAAAGTTCAATTTTAATTAACAATGCCCATTTGTGTAATTATCTTAAAATATGGTCTATATTATACATTATTTGACAAATAATACAATATATAATACAGCATATACCATAATAAAAATTGAGAACACTCCAGAGAAAATTAATTTTAAAAGTATTATTTAATGATGGCAATTTTTGCACTTATTAGCATGGTTCTATTTGTAATGCATTTGATAATGGATGCTTTTGTTAAGAAATTGTCACATTTAAACAATCTTAATTTTAAAACTATATTTTTACTACACATAAAATTGCTAATTCCATTTTTTTCTAAATTGGCATGAATTTAAGCCTCAGTGATATCTACAAAACAAATGATGTTTAAATTTCCTAGCTTTATTCATCTGAGTTATCTGAGGAATTTTCTTATGTGAATATCAGTATTCCTATTACAAAAACACAGAAAGAAATATGTTCAGTCAATGACAAAAATAAATAATAAAAAAATAATTTGCAGGCTGAGACAAATCAAGATATCAGCCTAGAAGGAATTTTGCTGAGAAAATTCTGAGCAACAGAAAAAAAGGGGTAGAATGTACAGTAAAGTGGAACTTTATCTTAAATACAATGGGGGGGGGATTTTTGTTAACTCTTGATGACAGTTATTCTATTACTTGTGAATGTCGTTGTTGATTTAAGTGTGAACCTTTTAGGTAAAATCCTGGATCCACTGAAGTCAATGGGAATTTGCTGTTGACTTCACTGGGGCTAGGATTTTACCCTTGGTATCCAGAATGGTTTTACTCATCTAGCTGTGGATAAAACTCAAGTTTAAATCTGTTTGGATTATGGCAATAGAAATTAGTGGTAACCATGAGATTTATCTGTAGCGCCATGCCACAGGCTACAAGTTTCCTTGACTTTCCTTTCAATGATTTTCAAAGGTGCTCATCATTCTAAGGCCTGTGGAATATGTGGTATCCATTAAAATTTCATTTAGGAAAAGACTGTTTTTAGAAGTTTATAGAAAAAGTGTAATTCCCTCATGGTATGATAAGCCAATGAACATTTGTTCTGATTATGTCATGAACCTAACTTAGCATTCTGTGGGTTGATTCTTTTCTCACATGATATGTTGATGGAATGTTTTTATCATCAATTTTTGTGCATACTCCTAGAAATTTCTCTCTTCCATGTGCAGTTCAGTTAAGGTCTGTATAAATGAAGTTGTTTTTTTTTAACTGGCCTCTGGACTCCTAATAATTCCAGTGGTCGAAAGACAACAAGAAGTCATGGCTGTCTTATGACTTTGTCAGACAGTCCTCAGACTTTTTGGGGGCTTGCGGCTTTTAAGATTGTACAAATATTTCTTTAAATCATTGTTATTTTTGTATGTAGCCATGCCTCTCAAATTAGCTTTTTTTCTGAGTTCTGGCATACATCGTGGAAGCTCTCCATAAATCAATGCCAGGGTTTGATGATTTCAAACATTATTTTAATGCTTATTGGCATATAGATACAGAGAACTGTGTGCAATTTTCTGAGCTGTTAGGTTCTCATAATGTTGTCCTCCACATTCATTAGCCAATACATTATGCGTGGCTGTATCTGGATCTGTAGAATCACTTACACTTTTCAGACCTCTAACTTGGAACACCATGCCTAGGTGGTGTTCCATCTTTGCCCTCTCCTTGTACCTTTATGATTGCCTCAGTCAACCTCTCTACTCCCAGAGCCTTCCTTTACAAAAGTATTAGGATAGCAATTCAAAAGGTTGAAAAGAGTAATCTGCCAATACAAAATGTTCAAGTCCCAAAGGTTACACAGCTTGTAGTCTGAGAGCTAACTATTGATCCTATTTAAGTCAATGTTAAAACTCTGAATGACTTCAGTGAGATCAGAAATGGGCCCTAAATACTTAAGATAAAAGGTTTAATCTCTCTTCTGCCTAGATATCAAATTATTTTTCAGGATTCTCCAAGATACTGATTTTAGTACACCTTATTTCATAGCAGTGCTTAGGTCAATCAATGCAGCTGCATCATAACTTCTGTGATCCAAATGCACAAGATTATATGAGGCTGGGATGTCACTTAACTAACCCTGTCACTTGTTCACGTTTCAGGCAAGAACAGTATTCTGATTGTTTGTATAGAAGGAGAATAATATTTTGAGCAAGACACACTTTGCTGTCTTGAGTATGTCACTACAATTAAATACAAATTAGATCTTATATAATTATTCTGCATCATTTCTGAAGTGTCTTTTTTCCTGCCTATCACTATGTTGAGTTCCATTTTATAAAATGGGCAAATATTTGGGTTGGGTATATACTGCTGGAGTTAAATTTCAAGTAACTAAAGCCTCTTTTCAACCAGTTCAAGTCCTGAATTATCCAGCTTCATTCAGCTGTCATCTGTGGTACACTTTGATATATTTAAAAAACAGTCTCTGTCACAACCACAATACCTTGGAATATTACCATTTTTACATTTATCAACATTCTGAACCCAAATCTTTTTTCTTATATGAGCCCAAGAGTCGGCACATATCTTTCTCTATGTATAATATAAACAGCTGTGGGTTTCCACAACTTCAGAACATTCTGTATTTGTTTGCTATTAAAAAAAATAAGAATTTGTGAAAAAGTGGTTGAAAACATATATTTAATTCATAGCAGATGCTACGTAAAACAATCCAGTGTTTTCACAAACAGAAAAGCCAGGGGTTCAATTCTTAAATCTAATTAACAAAAACAATATAACTTTGTTTACTTAACCCATTTAATGGTTTTCGATAACCTTTTAAGTTCACAATAGGTCATCAAAACCAATGCAGTGAACATTCTAGGCAAGTATCTGGAAGCCAAGAAATTCACACTCAACTCAAGCATAGCAAACATTACTCAATGTCCACTACAGATGTCCCCAATGGCCCTTAACAGGGGAAAGTAAAGTTTGTTTAAAAAAAACAACAAGCTGTGTGAACTTTGAATTACCTACAATGAAGCTGATTCACAAGGTTAATGAGAACACCAAGCAAAACTTCTCCAGTGTCAACACCTGCAGTCCAGGATGTCAGCAATTGCCTGTCTAATTTGATTGATTTGCCAGCCTGAAAATATTAATCAGAACAGATGTTCTCTGAAGTTCATATGGCTCCATGAAACAAACTTAAATCAGGACCCAGAAACACCTATATTTCATTTTCTAGGGTGGACTAAGGGGGGAGAGGAAAGCTAAGAGTGTTTCCACTATTTGCCTGTATTGTTCCTGAAGTTTCACCAGTCATAATGAATAGGAAATAACAGCAGATGAACTAGTAGTAAGTGTACTAAGTCAGAATGAAGTACACTAAAGCAAAAAATATGTGTTATGGAAGGTCACCTCTAGAAAGCAAAAATTATCAAATGTAATATTTTGAAAGCAATATCTAGAAGGAAAAGTAAATTCTCCATTAGGTGATTGTCCATATGTGCATTCCACTTATAACATGCATGCTCCCCACGTGTCAGAGATCACAGTCTTTTGGTCAGCAGTGTCCATTGTGGCCATACATTCAGCCTGAATATCCTTATGCCCTGCTCGGAGGACAGGAAAGGGCAGAGCGGGCCAGTCACGATTCAGTTACTGTCACTGCCCCTTACTTCAAGACTGAGCTGCTCACTGACTGTTGTTAAACAACCTCTGGGTCTTCTCAATTTTGTAAATAATATATTTAATAAGAAATTGTTAGTTTACCTGTTGGCACTTAGTTTCTTAGGAACAAGTTTCATTATTTTACTACAAAATCATTATTTTCCTCCTGACACCAGCATGGTTTCTTCTGTGTCACCCAGATTGAAGCACTGACCTTTATCCAAGAGTCCTATACTCACTAATGATAGGCACTTAAAATGTTTGTTTTGTTTGAGGAAATCAGCTATCCCCAGAAAATGTCCTTCACACACAGGACTCATAAATCTAGAGAAGTCTGGCTCCAAATTTACTTGATGGACAAATCTATGAGAGTGGCTGGAGACTGTGGGTCATGTGACCTTTAAAGTATTTTACTATTTCCAAGAGTGCTCCTGTTAGTATTAGCTTCTCAGGTCCCATCAGCAACATTTCCAGCTTCAAAGTCTTTCAGACCTGACAAGAAGCTGTCTGCAAGAAACATATGGGGCATGGAGGAATCCAGAGTCAAATCCCCGATAAGGGTCCCGAAGAAAAGAATAGCTTCCCCAAACTGTTCTGTCTCTGGAGAGATCTTGCAGCCCCATACAGTTACCACAAAGCTTGATCTCATATTGGTACAGAGACTTTGGTGTTAAAATGACATGCTAAGGACCTAAAGTGCATGATACCACCTCAAGCTCCCTCTCCATCTCAGAGCTTGGTACCATCAGCCTTTCAGTCTGCTTCTTTGTCTCATCTATGTCCATCTATGTCTCATATGTCAGTATCACAGTGTCCTATGTTGTCAATGACATGTCTGACTACTGCCCTACCATTTGATTTAGAACATTCATTGTCATCATCATCTTCAATGGCTTCTGATTGTAATGTGATATAATCACACATATATTCCCCAAGGACATCTCCTTCTGTGTCTTCTACCTCACACAAGGAAGCCAGAGACTTCTGCTTTTATGGAGAGCATCTCTCTGGGCATGGACCGTGGTTCCCTAGCCTACAGCTGCCAAGTTCTTACTCAGTTATGCCTATGTGGACTTACTGGTGACCATGGGTCTTTTATAGTTAGGAGTGACATTCTGACAGGCTTCAAACTCACAAGACTTCTTGTTCTACAGCATCAGCTACCCAGGCCGCTCCTGAATAAAAATTCACTCAGCCTTCTCCTGAGCCTGATGACTTATGTGAGGAGATCCCATCTCATGCTACTGATTTGTTGGGTCCCATTGTTTATTCATCATCACGGTCTGATGAAGCTGTGGGCCTGCCTAGTATACAGCAGCTGGTTCATTTTAAGGAGTTTCAGGATCTGCTCAAGAGGGTCTCAAACTCTTTGTAAATTCCTTTTGAAGATATTCAGGAGCCCACCTACAGAATGATTGATATCCTACAAACTTCCATATCTGGTAAAATAGTGCTTCTCATTAATGAGTCTATTATGGACCCAGAAAAGGTTTTTGGGAGACTCTGGCCACAGCAGAGACTACCTCTCAGAAGGCAGACAAGAAATACCAGATCCATCAAGGGAGGGTCAAATTCTTTTACAGTCATCCTGTCATCTTCTTTAGCAGTGACAGCTGCTAATGAGATGTCATGACAAGAAAATAAACCACATCAAAGGAATCTGAGGCTAAATTACTTGATTTATTAGGCTGTAAATCTTATTCATTGACTAGTTTGCAATTCAGAGTGGCTAATTATCAGGCACTATTGTTCAGGTATGGTCCTGTTAACTACAAAAAGTCTTCAGCATTTTCAGACAAGCTGCTTTCTGGTATGAGGTAAGAATTCTTTTCACTGGTGGCTGAAGGTCAGGTAGTTGACAAAATCAACCTACAAGTTGCTCTGGATGTGGTGGACATTGCTTCAAGGTCAATGGCCTCAGCATGCTAATAAGATGAGCCTCGTTACTTTGGGGCTTTCACTTCCCTCAAAAGGTTCAGGTCATGCTGGAAGACTTGCTCTTTGAAGTGTCAGACTATTTAGCTGTCAGACAGACGATGCTTTTCATATATTGAGGAATATTAGAGCTACATGTAGATCCCTCAAAGTCTACACTCTGGAACCTAAAAGAAAACATGTTAGACATCAGACCTATCTACTTCAGGACAAGTTCAAGAACATGTCTGTCTTAATAGCCCAATTAGAGTAAACCCCAAATACTACAGTAAGGGCTTGTATCGCCCTGCTCAGATATGTGGCTTCAGGCACTTTTGTAACACTGTGTGCCAGTCTGCACCTATTGTACATGCAGGGCTGGTTAAGATCACTGTACATCCCTATCCAACTTCAATTGGATATGCCTCCACTAGACCTCTCCTTCCTGGAATGGTGGAAGGAGCCAGAGATGTTTAATATTTCCATTAATGGAAATTGGAGACATTAATCAATGCATTCAGATGAGAATATTCCCCACTATACAAGATTTACAGGTCCATTTGTAGTCTTGGAATAAATTAATAGCTTTAGCCAAAAATAGTCTCAGAGATGCAGTTCATGGTCTTTCTCATTAACATTGGACTCTGGAATTTTCTCGTTCTCTCATTTTCATTCTCACCAGTACTACCAAAAGACACAAGGGATCTTTTTCCATGTATTCATTAGAATTTTGTTTAACAGATGTTCATTCTGCAAATTTGGTTTTAAAATATATCTGTATGAAACATAACAGTTTCCTCAATAGTCCCAAAATGAGACATACCTTGTCTTAATTTGTCTCACCATGGATCCTGGAGATTCTTCTATGATCACAGATGGCTGCACCTGTTACTCCCAATAAACCCCCACCCTATGAGTCCCCAGCTATTCTGGGTCTATAGAACTGCTTAAGCCTTGTTATATATATATTTTTTAATACATATATAATGAGTACTGTTTGACATGGAACATTTCCTAATTTGGGTTGATTTTTTTCTCTCTTCTGCTTCATTAAAGCTTTGAATGTGAAAAAGGTTTCCAGTATATTTTAGATTCAGACCAAGAAACCAATAATAATTTATGTACAAAACTAAGCTATATACGCATCCCGTTGCTCAGTGGCCTGCAACACATTAAATTGGTCTCCAAATAACTTAAACAATATGAGAGTTTGCCTGCTGGACAGCTATCAATTTTTAAACTGGAACAAAATGACAGATGATCAGGGAAATCTAATTTAGTTTTCCTTAGACTAATCTACTTGCCAATTTGCTCCATTTGCCAAATGGAAATACAGAAACAAAGAGAATACTTCTCTCTCTCACACATGCTTTCAAATATCTGTATATATGCATGCCTATTGAAATGATCATTCTTTGGAAGGATTTTTAGTTGGCTATTATGGACAGAAAGGGGTATTTGATTAGCTAAAGATGGTTGTACATAGGCAGGTAAATATCCCCAAAATATAGAGTTAATAGCATATGATAAATATGGGCTGCTATACTGGAAAGGAATAGAAAGGTGCATGGGTTCTCATTCCAATTTATATTATGATATCTGGGTAAATAATTATAGTTCACTATTTGTTTCCAGTAGAGTCCACTGTCTGGTAAGCATAGTCCTGCCCTTGAGAGTTTTCATTGTGAAATATTAGAGATACTAATATTTATATGTTTGTGACCCTGGAAGCCCCTCAAGGACACCTGGCAGAGGGTCCATGATACTATAACTCATATAAGGCTTGACACACTCACTATCCCCAACAGACTATTGTCATAATATGTATCTAAAAGGTGTCATGTAAGGTATCATATGTAAATTGGTGACATGTTGGTCCCAAAAATCATTGTGTGTGAGCTGGGAATACGTTCTTGTAATGCGTTTGGAAGGTTGTGCACACACAAAGTCTGAAAAAGCCTAGACAAAGGAATGTGGATTTTATCAGTCCGACTGGCTTGATTGCAGACAAAGCATAATGAAAGTATGTTTACATATAAGGTAAACAAAGTCATCAAGCTAATAAATGGAGGGGAGAGCTTGGTGAGCTCACCAAGGGACAGAGTCTGCACCCCAGGACACCTTCCAGGCTCTGGTGGTAGAGAACTGACTTTGGGCAGCATAAGGGGAGCAAGAAGGCATCTTAGTTATCCATCACTTAGGGCAGACAGGGATCAACACCCTGTGAAAGGTGAATCCCCTTGGGCCGAGGGCAGGAGCTGCTATAACTTGCTGTAAATGAGAAACTATTATAGACAAAGATTTATCTTGCTAGAATTAAGTTTTAGTGACTAGAACATGTGTTTTGTTTTGTTTGTAACCATGCCTGTCTCTTTTTCTCTTGCTTAGTAGTACATAAACCTCTGTTCTTTTTTAGTAAATTCATACTTGTTTTATTACAAAAAAGTCTCAGTGTTGTGTATTAACGTGAAATGTGAGTCTTCAGCTAACCTAACACTCTGGCACATGCACTGTTTCTTTGGAGGCAGCAAACTTAATAATTTCTGTGAGTGTCACAAGAGAGGGACTGGACACTGCAAGGAGACATCTCTGGGGAATTCAGGAGCTGAGGTTCACTGACTGTTACCTGAAAAGCAAGGTTTAGACTGGCAGAGTCTTGAAGAGTTTGCTGGCATGGTGGAGTGGCTGATGGGTCAGGGAGCTGGCACAGAGCTTAGCAGAAGCAAAACTCTCACTTGCAAGGGGGGCACTGTGACAGGATTTTACTCTATTATTTTAAAAATAGCATAACATCCATGAAATACAGAAAGACGTTCATAACACTAGAGTTAAACAGGAAACAATTTTCCTGTCCTCTGAGAATTTTCAAGATTTGAAAATAAATCCATCCCAAATTGGAACAAAATTGAAATCTTGAAAATTTTCATAAACCAATAATCCAAAAAAAAAAAAATCAGACTGGCCAAATTGAAATGTTTTGTTTGATGAATTTGAAGTTTTTCATTTCAATTTTTTTCCAAATTGGGAGATTCATCAAAATCAACTCTTTCCCATAAACAGTTTTTATTTTGAGGAACTGGCATTTTTTGATGAAAAGTCATTTTGTCAGAAAATCCAACCAGCTCTGCACAGAACCAACATAAAGAGACAAAGTGGGTGAGGTAATATCATTTATTGGACCAGCTTCTGTTGGTGAGAAAGACACACTTTGGAGCTTACATAGAGCTGCTCTTCAGATTGTGGGACCAATATTACAACTGCACAGAACCAACATAGACATTTCTGTAGTCTTAGGCCAGCCCACGTGAGATATGTGCATTTCCACTGGCTGCATAAAACCTACATCTTGGTTTTAGGTCACAGATGTTTGCAGTACAATAAAAAAAAAACAACGTGAATTTATACTTGAGTACAGTGGAGCCAGAACACAGTTTCAGTACTACTGCAAGGTTGTCAAAGTCAGGGTCCCCATGTGCCACACAGAGGACACCATTTTGCAAACCATGCGTCTCCACCCATGCTGGTGTGACCTTGCACGCATGGCGTGTGCCTGGGCATGCCAATGCAGGCAGGTTGGGATGCTTTGCAAAATGGTGTCCTCTGTGTGGCGCATGCAGGCACACCTTAGCAACCTTGAAGTACTGACATGTTACAGCACCGTGCAGCACGATTTCACACACACAGTGCATATGAGGTCACATCAGTGGACCCATGTGATTATGGTACCTTGAGATTGAGAACTACACCACTGCTTGTGTGTTAACTTATTTTCAGCTGTTCTACTATAAAACAGTCTATTTTCCTATTTTTAATTTTCTCTCTGTGTGATAATGTGGCTTTTTTCATCTCAGAAATTCTACAGACTATTAGTAACTTAAGTTAAGCAAATCTTCAGCTTTTGAAAAGAAGGCTGACTTTTCCCATTGAAAAAAACCCAAAAAATTAATTAGCATTTGTTGTAGACGAAGACAGAGGACTCAGGACTCCATCTACATAGTAAACTTAAGTCTAATTTTATTACAACCTATTAAAAGCAAGAGATCAAAAAGAAGGAAGGTTATATCACAACACTACTATTCTGTAGTTCATATATCATAGAATCATAGAATATCAGGGTTGGAAGGGACTTCAGAAGGGTCATCCAGTCCAACCCCCTGCTCAAATCAGGACCAGTCCCCAACTAAATCATCCCAGCCAGGGCTTTGTCAAGCCTAACCTTAAAAACCTCTAAGGAAGGAGATTCTACCACCTCCCTAGGTAACCCATTCCAGTGCTTCACCACCCTCCTAGTGAAAAAGTTTTTCCTAATATCCAACCTAAAACTACCCCACT
This sequence comes from Chelonoidis abingdonii, assembly GCF_003597395.2. Taxonomy (NCBI): domain Eukaryota; kingdom Metazoa; phylum Chordata; order Testudines; family Testudinidae; genus Chelonoidis; species Chelonoidis abingdonii. The sequence continues at coordinate 133,621,762 of NC_133771.1, forward strand.
GCAACTTGAAACCATTACTCTTTGTTCTGTCATCTGGTACCACTGAGAACACTCTAGATACATCCTCTTTGGAACCCCTTTTCAGGTAGTTGAAAGCAGCTATCAAATCCCCCCCTCATTCTTCTCTTCTGCAGACTAAACAATCCCACTTCCCCCAGCCTCTCCTCCTAAATCATGTGCTCCAGCCCCCTAATCATTTTTGTTGCCCTCTGCTGGACTCTCTAATTTTTCCACATCCTTCTTGTAGTGTGGGGCCCAGAACTGGACATAGTACTCCAGATGAGGCCTCACCAATGCAGAATAGAGGGGAATGATCATTTCCCTTGATCTGCTTAAAATGCTCCTACTTAATACAGTCCAAAATGCCATTAGCCTTCTTGGCAACACGGGCACACTGTTGACTCATATCCAGCTTCTCATCCACTGTAACCGCTAGGTCTTTTTCTGCAGAACTGCTGCCTAGCCACTGGGTCCCTAGTCTGTAGCAGTGCGTGGGAGATTCTTCCGTCCTAAATATGCAGGACTCTGCACTTGTCCTTGTTGAACCTCATCAGATTTCTTTTGGCCCAATCCTCTAATTTGTCTAGGTCCCTCTGTATCCTATCTCTACTGTCCAGCATATCTATCATTCCTTCCCAGTTTAGTGTCATCTGCAAAACTTGCTGAAGGTGCAGTCCACACCATCCTCCAAATCATTAATGAAGATATTGAACAAAACTGGCCCCAGGCGAGGGCGACCCTATTGGGGCACTCCACTTGATACACTCGGCTGCCAACTAGACATGGAGCCATCTATTGATCACTACCAGGTGAGCCCGATGATTAAGCCAGTTTTCTATCCACCTTAGAGTCCATTCATCCAGCCCATACTTCTTTAACTTGCTGGCAAGAACACTGTGGGAGACCATATCAAAAGCTTTGCTAATGTCAAGGAATAACATGTCCACTGCTTTCCCCTCATCCACAGAGCCAGTTATCTCGTCATAAAAGGCAGTTAGGTTAGTCAGACATGACTTACCTTTGATGAATCCTTGCTGACTGTTCCTGATCACTTTCCTCTCCTCTAAGTGCTTCAGAATTGATTCCTTGAGAACCAGCTCCATGATTTTTCCAGGGACTGAGATGAGGCTGACTGGCCTGTAGTTCCCCAGATCCTCCTCCTTCTCTTTTTTAAAGATGGGCACTACATTAGCCTTTTTTCAGTCATCCGGGACCTCCCTCGATCTCCATGACTTTTCAAAGATAATGGCCAATGGTTCTGCAATCACATCTGCCAACTCCTTTAGCACCCTCAGATGCAGTGCATCTGGCCCCATGAACTTGTGCTCGTCCAGCTTTTCTAAATAGTCTTGAACCACTTCTTTCTCCACAGAGGGCTGGTCACCTCCTTCCCATGCTGTGCTGCCCGGTGCAGCAGTCTGGGAACTGACCTTGTTTATGAAGACAGAGGCAAGAAAAGCATTGAGTACATGAGCTTTTTCCACATCCTCTGTCACTAGGTTGCCTTCCTCATTCAGTAAAAGGCCCACACTTTCCTTGACTTTCTTCTTGTTGCTAACATACCTGAAGAAACCCTTTTTGTTACTCTTAATAACTCTTGCTAGCTGCAACTCCAAGTGTGATTTGGCCTTCCTGATATCACTCCTGCATGCCTGATCAATATTTTTACACATCTCCCTGGTCATTTGTCCAATCTTCCACTTCTTGTAAGCTTCTATTTTGCATTTAAGATCAGCAAGGTTTTCACGGTTAAGCCAAGCTGGTCACCTGCCATATTTACTATTCTTTCTACACATCAGGATGATTTGTTCCTGCAGCCTCAGTAAGGATTCTTTAAAATACAGCCAGCTCTCCTGGACTTCTTTCCCCCTCATGTTATTCTCCCAGGGGATCCTGCTCATCAGTTCCCTGAGGGAGTCAAAGTCTGCTTTTCTAAAGTCCAGGGTCCGTATTCTGCTGCTCTCCTTTCTTCCTTGTGTCAAGATCCTGAACTTGACCATCTCATGGTCACTGCCTCCCAGGTTCCCATCCACTTTTTTCTTTCCCTACTAATTCTTCCCAGTCTATAAGCAACAGATCAAGAAGAGCTCTTCTCCTAGTTGGTTCCTCGAGCACTTGCTCCAGGAAATTGTCCTCTACACTTTTCAAAAACTTCCTGGATTGTCTGTGCACTGCTGTATTGCTCTTCCAGCAGATATTGGAGTGATTGATGTTCCCCATGAGAACCAGGGCCTGTGATCTAGTAACTTCTGTTAGTTGCCGGAAGAAAGCCTCGTCCGCCTCATCCCCCTGGTCTGGTGGTCTATAGCAGACTCCCCCCACGACATCACCCTTTTTGCTCACACTTCTAAACTTAGTCCAGAGACATTGGTCAAACTGGACAGTCTCTACATAAAAGAATAAATGGACACAAATCAGACGTCAAGAATTATAACATTTAAAAACCAGTAGGAGAACACTTCAATCTCCCTGGCCCCTTGATTACGGACCTAAAAGTCTCAATATTACAACAAAAAAACTTCAAAAACAGACTCCAATGAGAGACTGCTGAATTGGAATTAATTTGCAAATTGGACACCATCAAATTAGGCTTGAGTAAAGACTGGGAGTGGGATTGGCCATTACACAAATTAAAATTATTTTCCTCATGTTTATTTTTCCCTCCCTACAGTTCCTTACATCTCCTTGTCAATTGCTGGAAATGGGCCATTTTCATTACCACTACAAACAGTTCTTTTTCTCTCCAACTGATAATAGCTCACCTTAACTGATCACTCTCCTTATAGTATGTATGGTAACACCCATTGTTTCATGTTCTCTGTATATATATATATATATCTTCCTACTGTATTTTCCACTACAAGCATCTGATGAAGTGGGCTGTAGCCCACAAAAGTTTATGCTCAAATAAATTTGTTAGTCTCTAAGGTGCCACAAGTACTCCTGTTCTTTTTGCAGACACAGACTAACACAGCTGCTACTCTGAAACCTGTCAGGTTTTTCTGCAGTTTCATACTGGAGTCTTACTGCTCTCTTACATACAATGCAACTCCCACACCTTTCCTGCCCTGCCTGTCCTTCCTGAACAGTTTATATCAATCCATGACAGTACTCCAGTCATGTGAGTTATCCCACCAAGTCTCTGTTATTCCAATCACATCATAATTCATTGACTGTGCCAGGACTTTCAGTTCTCCCTGCTTGTTTCCCAGGCTTCTTGCATTTGTGTATAGGCACTTAAGATAACTCGCCGATCATCCTGCTTTCTCGGTATGAGGCAGGACTCCCCCCATCTTGCACTCTCCTGCTCACACTTCCTCCTGTGCTTCAGATGGGTTACAGCATGGGATCTGGAGGAGATAAGCACTGTCTTGCTCTGGCTGAGTTTAGCCTATTGACTCTTGCTGAAGTTCAGGAGGTGTTGAGAGTAGAGTTGATTGGGAACTTTTCATCAAAATGAAAAGCATCTTCAGAAATGGCCGATTCACCAAAATCAAAACTTCTGGCAGAAACAGATCTGGTTTTGATAGGAAGGCTTCTCAGGCCCAGAATGGAATTGGGAGTGGACAGATTACTGCTGTGTTTGGGTCCCAACATGGTGGACCTGTGGGTTTTTAAGTTTTATAAATCTGAGCAAAGCCCTGGGACTCTCTCTGGCTTTGGTTATCTAGGCAGGCTTTTGGGATGCAGATCCTTCATTTAGCACCTTCTTATCAGAGCTGATGTGAGTCACCTGCCTAGGACCTCTGGTTAGTGGTGGCTTTCCCACTCCTCAGTTGCTTAAGCACATCCTTTTCCAGAGCGCCAACCTTTTAGGCACTGTGGTGTACTGTTCCCCTCTCCAGGGACATGTGATAGTTGATGCACATAGCATGCAGACTTTGCCAAAGACTCCAAAACCACTTGGGCATGTGGCAGTTCTCCAAAAAGGGCCATATTTTTGGTGTTTAATATACCCACCTTACACACACTCTAATCATATATCATTTGAAAATGTATTTTATGCACATTTAGATGAGGTATAATGAGGTGCCATAAGCCTGTAGGTGAGGTGAAACAATGGTACCCAAAATGAAAGTCATTTTTTGCACAGTTCCAGAAACATTGCTGACTATGACTACAGTTTTTGCTGTTTAAGTTCATTTCAACACCACTACAAAGCCGACCAAAATTCAGATTATGGAGCATTTCACATTTCGTTCAGTTAACAGCATTCATCATCAGTCAGGGAAATAATAAGCTCAACCAAAGCACAAGTTTCTTATTTTATCATTATTATTACTACCAATACTTAGTTCTTACATTATGCTTTTAGATCTCAAAGTGCTTCAAAAAGGAAGTAATTTAAATAATTGAAAAGCTATTTTTCTTCTTCTGAAAGCTGCAGGGGTTTTAAGATTCTAACTTTGTGTATTTTAAAGGCTACTTAGCTGGAGTTAGGGTGGAAAATTTTATATGTCACTTCAGCCTATTGTTTAATACTTAAGGAATGTGGGACAATAAAGATTAAAACAAGTTCAACCGGGACATTCCATGAGTAAGGGGCAGCTTGGAAGAAGGCCAGGAGATGTCTGTGTAAGAGACTTACAAATAGATAGAAAAGACTGGCAAAGCAGAGGAAGGTGGAGGGGAGGACAGCAACAGGTGAAAGTGGACAGGCCTGGTGATGCAGAGTTGTGCAGGGCCTTAATGTGAGGACACGAAACTTAAACTTGATGTAGTAAAACAGAGGAAATCAGTGGAGGAATTCAAAAAAGAAAAGTGATGTGATCAGAGTGATGGGCAAGGACAGTGATCTTAACCAATCTTGTTTTGTATGGACCAAAAGTGATGAAGTGAGTATTAGGGAAGCCAGAGAAGAAATTACAGTAATCAAGATAAAATGATAACAGCCTGCACAAGAATTTTATGGATAAAGAAGATGCAAAATGTAGATAAAGCCTGGATAGGCAGGATGAGACAGTGTGGAAGGAATAGAAAATACTCCCTAGGGTGTGGGCTTGGATGACAGGCCGGATGGTGGTGTCAACGGAATGGAAGGACTAAAGGTTTCAGAGGGGAAAAAAAGGCAGGTTGAGTCTTAGCAATGTTAAATTTATGACAGGACATCCAGGAGGAGATGTTGGAGAGACAGAGATATAGGATTGGGTGGAGGGAGCCAGTCAGAAGTGCAAAGGAAGACTTGTGAGTTATTGACATGAAGATGGCAGCTGAAACTCTGAGAAGATGACATGATCCAGAGATGTAGAAGGGAGAGGAGAAGGCCAATGCTGAATCCCTGCCAAACCCTAGTGAGAGGGGGAGAGGGGAAGTGGACCCACTGAACAAGACACTGAAGGTATCAGAATGGCAAGAGGAGAGCCAGGAAAAGAAGGAGTCACAAAAGCCAAGGGAGAACAAGAGTTCAAAAAAGGTTGTGACCAATAGCATCAAAAGCTACAGCAAGGTCAAGGGAGGTGAGGACTGATGAGAGGCCCTGGGATTTGGGTCAGTAATCAGTAGTCAGAAGCTAGATCCTAACTGGAAGGCAGGAACTGGATACCAGAGTTGAGAATCAAGCTGGAGTCGATAGTCAGTAGCAAGAACCAAGTGTCAAACTGGAGGGTAGGAACTGGAGTGAGCAGGGTATGAGATAAGGAGGAGTTCAGACAGGGGCAAGACAGAGGCAAGGCTGGGTGCAAGGCAGGAGAAGGCACAGTGGTGGGCATGAGCGCTGAGCAGCTAGCAAACTGATGCTGGCTTAAGAGATGCCCTGCTAGCCCTTCCAGCCAATCAAGTTTGTGTGGCCAATCAGCCTCCTGCAGGCCAGCCTTACTGATGAGACTGCCTGGAAACTAGCGCTGCTGCAGGCCTTGATTCCTGACAGTTGATTGTGGAGAAGTAAGGTTGCTGGTGGATGATAGCTACAGGAGGGTAAAGGAGGAGAGGTCAGGGAGAAGAGAAAAGTCACAAGAAATGGTGTTCAAAGAAGAAGGAGGGAGAAGACAAATGGGTTGGAATCAATGAGAGAGAAAAAGCCCCACATCTCCAGCATGTTTCTTTAGGGCAATGAGAGGTGAGGCATACAAGAGAAGAAAGGGCCAGCATAAGAGAGAGCAGCTGCAGAGGCAATGTTAATGAGGAAGATCCAAGTTTCTCTAAGTGCCAGGAGATGGAGGAAGTGAAAGACTAAAGATGGTGGTGATCCTTTTAGAGATGTAGCAAGCATTCCAGAGGGAGCAGGACAAAGGGTCATAGGAAGTGTGGGGACAGATGTGGGATTTGAAAAGGAGAGGTTGCGGGGGCAGAGATGACAATGGGGAGAGATGTATGGGGGTAGAGAGGGTGGGGTGCAGGTGAGGGCAGAGACAGATATTTGTCAAAGGAAAAGAGGAAGAGGAGATGGGACGTGGGTTTTTGGAGACAAGAAGGGATGGGACATAAGGAAAGGATCTGACTGAAGAGACCTGATGGGAGCAATAGAGGAGTCAGGGTAAAGGGGAAAAAGAGAATGGGAAGAGGAAAAGGAGAGAGTATGAATTTAATAGGACATGCAGCTTGAGACCAGAAAAATAATGAGAAAGGTAGAGAGGGATCATGGACCAAGTTCCAAAATATTCCTTTTATATATTTATTTCTTAAAAATATTGGATTATTATTTCTCTCAGCAGTCAAGAGGAAGAAAGCAGACTTTGATGCAGTGCAAACCAAATATAAACTAGCACACGTAAGTGATTTATTTTGTTTTTAAAAAATTGTATATACAAATTCTATTAGCAAACTGCACAGAACAGGCTGTATGCAATACACAGAGCAGATTGTACAGTACAGCAATGGCCATATTCCTTGTGTATTAGAGAGGAGTGGTTCATATTTTATTTTGTACATCATCCACAGATGCAAAAAACACATATTATGTCATAGTAAAATATATAATTCTCTGGAATTATTGACCTCTCTGATGTGCTCTGTGCATCTCTCTTGCATAGTCTATGCTTGTTTGCAGTGCCTAGCACACTGGGATCCAGCCTTGTTGTGACTTCTAGGCACCACTGCAATATTAATGTTAAATAATGGTAATAGTAGAACTACACATCTTCAGATGTCTATGGAAGTTCGTTGCCCAAGGAGTGATGTAGAATATGAAACAGGAATCTGTTCTTTAAATAGAAGCATTGCAGATAGAGTGGTTTTATTCAGTCTAAATTGAAGATGGATTTTTATTTCAAATGTTACTATCTAAGAAGTTGGGCTCAGAGAGTTTAAATTTTTTGGAGGGAATCCCTGTTTACTGGAGCAGATTGCTCAAGGGTTTGGCGTAGAGTTCACTTCTTACTTCTAGATTACTAATTTGAATCTAACCTATGTTAGAAATGACCAAAAGTTGTTTCCATCTTAGCATTTTGACATATACTGTTTAAGCACATGTGTCGATTGCTTTCTACTAGATAGAATGTCACACCTGCTCATCTGCATGATTATGTCCCTGCTTAGTGGTTAGTTTAATGGTGGTGTATAAGACTTGGAGTATGAGAGCTATCAAACTCTTCTTCAACTCAAGTAGTAGGGACCTATGTATTAGCACAGAAAATCAGACTCTGAACTACAAATAGTCACAAAATCTTTTACAGAATGAAAAAATGTATTGTTAATAGCCTAGTTCCTAATGAACAATAACTTTGAGGGGCCTTAGCTGGTATTAATCTTTGTAGCACTATTGACCTCATTAGAACTATGCCATTTTTACACTAACTGAGCTCGTGACCACATGTACATGGATTCCTCTCTCTATGATTTCAGGGTATTTTACAGTTAAAAGCAGGAAATATATATTTATTCTTGACTTCAAGACCAGAACAGATTCAGTTTTATGGGTTTCCTGGGGAAGATGATTCCCCAGATGTAGATAATTACTGAACGCTCTAGCTCTAATTGCTTCAAAATGATGCCAAGGACATACCAAATAATTGCACCTGCTGGCCTTGCTGAGAAACCAAGTACATAAGGCAGAAGATGTTCAGATATATGCTACATAAGACAGAGTTTCTTTTTCAGTTCTGAAGACAAAAAGAGCTCAGTGTAGGTGGATTTTTCTCCTAATTTTCCAGGAATCAAAAGTGTCTCAGAGGAGTGTCATAAATGTGAATTAAATCCAAATATAAACCAGTAGAAAAACTAAAGTCATAAAATGATCACAAAAGATCTGAGAAGGGCTCTGATATTATTGCTTCACTCGTGTATTGTCTCCTCAGTAGTGCTATTTCCACATATTTTTGAGAATGAAAACTCCATTGCTGATCAGTGAGCTAATGACCAAGTTGCATGAAATGTTTGAATTACAAAAGTGCTAGGTGGACATATTTAATTTATACTAATGATGGTCCAAGGTATTTCACAGGCTTTGTCTCTTTACATTATGCATTCCATCTATTTATTCCTGCATGTGCTTCCTCTGTCGTTTCCCCCACAGTCTTACCACTGTTAATGTGAGGGTCTGCAACATTTGGAACAACCTTTTGAGGTTCAACATCACTAGTTTTATCAAGAGTGATGCAAAGCTTAGTTTCATTATTTTTTATTTTATTTTTGAAAGCTGCAAAAAGTTGTCACACTACAGTCTAAATTTTGGCAAATCACTAAGACTCATAAGGCTCATACATCTTAAATCATAAACTTCTTTGCATCAGGTTACTTTGTTGATACTTTTATGAGCAGGATTTGTTGACTGCACTTGGAGAAGAATTATAATCACAAACTTACATTTCTAGTTGCATTCTGTGTAATCATCATAAATCTAAATTCTCCTGAATGTTTCCATCCAGCTTTCCCAAACTTCCACTTAGATGTGCAATCATTATTTTCCAAGTCATACTGCTTATGAATCATTCATTACTGTAATAGAAAAAAGTCACTTCACTAAAGAATTATTTGTATAAACTATTTCACTGGATGTAGTTTCTGCAGGAAGACCTTCTTCCAACCGTACCAAGACATCTATCAAAGAAGTAGGATCTGTTATTTTAAAAAAGTCACCATATTATATAGCATAATATCTTCCACAGTTTTTAACCTTTATTGTTTCTCATACCCTACGCACAGGTTTGCCCACAAAAATCCACACAAGAGCTATAAAATTCTTGACAAAATCACCTGCAATCTCAACTTATTTTAAACTGGGCTTTAAAAGTGAATACGCTATTCCCAACTGTTCCCCCACTCCTCCCATCTTCAGATTTGACCTCAAATACCTAAACTTTCTAACCTCCCATGGTATGTCCTTTGCACATATAGGAATTCTGGTATCCACTGCATTCCAGTCATTTTCCATAGTATATCTTGGTGTATCATCTGTGTTTCAATTACATTTTTTCCTGCTTTAAAGTATTTGAATTGACACAGCATTGGCTGAGGGAGAAATATAGATATTCAAGAAGAAAGCCACAGTGTATACATTCATCTAAGTTAGAGTTTACAACCAGTTTCAAGCTTTTACGTGTGAAGAAACCACATACCTCACAGAACAAACCACCAAGAAAGAACACCAGGATACCTGCAACATCTGTGTTGGGCAAAGACTGAACATGAAAAATTGGCATTTATAATTATATTATTGTTGTTTTGTTTAAATATGCACTACCATGTGATAAATCCATCTACCGGTTACCCAATATGTTTTAACTATTGTTTGTTTGTCTGTCTTTTAGGCCCCAAACCTATAAGGTTTGACATACTTTCTGTAAGGTACTAAGTATCTTCATCTCCCTGTCCAAGCCCCAACCCTGTTACAGATAAGATTGTAAATATCTGTATAATCAATATGTGCTGTCTCATAACATCATAATAATAATTTTATTAGCTCTCCAAGAGCTAAATCTGTGAAACTTAATGACCACAGGTATTTTCTTTGTTATCATCTGGACAGAGGGATAAATGAAGAAAACTTCTAAAAATTTTCCTACCTGTGACTTGCAGACTTGTACAATTATACCATTTTTTGCTTTATAAGCATTCGTGTGGAAATGACTTTTTTTAAAACTTCGAAAACTATGGGCAGGAATGTAGAACTATAGCTTTTTGATCAGTTTATACCAACAATGAGAAACTTTTCTACACAGCCTTAGTGACTATAACTGCAAAAACAGAGAGCTACTGTTCTCCATATGTTTTTAAAGACATTCTCTGTCCTCCAATTCCTTAGAACCACATTGTCAGTTATTTCCAGGTTCCTTGTCATTCTATAACCAGGAGTAGCATACATCTTCACTGCAGAAATACCAAAATATACAGTATATAAGCTACAGAATTATTTCATTGCCATGCAAACTGCCATGCAACTACGGTGCTGGTAAATTTAGAAGGGAGAGAAGGTTAAGTTCTGACGCTTAGGTCCAGTATGGGATCCAAGTCCAAGCTTCTGAAAGTTCAAGAGGGCTCAGATTGAGCTCAAGTTTGGTCTTTATAAACCCTTACTTAGGGCAGGATTTTCAAAAGCACTCAGCATTGGCCTAATTCTGCTCCCACTGAAATCAGTGGGTACTTTTACACTACAGTCAGAGGTCTGACTGCAGCACTTGTAGACATGCCTGAGCTAGCTTCAACCTAGCAATGACAGTAGCAATGAAGCTGCAGCGACACAAATGGTAGCATGGGCCAAACAACACTGTCCTGGATCTTGGGTATGTACTCGAGTGGCTAGCCCATGCTGATGGGGTTTCACTGCTATTGTCATTCAAACTAGCTTGAGTAAAGCTAGCTCAGTTATGTCCACACAGGCTGCAGACACACCTCTGATTGCAGAGTAGATATACTAAATGAGAGTTGTATCATTGACTTCAGTAGGAGCAGACTTAGGTCAAATTGATCACTTTCGAAAATCCCACTTTAGTATATAAACTCTTGAGGAAAGGGATCATCTTTGTCTTTTTTGTACACCTAGCACACTGGGGCCATGATTCCTGATCGAGGCCTCTAGGCTTTACTGCTGTACAATTAAATACATAAATATTAATTGTTAATAATGGTGAGAGTCAAAATTGGATCCAAATAGGGATCAAACACTGAACTTCCTACCATTTAAGGGGCCTGGGAAACAGGGATTGGTTTTACTTTGGGCCCATCTGTCTCTCATATAAAATAAGTGGTGCACAAATTGCCTGAAAAAGAAAAGGATGGTATCTTCATGAGATTTTTTTCCACTTTGTGCTCACTAGAAAACAGCAAGTTTAAAATACAAACACTAAAATTATTCAGTCTGCATGCATACATTTTCCAGTCTGTTATCCATGGATATATTTTTGTTCCATACAAAACTTTAATAGAAAGCAGACAGCTATATTGCCAAAGTTCTTCAAATTCTCAAAAACCTAATTCAAACTGCCCTTACATCACTTCTCAATGATTTAAGACACTTCTTATTACAATGGCCAGATTCTGCCCCATGGATCTCATTGAGTAGTACCTCCCTTTGAAGTAGACAAAGGGATTTTAGTGGGCTACTCATGGAGTAAGTTACTATTCAGAGTTAGTAGAGTGGCAGAAGCTGTTCCATTGTGACATAGGCTTGGAAGATCCAATGTTATTTAAAAGGTTAATTATACTCACAGCCACTTTGATATTGATGCTTTATTTTTAAGGTCACATCTAACAATACTTTTCTCTGTGTTTGGAACTGGTTTCTAAACACCTACAAAATATATATATATACATTGGGAAGCCACAGAGAGACAAAGGAAAAGAGTTTACAATCATCAAAGTTTACAGAAAGCTGACAGCAGCCGAGGGTTGGATTGTGCATTTACAGTCTACATTCTGTAATGGATGGCATGAAGCTGTACCACCTGAGGTACATCACGGTATATTAATCATTCCTCAGAGGCAGCAACTTACTATGGCTCTCACTTATTATTGATGGAGCAGGTATAGCTGGTTTGGTGGAATGTTAGCCAATGACAATACAACAGAACAGGCTGACATGCTGCCAGTGTAATAGGTGGTCAGGAGAAGCCAAGAAAAATGAGAAGAGAGTGCTTAATCTTCCACTTCAAAGCGTCTGCCATCTGATTTCTTGGTCACTGTGGACAACATCATCAGCCTGACTGCCACTCAAGCCAGGAACCTGGGCACAATCTTCAACTCAGACCTCTCTCTAGGTCCTCACATCCAGGCTATGTCTAAATATAGACAATACTTTCTGCACATCTCTAAGATATGGCCTTTCCTACCCATGCAGCTAAAACTCTCGTCCAGGCTCACATCATTTTGCATCTCAATGACTGCAACATCCTTTTCTCTGGCCTTGACAAATGCAGTCTCGTCACACTCATATTCATTCTCAAGGCTGCTCCCAGTTTGTTGCTTTGACCTTGTGTAATGGGATGTATAAACACTTCACTGGCCAGGAGGAGGTTAAGGAACATTTGTGGGCTGAGGAGGCCCCACTCCTAAACCCTTGCCAAGCATACTTAGGCTGGAGGCCTGCTTTGAGGAGGGGGTGGGACTAGCTGACCTCCTGAGGTCCCTTCCAACCCTGATATTCTATGAGGCAGGGTTTAAAAACCAGCCAAGCTGCTCAGTCTAGGGCTGACAAGACAAAGAAGAGGATGTACCCTGGGTACCCCTGAGGAGGACCAGGTACAAGGGAACCACAACACTCCACAGCGGAGACGTGTACTGGAAGCCCAGAAGGCGATGTTCCCCAGAGATGGGCAGTGGCCAGATAGAATATGGAGAGGAATAGGAAGTAGCAGAACTGTTGCCACATTGAACTGTAGCCACTGGGTGGGAACCCCTGGCACAATTACACCATGTCACCCTGCTTTTTTCATCTGTCAGTTGGTGTCATCTTCTCTATTGCATCAAACATAAGCTGATTGTCTTCACTTACAAGGCCCTTCACAGCCTATCCCCACCCTATCTATCATCCCTCACTCATTTCAAGATGTCAGCTCCCACCTTCAGTCAGCCATGATGCCAGTCTCCATCACCCACTTGTTAAATTTTCAAACAACCATCTTTGTGCTTTCTTCCATTTTGTCCATCACTATTGGAAGGGGTTCCCCATAAACATCTGCAAAGCTACCTCATATCTTCTTTTAAATCCTTCCTTAAAACTCTCCTTTGCTGTGATGCCTACACATTTTTTGGACAATTAGACAACTGGGGTATTGAGACCACTGCCTATCAGGCTGACCAATATTGTCTCATTGTTTCCTTCTGATTTGCCATCTGCCTGTATCCATCTGTTATCATTTTTCTTGTACTTAGATCGGGGCATGGACTGTCTTTTTGTTCTGTATTTGTACAGTGCCTAGCACAATGAGATCCTGGTCCATGACCAGGGCTTCTAGACACTTTGGGAAGACAGATAAATAAAAATACATAATACTAATAATAATGAGGGCCAAAATCTGGGATGCAGAGCGCTGTTGCTGTGGATTTCAGTCTTCCACAAAATGGTTACCCCAATCCATTGTTCATCAGGTCCCCACTATTGAACCCAAACCTGCCAGGTCCCTGGACAGCATCCTAGCCTCCGCATCACATTAATGTGCTGAGCAAGTGCCCTGACCAGCAGCCTTCTCATTGGGTACCTTGGCTATATAAAAACCACATCAGGAAGAGGAAGCTATCTGAGCAACAGGCCATTACCTGACGGTTGCTGCCTAAACTGCCTTGCTTTTTCATCTAACCTTTCTTGCTAGCCTGCTGCTTTGCCTGACCCTGCCTTGCGGTCTCACCTGACCCTGCCTTGCTACCATGCCCAAACCTGTCTACCTATCCTGCCAACTTGCCCCCTTGGATTTGATCTCCTGGCTATCAGACTACCTGTGTGCCACTTGGCCATGGCTCAGGAGTATTCCTAGCCTGCTTCAGCCATTGGGCATTTCTGGTGTTATTGGCCCCACCACCAGAGTGTGTGCGGCAGAACATGGCTTAGGACAAGACTGAATATCTGCGTATGTAGAGTCTACCTCTTCTTTGCATTTTTCGTGTGATGAATTGAAACGGAGCCTATTTGTAATTCATTTAAGGTGCCTTTTTTAAAAAAAAAGTGTTAATGCTATATTTCTCCATATTTTCCATGAAACTTTCCTATATCCATAATGATATTAAGACTCACTAGCAAGTGGTGGAACCCAGAAGGAAATCTTTATTTTTAAAGAGAAAGGCTTCCTGCAGAAGCTTTTGTTGTATATTGACAATGTTTTGGTGATTTCCTAATCAGATGTGATATGGTGAATTGACGGTTTTTGAAATTCATTTCAGCTAGTCTTTTGAAGGCTTGTATCTTCTGAAACAAGGTGGAAGAGAAGGGTGTGAAAGGGGCAGCAGGACATAATCCAGATCAGAGCCAAATAATATCTTATATTAAATATGACTGAGAGGAGTAATACAAACAATGATCTAATAATCCTAATAATTACCACCCATTAATCAGTGTAGATAAAAATAATGTTTCGTTTGGATAATGACTCACTTCCTTATCACAAATTTTGGAGGGAAATCTCAGCTGAATTGATATAGTAAATTAGGTTTTCCAATTGGGATCAGACCATAGTAATAGCCAATGTAAGTCATTCCATTGTCCTATGCTTTTTGATTGCCTTTTTATATGTGCCCCTAAAAAAACTATAAACACTGTCTACATTCACACACACACACATACACAAACACACACACACTGGAAGAAAACCTGAAGGAGGAAAAATAGTTCTATTGGTACAATTAACACAACTATATGACATCTGTGACAAGAGAATTCATGCAACTTGCTCCCCCCACGCTTTTGTGTAAATATGTGATCCCGAAGTTAATCTTTTTAAATTGAAATCTCCTAAATCTGCATGCTAACTTCTATAGGTCTAGCCTGCACAGGAGCTGCCATGAGACTGAAGTCAGTCATTTCACACCTGAGAGGAAAAGGAGATCCTAGAGAAATTGCTTGCTAGCCTACTGAACAGAAGAAAGCTGCCAGAAGTGCCTGAATTACACGTGTAGCTCTGCCACACTAAATTCAGCTCTGGTGTAAACAAACATAATTGTATTGTTTTCAGTGTCACTGTATCTGCTTTTCATATCTCTGCTGGCTTTGGCTCTCTAATCCTTAAAAACTAAACCTAAAACTCATTTGAAAATTCATCTCAAAGACATTAAAATTGAGAGCTTTCAATCAGGGACAAGTTTTCAGGACTGGGGAAACTATTTGGCAAAATGAATGTCAAGTATTTGGGAGGCTAGAATAATTTCCTTTTTATTGTGCTTGGATCCTGTTCCTTGTTTCCCTATCTAAAGGCTTAGAAATAGGGGAACTGAACTAACTCTGCTTTTCAGCTGCTAGCTGGAACTAGATGCCAAAGATCATTAGGAAAGCAGACATGATTGCTCTGAAATAAGATTCCCCCAGGCCTATACTTCAGTTGACTCCATACCTATGTATGACTGACTTTTTCCAAAAAGCAATTGTTCTGCATTTTTTCTGTAATTTGAGAAGAGTGAGACCACAGATTTGTCTATTTCAGAACTCTATGCATATAATGAGCCAGATACATCCCTGTCATTCCATTCACTCCAGTGGAAATGCACCAGAGATGTTTACTGTACAACACAAATTAATAAAAGGATGGAAAATGTGTCATAATATAGACATAAAAAGAAATTTGATTGCTACATCTGCCATTTCTCTTCCCTAAGATCTGTTACCATTACTAATGTATTTCTATATCTTTATAAAGAGATCACTTACAAACAGTAGGATTGTTACAACTTCCTCTGAAACATCTGCTGCTGGCCGCTGTCATAGATATGCATCTAGTCTAGTAGACCTTGTCAGATCCACTTCGGCAAATTTTATCTTATGTTCTTATAATGCAAACATATTTTTAGAACCTTGCATTGTTAATGAAAATACTCTCTGATATTCCCTAGTCAACTTCAGTTTTTTCTCATCGCTTCATTGTTTTAATTTGCTGCCTGCTCACTTTCTTTAGTGGGCAGATCCTCCTGCTTTTTCACTTTAATGTTAAATCCCAGTGTCACTGTTATTGTTCAGCAGCAGAGGATTAAGACTGTACTGGGCTCAGGTCCACTGAAACTTTGGCTTCTCCCTACAATCCCCACTCTGGCAGCCATCTGGCAGTGTATGTTACATGCACTCCTGCCAAGTCAGTCCTACACACCTCCAATGTGCTAATGCCAGATCTTTGTTGTCATCTATGTTCTTCAAATCAGAGTTCTATTCCACCCTCTGCCCCTGGGCATCATGTTGTTACATGAGTCAAGTAACGGCAGGAGATACTTGTAGGCCTAGTTTGCATCTCCATTCTGGATACTAAGTCAGTAACAAGTGGGTAGAGAGCACCAATTATCTCCATGCAGTTTTGCCTGTCATTCATTGACTCGATACATCTTCAGGGTTACCTTCCATTGCAGAACCCAGTTTCCAAGGGTCCTGCCTTTATCATCAAGTGCAAAACTTTCCCAGTGTTGTTTTTTTTTTTTTTTTAGTGTTTCCATAGAGTATTACTTCAATTTAACCTTATTTTTTTTTGCTCCTGATCTGAAATTCTTGCAAATTTATTTGTTTGCAATGCCACACCTGTTTCTTTCATAGGATTTGGTTTCAGTACAAGCTCTTCAGCAAATGGTATTCTGAACCAGCACCACTTAGGACAGTTCTATATTCACAAATTTTTTCATACACGCTACAGCAAATAGCTGAATATACTTGGAGCCACTGAATAATTTAAAATAATTAGAAGTACTTTCAGTGTAATTCATAAAATGTCAATATACCTGATCCTCTTTTGGGTAAGAAAAAATGTTAGGTAATTTAGATGTGGATAAGAGATTTCACTTTCAGTAGGTATTCCTGTCAGTATTGAATAATTCAGATACTCCATGCTCTGTACCCTGGCCTCCTGCAGCTCAGTCTGCATTTCAGATAATTCTAGAGTGGTATTCTCTAACCATTAAAGTCTCCAGAGTAGTAAAATTCTTTTTTAATTACTAAAATTTTCATTTTTAAACTTTTCTTCCCTGATTACAGTAATTTGGCTGTGCCAGAGTGTCTAGGATTACATTTGTCTGAAGGGTACATTCTAATGAACTGAACACAGGGATAGATAACAGGAACTTCTGGTGGTTTTTAAAGAAAAGTCAAAATATCCTCTCAAAAAATGGTAAAGTCTTTCTTAAAGGATCAGAATATAAAATGTTGGCCCAACAGACAGAATTACCACTTCTGACGTTCCTTTAGTTAGACTTCCATAATGATGTCTAATTTCTGAAAACACATAACAGAGTGACAAAATTAAAAAATCCAGTGTCAGAACTGTTTGGAGTCAAATATAGAAGTAAAATTTCCTGTGCTATACATAAATCATTGGACAGTAACTACTGAGTTGGTTTATTCATCCAGACAAGCTGGTAGTAAAAACAGACATGCTAATGGGTCAAATTATTTCACTCTTGCTGCTGTAGACAAAAAATTACAGACCTGAAATAAAAAAACGGGGACAACTACAGTTTCAGACATAATGGTAAATTGCAGGTACATTTTGATCATGTTTTAGACTGCAAATTGCTCAAATTAACACAGGATTGGTGGAGGAACAAGAACTGTGGACAAAATTATTTGGAATTTCCTTCATATTAACAGATGAAAACTGATAGAATGGTTCTAAATGTATCTGCCAAACTTCAGGTATTAAAGTGGTCCCAAATCTAAGAACCTGCCATTTAGAACAGTGGTTCTCAGACTGGGGCCGCTGCTTGTTCTGGGAAAGCCCTGGCGGGCCAGGCCAGTTTGTTTACCTGCTGCATCTGCAGGTTCAGCCGATCGCAGCTCCCAGTGGCTGAGGTTTGCTGCTCCAGGCCAATGGGGGCTGTGGAAATCTGCGGCCAGTACGTCCCTTGGCCCGCGCCGCTTCCTGCAGCCCCCATTGGCCTGGAGCTTACAGAGCTGCTTAGTGAATTAATTAGTTTATGTAAACAAATTGTTAAGTTCTATGGTCCCATTCAGCAAAGATTTAAACACATGCTTAAATCCATCCCTATTCAGAAAAGCACCTGCATATCTTCAAGTATGTGTTTATAGCTCATAAATGTCAGTGGAACTTAAGCACATACTTAAAGGTAAGTGCATAAGCATTTTTCTGAATAGGGATAGACTGCTGAATTGGGACTTACATAAGCAGTATAATTCAATGCAAGGTGTATACTTTACAAAAGGGTCATCCTAAATTCCCTTGACCAGCTTACATTACTATTTCCTTTCCTCCCTCTTTCCCTCATCAATTTTGAGGGGCTGTTAGTTGTTAATTTAAAATAGCAAAGCAAGGAAGGAGGGCAACAGGAAGAGACAAGTATGGAAAAGTAGTCAGGAGCAGACCTTGAAGGAGAAGACAAAGAACTATCATTCCTGGTGAAAAATAGTCTCAGTCCCCAAGTGGAATCTGTTTCCTTTTCAGAAAAAGCATCAAGGTCTCATTTCAAATGTAAAAGCCAGATCATGCACTCCCTTATTCAGAGGAAAAATCCATTCACATCAATAGTCACAAAGGCTTCAACACAACTGTTTGCAGAATCAGGCCATGCTAAGATACCGAGAATATCAATAAATACAAGATTTAAAATGAGGACAAAGATGTATAGTTATGTGAACATCTTTTAAAAATCACACAAAGAAAATATTCAGCAGACACTCATGATATTAAGCATCTGGTAGAAGAGGATAAATCCCATTGTCTCACATGCCTAGTATACAGTATGATATAAAGCAGTGTTAAAGCAGCACCCAATAGCATCACAATAATTCCAAGTCTGTCAGAATTTCCATTATAAACACCTTTTTTCTAAAGGGCTTACAACACAACTATTTCCAATTCTGTAAAGCATGAATGGAATATATGCTGTCAACCCAGATACAATTTTTTACATTTATAAAAGAAATGGCTTAAGCTGGCTATGTTTTTGGGTATTTTTTGTGGTTTTATTTTATGTCATGCTCTAGATGAAAATCAGCTTGATTTTTTTCGGAACTGAAAGTTTGCAAACACTTTAATCCTTAGTGTTAGCTTGGTGCCTTTTGCTATTTAAAATTTTTCTTAGTTTCTTTTTAAATCATGCTTTAACATCAGATTATCATAGAATAATAGTTCTAGTAATAATCTGTTGAATGGAAAAATAGTGTACATAACCAATTTTCTAAATGTTTGAGTTTGATATAAATATCAGTAATATTTATAGGTGATAAATACCTTGGTGAAATTGTTTTGTTCACGACCATATGCTATCAAATAATCTGGATAATATTGGTTCTCTTGCCCCAAATACTCATGAACTAATGGCTAATAAAGAGCTAACTCATTATCGCCACTTCTACAAGCAAAAGGGTGAATATTTTCATATTGGTCAAAAAGCCATTTTGCATCTGAAAAAATGTTTTTATGCATAAATGCTGAGCGGCAATAATGATCACCCAGCTTAACCTTATGTCAATGGAGATTCAGTTCTATATAGGTTTTTATATCATGCTTATCACCGCAGTATCTGGGTGCCTTCCAGTAGGATTTTAAGCAACATGACTACACATATCACATGTCTGCGTTCTCATCCTCTCCCTAGAAGGAGAAGCATGTTCAGTGGACTGTCTGGGTAGGGTGTGAATTTTTTATTTTTGTAATTAAATATAAATATACCTTTTGCTATGCGTTACTGTAAGAAAAGGCAAGGTCAAATAAATGCACCTTGCAATTGGAGCAGAAAGTGGTGAGGTTTGTGATGGTCCTAAATTCCTGGGGAGCTCATTCCAGAGTCTTTGACCACCTCTGGAGAAAGCTCAGTCTCCCTCACAGATGAGCTTCTCTCTTATAGTTTTCAGTTCCATTGTGTCAGAGGAATCCATAGTTGTCAACCAGGGTCTTTGTCCCAGAGCTTTAGATGGTCTTTTAGATATTGTGGGCCCAGTACATGGAACACTTTGAAAAGAAGGACTGAGACTTTGAACATGATTCAAAATTCTATGGGAAGCCAGTGTAGAGAGTGGAGGATGGATTAGATATTTTTGCAGTAGCCTGTGTTGCTGACGAGATGTGCTGTAGTATTCTGAACTAGATGGAGTTTCCTAAGTGTTAATCATCATGCCCGGTATATTACATTGCTGTAATCCAGCCAAGAAGTGATGAAGGCATGAATAACTGAGGCCAGGTCTTCATCGGGCAGGACGGGATGGAGTTTCCTAGCCAAACAAAGACAGTGGAAAGCGTTAAGTGCAGATGTTAGTATGTGAATGCTCATAGTTAAGGATATGATTCTGTCACAAATGTCACAGATTCCATGACTTTCTGGGACGTCTGTGACTTCTTCTGGGGCAGGGTGGAGCAGCTATCAGCCCTGGAGCTGCTGGAGTAATGGTTGCCAGAACAGCTGACCAGCAGCTAGCCTCATGGCAAGGGAGCAACAGCCAGCCCCAGGGCCACTGAACAGTTGACTGTGGCCCAGCCCTGGAGCAGCACTCCTTGGCCCACCTGAGCAGTGGCTGGGGTTGGATCAATCCCCCTGGGGCTGGAGCAGCAGCAGTCCGCCCCAGCTGCAGGAGCAGCGGTGGGGCTGGAGCAGTTGCAAGCCCACAGCAGCGTTCTGTTAGTGTCTCCCTCTCCCTCAAGGTATTTTTAATAAAAGTCAGGAACAGGTCGCAGGCTTCCCGGAATATTTTTTATTGCCCGTGACCTGTCCCGGACTTTTACTAAAAATATCCATGTCAGAAACTTAACCTTACTCATAGTCAGTGAGGAACCCATGAGTACCCCTAGAATATGAACTGAATTGACCAATTGTGTCTTCAGTCAATGGAGACTGCACTATGGCTGCAAGCTCTTCACTTTTCTGTACCCACCAGCATCACCTCTATCTTGTTTAATTGGCTGTTCCTCATCCAGGAATTGATCTCATCGAAGCACTGGGCCAGCTTGGTAATTCTGGTGTGATCATATGTGGTGAAGGATGGGTAGAACTGTGTATCCTCTGCATATTGCTGGGACCTGAATCTATGTAATCTAAGCAGTTCACCTAGTGGCTGTATGTAGATTTTAATAAGGACTGAACAGAGAATTGATCCTTGTGGAACGTCACAAATGAGGGTCTAGTGGTGGAAGAGCAACTTCCCATCACTACTTGTTAGGTAAATCCATCTGAGAAGGACTCAAACCATTTCAGTGCATTACCCTGGATCCCTGCCACATATATCAGGCAAGACAACAGAATCTCATGATCAACAGTATGAAATGCTGCAGAGAGGTTTAGGAGGGTAAGAATCTATGTCTCTCCTCTATTCACTGACAGAAGGAGATCATCCATCAGTGCTACTAAGGCAATTTTGGCTCTGTGTCCTGGCCTGAATCCATACTGTGCCAGGCATAGACTGTTAGCATCAGTTAGAAGACCTGGTAGTCAACCTTTTGCTAGCTTCTTTGAGCTTGCTCAGCAATGTAGGTTTGACCCTGGTTGGTAGTTGGATAGAACAGAAGTAGTGGGTTTCTTAGTGGGTTTCTTCAGTATTGGTTGGATTATTCTGTGTTTGAAGGAGGAAGAGAAGATTCATAAAAACATAAGAACGGCCATACTGGGTCAGACCAAAGATCCATCTAGCCCGGTATCCTGCCTTCCAACAGTGGCCAATTCCAGGTATCTCAGAGGGAATGAACAGAACAGGTAATCATCAAGTGATCCATCCCATCACCCATTCCCAGCTTCTGGAATCATTCTCTGAATGAGGCACTGGCTATTTAAGTCAGGAGTGGCACCAGTCATTCATGACTCTTTCATAAGCCAGAAAAGGCATGTATCAGATTCACAAGTCCTGAGTGAGTGTAATGAAGTCTGGCAATGCTGGTTTTGGGAACACAGGCTGATTGGGCACCATCACAACAGAATGTCTGAAGGAGCCGTGCTACCATGAGGAATGGGGAATCCTGTCTTCTGGCTGTTCCAACATCCATGTGCATATTTAGAGGGGGAAACCTCCAACTCATTCTTCCTGTTGTGCTGGTGGTGGTGTGACTGTAATCCCCATCCCTCAAAGGAAAAATGAAGCAGAAACTGTTCAAATATGGATCCATATTTCCCTAACATATGAGGCTGTTCATTAGCTGGGGAGTTAGTTCAGCCTTAAAACAAAAGAGAAATATATATTTTAAATTAAAAAAAATATGGTGGTGTCTCAACAATGTAACTATAAATTTTAATTCATCAAGTTCAGTACAAGTCTTCAAGAAGCACTCAATTCCCTGTCCTTTAGAGGAATGGGTATGTGGGGAGGGGGACTTGATGCACCAAACTAAAGGCCTGATCCTTAAGACAGTCCATGCTCTCATTGATATCAGTGTGAATTAAGAATATAGGCTCCAAAATTCCTAGAATATCTCCTGCTCTTGGCATAAATATAAGGGATAGCGGTTTATAGTAAATAAATACAAAGAATAGGTTTCATATGCCTGATGATTCATGTACTATGTAGGAGTAAAATCTGGGTATTTGGAACTAAAGATCATGTAAACAAAAAAAACCCCAAACAAACAAGAAAGCAAAATCTGGCAAACAGGTTCAAAAGCTGTTTGTGTTTTAATAATTTCTTTATTGAGGAATTTTATTTATCAAGCTAAATGTGAGGCGATACATTGGACTCATATATAAACAGAGGTTCCACAATTTACAACAATAGTTTTTACATAGGATACATTTTTAAGAGCTTCTAAATGCAATGTTTCTACATCTGCTAGAAAATGTCTATCAGATGATTGAGGATCAAGTTTCAAAATGGAAGGAGCACATTCCAGAGGTCTGATTCCTCTGATGATTAGAGCATTTGTTTATTGTGGGAAATGGTGCCTTTGTTTCTGTTAGTAAAGTCAGATGTATATAAATGCAGGATTATCTTTTAACACTGTCTCAGTTTCCCTTGGATTTGAGTAGAGAAAACACACTGAATACTATAAGTGCAACTTTTGAAGTAGCCAAAGCAAGGTTGTTTATTAACGTTGCAGCTCATTTGAAAAATTAATTTATCTCATTCAGGAAAGATGCCATGTCAAACACAAAAGTTAATTTTTCAATCTGGTCCTTTCAATTAAGTCTAATTGCTGCACTTGCATAATTCTTAAAGCAAGATTGTAAATTGGCAGCAAACTAACCGCATCTGCTCTGTTTTGCATTGAAAAAGCAGTAATACCTTGCCCTGCAGGTGTTTAATGAATGGTATATGTTAGTTGATGCAGGTTCTAAACAAGTTAGTGAGCTAATTGGGTGTTCATTTCTGTGACATTCTATACCTTGGGGGAGTATCCTGTAACTCCCATATTCCTCATTTATATATAATTTTGATATTGCATATAAAACAGGCTGCATGAAGTATCAGAGGAAAGGTTATGATCTGCTGAAAGTCACTGTTCTATCTAAATATGTATATTGTTAATGCATATAAAGTTATGAGAATTGTGTTGTATGGTTGTCACTAAAAATGCTGTGGGTTTGGGAAGTCCCCAGATATTAGCTCTCCAGAGACAATGCCAAGGAAAGTAACCAATGCCAATCCAGGCGCCAAACAACCACCAACAACCATTATCCAGCAAGGGAGCTACAATTCAATAACTCACCTGCATAAGGCCTCACCAGGGGAATTGCTCAACCTTGCTTAGGGACTCAGCAATGCCCACCAGACGTGCCTGGACTTGTGTTCTCCAAGCACATGGGACTGAGGGTATAAAACAGAACACAGGAGCCCCATGCTCAATCTTTCTTCTACCCCCACCTATGCTGCAAGCAACAAGGATGCTCAGAAGACTGAAGACTCCAACAGAGCAGACTGGCCTAGTTCTAAGGGACAAACCTGTATATTAAGGACTACAATATCCAGTAAGGTCAGAAAAACTGCTTCATCTAGATGTTGCCCAGTCTAATAGGGTCGAGAGTTTAGACTGTGTGCTTGTATTATGTTTTCCTTTGGTAACTACTCTGACTTTTTGCCTGTCACTTATAATTAGGGCTGTCAAGCGATTAAAAAAATTAATCATGATTAATCGTGCTGTTAAATAATAGAATACCATTTATTTTAAATATTGCTGGATGTTTAATACATTTTTCAAATATATTAATTTCAATTACAACACAGAATACAAAGTGTACAGTGCTCATTTTATATTTATTTTTATTACAAATATTTGCACTGTAAAAAACAAAAAAATATATTTTTCAATTCACCTCATACAAGTACTATAGTACAATCTCTTTATCATGAAAGTTTAACATACAAATGTGGAATTATGTACAAAAAAACTGCATTAAAAAACAAAACAGCGTAAAACTTTAGAACCTACATGTCCACTCAGTCCTACTTCTTAGTCAGCCAATCACTCAGACGAACAAGGTTGGTTGCAATTTGCAGCATATAATGTTGCCCGCTTCTTGGTTACAATGTCACCTGAAAGTGAGAACAGGTATTCACATGGCACTGTTGTAGCTGGCATTGTAAGATATTTACATGCCAGATGCACTAAAGATTCATATGTCCCTTCATGCTTTAACCACATTTCCAGAGGACATGCTTCCATGCTGATGATGGGTTCTGTTTGATAACTATCCAAAGCAGTGTGGACTGATGCATGTTCATTTTCATCATCTGAGTCAGAAGCCACCAGCAGACTGATTTTCTTTTTTGGTAGTTTGGGTTCTGTAGTTTCCACATCAGAGTGTTGTTCTTTTAAGACTTCTAAAAGCATGCTTCACCCCTCGTCCCTCTCAGATTTTGGAAGACACTTCAGATTCTTAAAGCTTGGGTCAAATGCTGTAGCTATTTTTAGAAATCTAACGTTGGTATCTTCTTTGCATTTTGTCAAATCTGCTGTGAAAGTGTTCTTAAAATGAACATGTCCTGGGTCATCATCTGAGACTGCTTTAATACAAAAAATATGCAGAATGCAGGTAAAACAGAGCAGGAGACACACAATTCTCTCCTCAAGGAGTATAGTCACAAATTTAATTGACACATTATTTTTTTAACGAGCATCATCAGCATGAAAGCATGTCCTTGGAATGGTGGCCGAAGCATGAAGGGGCATACGACTGTTTAGCATATCTGGCATGTAAATACCTTGCAACGCTGGCTACAAAAGTGACATGCAAAAGCCTGTTCTCACTTTCAGGTGATATTGTAAATAAGAAGCAGGCAGCAGTATCTCCCGTCAATGTAACAAACTTGTTTGTCTTAGCGATTGGCAGAATCAGAATTAGGACTGAGTGGACTTGTAGGCTCTAAAGTTTTACACTGTTTTGTTTTTGGGTGCAGTTATACAGTATAACCAAAACAAAATATGTATTTTTATGTTACATTTTCATGATGAAGAGATCACACTTAAGTACTTTTATGAGGTAAATTGAAAAATACTATTTCTTTTGTTTATCATTTTTACAGTGCATATATTTGTAATCAAAAATAAAAATATAAAGTGAGCACTGTGCACTGTGTAGTCTGTGTTGTTATTGAAATCAATGTTTAAAATATAGAAAAACTTCCAAAAATGTTTTAAAAATTTCAATTGATATTCTATTGTTATAAGTGCGATTAATCGTGATTAATTTTTTTGAGTTAATCACATGAGTTAACTGAAATTAATTGACAGCCCTCCTTATAATCACGTAAGATCTATGTTTTGTAGTCAGTAAATTTGTTTGTTTATCTTTACCAGTGAGTTTCCCTGAAGTGTTTGGTAAATCTGCTCAAGTTTACAAAGGCTAGTGTATATCCACTTTCCATTGATGAAGTGGTGAACCAATTAATAAATTTGCACTGCTCGTCTCGAGCAGTGCAAGGTGGTATATTCCTGAGGTACCAGGCTGGGAGCTGCCATTTGGCTGGTGCCTTTCTCTGTGTGATTCATGAGTGCTTTTGGAAGTGTTCATGCAATCTAGCTGGGTATGGGGCTCCACATGCGGTTGTGCTGAGTGATAACAGCACTTGGAGGGGTTTGCTGCTGGTCACTAGCAAAGCATTGTGAGAGACAACACAGATTAGTGAGTTAAGGGTGAACGGCGGTCGCACAGTCCCAGGCTGCACCCCGGGAATCCTGTCACAATTTCTCTTCCAAATAATAATTTAATCATACTTATGAATGGTTCCACCAACAACAAATATCTGCAAATCTGGCAAAGGCTTGTTGATTTTGATTAAACCAAGACTGTTGCCAGTCTTAAAATATTCATTATCCCATTCTATGGAAATATAAACACTGAAATACAGAGCCAGTTGGCATTCACTGATAGTAACAATGTACATAAAAAGTTAGGGAAATTGCTAGGCAATGACTTAAAGAATATTTAAGGAGACTGTTTATCGCATTAATAGATTTGCATTGCATATCAAGTCCTGGTTTTTGCTAAAGTCAATGGCAAAACTCCCACTGACTGTAATAATAAAAGAATTTGGGTCTGCATTAGCTGATGAAATGATCTGGAAACTCTGTCAGGCATGTGAAAAAGCAAGGTGGGGTAATTATAGATGTGATGGGGGGATGTGATTTTTGTTTTAAATATAAAAATGTAATGGTGCTTAGCTGACCAATGACAGATATGTCTAAATGACTCCTCTGAATATATAATACCTGTAAAACTCCTGAGAGATGCTTCTTGTTCCTCCTCCTTCCTCCTCAAACATATGAAAAATTTGCTTCAGTGCTTGTCTCCATGAAGTTTATAAACTAAGGTGATGTCTACACTGGCAACTGAACGACAAAAGTTTTGTCTTTCGGAGATGTTTAAAAAACACACCCTGAAAGACAAAAGTTATGCTGACAACAAGCATTGGCTTGAAGAGCTCTTTGTCAGCAGGCGCGCTCTGCTGCTGACAACGCTAACGCCCTTTCATGGGAGTGGAAGATGTTTGTTGGCAGCAGTGCTCTGCTGCTGACAATGCTTATGCTGTTTGTTGGCAGCACTTTGCTGCCGACAAACAATGGCAACAAACAGCCCTGTCGCCAAAAGCTGCTTAGTGTAGACATAGCGTAAGCATTCTCCTGTGCTATGAAAAAATCTAAAAAGTGAATACCTCAGGAGGTATTGGCTAAGGGAATTGCAAAAGGAGCCGGAAGGTAGACAGACCATGCTTTCACGGGGCTTCTGATGTTAGGCTTTAATTGATTCATAGACTCTAGGACTGGAAGGGACCTCGAGTGGTCATCGAGTCCAGTCCTCTGCCCTCATGGCAGGACCAAATACTGTCTAGACCATCCCTGATAGACATTTATCTAACCTACTCTTAAATATCTCCAGAGATGGAGATTCCACAACCTCCCTAGGCAATTTATTCCAGTGTTTAACTACCCTGACAGTTAGGAACTTTTTCCTAATGTCCAACCTAAATCTCCCTTGCTGCAGTTTAAGCCCATT
Source organism: Chelonoidis abingdonii (assembly GCF_003597395.2). Lineage (NCBI taxonomy): Eukaryota > Metazoa > Chordata > Testudines > Testudinidae > Chelonoidis > Chelonoidis abingdonii. The sequence continues at coordinate 133,649,173 of NC_133771.1, forward strand.
GCTTCTTGTTCTATCATTAGAGGCTAAGGTGAACAAGTTTTCTCCCTCCTCCTGATGACACCCTTTTAGATACCTGAAAACTGCTATCATGTCCCCTCTCAGTCTTCTCTTTTCCAAACTAAATAAACCCAATTCTTTCAGCCTTCCTTCATAGGTCATGTTCTCAAGAGCTTTAATCATTCTTGTTGCTCTTCTCTGGACCCTCTCCAATTTCTCCACATCTTTCTTGAAATGCGGTGCCCAGAACTGGACACAATACTCCAGTTGAGGCCCAACCAGTGTAAACACTTACAAAATACCTGGTTCCTAAATAAATAAATTATCTTTATCCAAAAATGCCAAAAATGGTTAGTAAGGGCTTATTTCCACAGCAGTAATGTAGACTACAAGGGTGTGATTTCTAAAGCACACTAACACATTGTGCATAAATTGGTCCCATATAGTTGACCCTGCTACTGTTCACTAAAAGTTCTTGAGTCACTTTAACATGGCACTGTACTGCATTAAAGCCCACTAGGGAACATTACAAAGATTACTCATTGCAATGTATATTTCCTTAGTTAGTAATGAACATATACATTATTCATTACAGTAGTAATAAAAAAATACATAACACAAATAAACTGAAGCCTTACATGTGTAATTGTTTTGACTGCCAGGTGTATGTAATAATTCAACACGAGCCATTGCTTATGAATACGAAGTGTCAGATGAAGCTGTGTAGCATTTTCTAGCATGCTGCCTGCCTCTCAGTGAAATGAAAAGGGCTTTTTGTATCTTTAGCTTTTTGAGCAATGAGTAAAAAGGTTGTATCTGGGGCTGGTCAAAAATTTCTAGTCCAATCTGCTTTTGATGGAAAATTGGGGGTTTGACTAGACAAATTTTTTTTCACCAAAAATCTACTTACCTTTTGAAATTTTGACTTTTTGTCCAAAAAGGAAAAAAGCAACCCCTGAAAACAAAACGGTTTTCATAGAAAACCCAGAAATTTTGGGTTTGGAAATGCTGGCATAGATTCCAAGGCCAGAAAGAGCTATTGTGGCAATCTAGTCTGACTTCCTATATAACACAGGCTGTAACACTCCCCCAAATAATTCCTAAAGCAGATCTTTTAGAAAAACATCCAATCTTGATTTAAAGATTGTCAGTGATGACGAATCCACCAGGACCCTTGATAAATTGTTCCAAGCTGTCTCATGGCAGTTGTTTCTAGTGTATCACGTCCCCATTCTCTTCTATGTGACTGTTGGACTCCCGTAAGTGACAGCAGCATCTCAGGAAGAGGAAGACCAGAGTATACATTTGTGTGAGGATCTATGAGTATAGACAGAATGCTGACCGTGCCTGGCAGAAATACAGATTATTTAAATCCAGCCCAGAGCTAGATCCACACACCAATTTGCTGAAACATATGGCCAATATATGGTGTAAGTTCAGTTATCCTTATAGTGCACAGTGAGGCATCTAATATTTTGAGTTTTGTAGGTATATTTCTTTGAGAGAGCAAGAAAAAGAGAGCAGAAATTTATAATTTTTTTAGACTATGCAATATACACACCCTCTTCCATAAGAGTAAATGAACATCCTTACTCCCATGTCCTGATTTGCCAGGTTTATTCCAATACACAAAAGTAGGATGGGCTGATTTCAATATACATCAGCCATAATCCTTTACCTGAAAGGATAAAATATATGATATGCAGTTTCTATAGTGCCAGAATCTAGAGAAATGTTTTTAATACAGAACTAAAGCAATATCAAATTCCTGAAGCCTAAAATGCAGTAATTCATATTTTCTTTCCAAATGTGTTCTATCATCTAGTCATCTCAAATTATCTCTAGAACACTCCTACTACAACATCAGCTTCCTGGACATGATCAGCAGAATCTGACAGACAACTATATATAAGAAAGTCATGCATCACCATGCTTATTTTTACAGATCCAGTAACCACGCAAAACACTCCAAGAAATATGTTATCTACAGCCAGGCACTCAGATAACACTAGTTATGCTACAAGGAGAAAGTCCAAGATACATACTTAAAACCACCTTCACCAAACAAGCACAGTCCAGCAGAGAACTAGCTCACATCACGGAATAGGCCAACCCAACATCCTGAGAGAACCTGCTTCAATACAGGGGGAATAAACCTCTGACAGAGCCCTAGTTGTCACCTACTATCCTGCACTGGAACCCATATGGGGAATAATTAAACAATTACAACCCATACTCAACTGGGACCACATCCTGAAAGAAATCCTTCCTGAACCCCCTCTTTTGGCCTTCAGCCAACACCCCCATCTTGCCAATTTCATCAGAAGCAAGCTCCCCACAGACCAGGATACATCAACTCAAAGGAGGACCAGACCCTACCATAATAACAGATGCCATGCCTGCAGACATATCTCCACTACTACGAAGATCAATATCCCTCCACAACTCACCTTTCAAGATCTATGGGTCCTACACATGCCTATCACAACATGTGATGTTCTCATCCAATGCATCAAATGCCCCAACAACTACGTAAGTGGCACCAGACAATCATAATGCTCTCAAATGAACTCACACAGAAAAATTATAAGACAAAAACACCCTATCATCCCTGAGCAAACACTTTTTCTAAAATGAGCATAGGCACCGACTTCTAATGGCACCAGTGAGTGCTCGACCCCCCTCTGCCCCCGGCCCTACCCCGACTCCACTCCAGCCCTGCCCCCTCCCTCTCCCACTCCAACCAATTCCTCAAAGTCCCCATCCCAACTCTGCCCCCTCTCTTCCCCTATTTGACTCCTTCCCCAAATCCCTGCCACGGCCCCACCTCCTCCCCTGAGCGTACCACTTTCCCACTCCTCCCCACTTCCTCCTGGAGCTTGCTACAGCTGTTTGGCGGCAGCAAGCGCTGAGAGGGAGGAGGAGGAGCTGGGAGGCTGCACTCTCAGGGGAAGAGGCAGAGGAGGAGGTGAGGTGGGGCAGGGCGGGGATCTTGGCTGCTGGTGGGTGCAGAGCACCCACTAATTTTTCCCCATGGGTGCTCCAGTCCCGGAGCACCCACGGAGTCAGCGCCTATGAAAATGAGCACCCCTTATCTGACCTCTCAGTCTTCGACCTCAAAAGAAACCTACACAACACTTTCAAAAGACAAGCCTGTGAACTTAAATTCATAACTCCTCTAGACACCAAAAATCACGGACTTAATGAAGACACTAGATTTATGGCTCATTACAACAACCTATAATCCACTGACCCTTCTTTATCCTAGGACGATTGAGGTGTTAACTGCCATTTCGTCTTGAATGGTCTCTTGCAACAAGTGATAACTCCTTATTTACTGCTGTGATTCTGTATACCTTTCCCTGACCTGAAAAAGAGCCCTATGTATGCTTATCCCTTTCACCAACAGAAGTTGATCCACAAAACACATTAACTTCACCTACCTCTTCTCTCTAATATCTTGGGACCAACACAGCTACAACAACACTAGAAACAAGACATTTTTGTCACGTTCTTTTTGTTGCTTCTGTTAAAAGTATTGTAAATATAAGATCATCTGGGTTTTATTGGAAAGATCTCTAGATTTCAAAAATGGAGTGCTCACCAGTTCACAGGCTCAGCCTCTCAAAGAACAGTACCGTGTATATGTATACACACTGTAACTTGGCATAAATAATGTATGTATGTATTTGGCCCTTAGATACCTGTATTTCTGGATAAAACAAGTATTAGCCCTGATATAACTTACTGTAAATTATTATGCACATCTACATAATTTTCAATGGTTTTGAAGGTCATTTTAGACAGCAAATCCCACTACATATTTTTCTTGTTACTGAACAATGGTAGACCATTGGGAACATAAACATCTAATTATAGATGAAAGACTTCTTAGGTCATCTTGTCCATTCCCTGGCCAATGCATGACTCTTCCCTGTAATATATTCTTGAACTCTTTATATACACTAATTTTAAATTATTTAAATGATGGGTCTTCCACCACTTCCCTTAGGAGATTGTTCCACTGTCCTCTATATGTTTATTTCAATGTGCGATTTAAATGATCACACTTTGAAACTTGACTGAAGTATGAGCAGATGGCCAAGGAATGAAAAGTTGGTCTTCACTTTTACATTGTTAGAGCTTGTTATCTGGAGCATATCCTGACTGCTGCAAAAATATATGCCAAGAAACAATTTCTTCTTTAGTTTCAGATTCCTGTAGTAATGAATTAAGATTCCACAGAGCTTATTGCATTCATCATTCAATAATAACCAAACAGCTGAACAGAACCACCTTGCAAGAAACACAAAGAACAACAGTGTACTTCAAGCAAGGCTGAGCAAACACTGCCCAACATCTTCTGCCCACAGGTAGGCTCAATTCTGCAGGTTACTAATGCCACAGTAGTCAGAGGGTAGAATTCAGTATGACACAGGACTGACACAGGATTCCCAATATTTTATAGTTCCACGGCACCATTACTTAGAATGTGTGCCATAACCATCTACTAGATGGAATGGCAGACATGCACAAATATATTTATCAGTCCATTCAACTGGTTAAGTTGGCAGCACTACATGGAACTGAAGGATGCAAGATCAAGTCCACCTGCTGCATATGCAAAAGACATTTAGCTACAAAATCTACTACCATTGTCAGCTAATGGGATATAGTATGTGCAAGGGGACTTGAATTCTCAGTCTGCCTTTCCCAGCCCATGATTTTCTACCTAATGAATTGAAGGGGAAGCTGAGAGGTAAAGATGTTTTACCCAAACTTTTGAACACTGAGCATCCGTTGAATAAAAGGAAATAAATCACATTCACTCTGCAACTCCACCATGTGGTGTTCAAAGCCTATCCCTCTTACTTCATACATTTTCCATGCCTTCCCTACTCCAATTAGTCCTTTGGGGAGCCATTCCAAAGGGAAAATTAGTGTAGTTCCTCTTTCCTTATTACAGTCTGTGAAGAGCAATGAACTGGTTAACAATACACATTTTTAACAAATCATGGTTGACAATTAAGTTAGCACTCATTAAAATGAATCGTATCAGAGGGGTAGCCATGTTAGTCTGGATCTGTAAAAGCAGCAAAGAGTCCTGTGGCACCTTATAGACTAACAGACATATTAAGCATGAGCTTTTGTGGGTGAATACCCACTTCGTCGGATTCATGTGACATGACATGCATCTGATGAAGTGGGTATTCACCCACGAAAGCTCATGCTCCAATACGTCTGTTAGTCTGTAAGGTGCCACAGGACTCTTTATTGCTATTACAATGAATGGGGGCAGTTTATACCCTTGAGCTATTGTTTCAGGCTCTCTGCAAACTTGGGTAGACATTACTACTGTGGTTCCACTAGGGTCACATTTTGAAGGTTTTCTCCATGACCATAGCAGCTAGAGCTTAAGGCCCTGATTCTCATTTATGTATACACTCTTTTACATCACTCTATAGTTATAGTGCCAGTTCTCCATGCTTTTCTTATTTTAAGGTAAAAGTATTTCATTTTCCAGAGCAGTTAATCCAGCATATTTTACAAGCAATAAAAATCAGTACATTTTCAGTGTGGTCTGGCTCATTCATATAGCAATTATTTGTTAAATAAATAAATGTCAAGCCTCTAGCATTTGAAAATATGCAGAAGTGCATAATTCCATATATTGCATAACATTTTTCTGACTGTGGCAAAGAGTCTGAGCCTATTTTCAAATAAATCACATCATTTCTAAATATATTCTCACGTCATGAAAAATTACAAATCCTTTCACTTCCATAACAGTGCCATTTAAATCATATTGTATGTGTAAACTATTCTGTCCAAAGAAGGGCAGCCTGCCGTCTTTTACACTAATCTCTCTGATGATCCAGAGTTTAAGACTACAATAATCTCTCTAATAATTTACAAAGCCTTCATTTTCTGGGATCACACACATTAGATAGATAGATAGATAGATGCTGATCCTGCAAGGTGCTAAACTCTCTCAACTTCCTTTGAGATCAATGCAAATTAATGGTAACACTCAAGACTGGTCCTTAAAATCCAATACTCTGTTTGATAGAAAGATGCTCAGGGCAAAATTGTGTCACGTGTTTTTAGAGCACCTAGAAAAATGGGCCACCAATGTATACTGAAGCCTCCAGGCAATGCAAACAAAATATATTTGTAATTCAAGCTATAACTTTTACTTACAAGTAGGACTTGTGAAGGTTACTGTAAGAAGTGCCTTGAAACTAATTTGTAGCCTAGAAAAGCAAAGTGGAAAGGCTGTTGAGGTGGCTTTCACTAAATATTCTCTATACAATTACAATAAATTACACATTAGCAAATGTCTGGCAGAAGGATGAAAACAAAGTGACAGACATATAGAAGTTAACATTCTGGAGTGGCAGAGAAATGGAAGCAAACACCAGCTGTATTAAATTATAGCAAGAAAGTAGCAAAGAGCAACCCTTTCCACCACATCTTAAGAGCTATTGGCATTTAATGTGTGTCAGTGTTCTCTTGCCTTCCCTTCCTTCCATCTGTCCTCCAAAGAGTTAGGTTTAAAAAAAACAACCCTTAATCCCAAACCAGCTGGACTCTAGATGTTTGTGGAAAACGAGAAAAAGAGACAGATGTAAAGTACCCTTTAACTTAACTTTAAACTGTAACTAAGGAATTCACAACAGTTAGGTGCTTGATCTCCCTATATAATACATGGGGAGAGATAGATGCCTAAGAATGGGATCCACAAAAGCCAGGATGCTCAGCAGAAAGCCATCTAAACTAGCCAGTGGGGAATGCTGAGGAGAGGGGTATAGCCTCTAAGCCCTATTTCTCAAAGAGAGATAAGTGTCTTTCTCTGGCTTTAGCCCATTTGGGACCACTCACCCAGGATATGGGAGCTTAAAAACCCCGTTCTGCTTGATGTGGAGCTGTGACTTGAACTTTGGTTTTTAACATCCTAGGCACACACCCAAAGCACTGGCCTATAAGGTATTCTAGAGTAGGGCTTTCCCAGTGTCTCCTTTTGGAGTTGTTCCACTTTTTATAAATAATTAAATATTCCTTGGAGCAGGGGAACTGATGTCTGGGGCTCACACCTCTCAGGTGAGTGCTCTAACAATTGGACTATAGAGTCAGTCTCACTCTCTCTCTGGCGCAGTGAATATTTAAGTATGTTTAGGTGACTGGGCACATGACCAGCTGCTGAAATTTAGGTGACTGTGGGACTTCAGTGGTTGACCCAAAAACAAATGTTTTGAATTTTTTTGGCAAATCATAAAGTCAAAAAATGTTGAGCTGGGCCAAAATTTAAAGTTTTGCTTCAAAAATCCCCTCCAAATCAGTTTTTTCAGTGCAGTCAAAACTCTTCCATTAATTTGCAAATAGTATTGGGTTGACCAAAACTGTATTTTTATAAACTATTCACAAAAAAACCCCAAAACCAGCTGACTCCTAAATTCATAAGTTATTTTTGGAAATGAAACTTAGACCTCTAAATCATTTTAGGATTTTGAAAAGTGTATCTTTACACTCCTAAAATACTTAAGTGCTTTTGAACATTTTATCTATAACTCTTTCAGGTAAGACACAATTTGCCTAAAACTATTATGGTTAGAGATGGACTGGAACTACATATTTTGTGGGCTGCTCCAGATTTTTAGGTGGTGATTTTCAAAAGCCCTCAGCATTGACCTAACTCTTTACTTCAGTAGCAGTTTTATCACTGTGTTCAGTGGAAGAGGTGTTAAGCTAAAGCTGAAGTGCTTTTGAAAATCTCATACTTAAAGCCTGAGAATGTTCAGATCCAGGGGTTTGGTTTAGCCCATTATAGGGTCCAGTGACAAAATTCCAGTCTGGATCCAGATTCAGATTCTGAGCCCGTTCGATTCCCCCAGAGTTCGGATATGTTCCGATCCAGAGGCTTGGTTTTGTCCCATCTCTAGTTATGACACTGGAAAGGAAAAAGAGATTTTCAGGGATGTGCTGCTCCTGCTGTACTGGTCTCTGTAGAAGAGGTTTGACTGGATGGACATGCCCTTTAAACATACCTCAATCATTTCAACAGAAGATTTAAAAAAATATTTATACCAAATATCAGAGACGTTGACTTTCTATTGTGCCGGGGAGTGCTCGACCCCAGTGCTGTCCCAGGGCCCATCTCTACTCCACCCCTTCCCTTGTGCCCCACCTCTTCCTGCCCCTGCCCCACCTCTTCCCACCCCCACCCCTCATCTTCCTGCCGTCTTTCATCTCCTCCCCCAAGTATGCCGTGCCCTGCCCTCACTCCTCCTCCCCTCCCCCAACATTTCCTACATGCCATGGAACAGCTGATCATGGAGGTGCTGGGAGGGAGGGGGAGACACCAATCAGCTGGGCCCGCCAGCAGGCGGAAGGTGCTGGGGGGAGGGAGAGGAGCTGATTGGAGAAGCTCCAGCCCCAGAGCACCCACAGAGTCAGTGCCTATACCAAATATGTAGGAAAAAGGAAATGTAAATTCAATAAAGGAATCGTTAGAAAGCAATGTAAAGGCTGAGAAATAATGTGACATAAGTGCATGGAGTTATTAGAGCTAGATTTGCCATGATTATGTCAACCATTCCACTTTTTTTCAAGAAAGCACTGCCTAAGAATGGACTGCAATACCATAATCTTAAAATGTTAAAGATGGAGTAACATCCTGTCCCAAGCTATCAAAGAAAGCTATCAAAGAAAGATTTTGACATATGGAACTTCATTCTGATTTTACTGACACAAACGTAATCCCATTAACTTCAGCTAGGTTACTTGTGACTTACACCATTGTAAATGAAAGGAGAATTAGACACCTGGGTGGGTTCATTCCTTGATGGAGGAAAAATGGGTGAATATGCTGGATATGCTTCTTGGTCTATTTTATTCACAGTAGTCCTAATCCTGAAGTCTTGCCTTGGTTAATCTGATTTTGGTGAGTGTTCGCCATGATTCAGCCTGGGTAAAAATCTGAGCAAGGATATCAGGAAGTTCAAGTTCCCATATCAAGGTTGTTTTTCTCTCTGACTTTCATTGCTACTCACATACTGTTTTCGATTGTATATAAAATGTACTCAGGCCAAAACCACCCTTCTTCAAGTGGTTGGTGCACAGGCATGTGAGACTGGATTCTTTTGGCTAGTAGTGTTAGCTGTCCGCGGTGCTAGTCTCCCCCCCTGGAGACTGACCTTCTCCCTTCGAAGGCCTGGGACAGACTGACTGCTCCTGCTCTGGGACAGACTGACTGCTCAGCCTTTATATACCTCTGAGCCGGGCCCTGATTGGCTGTCTACAATCTGGGCCCTGATTGGCTCCCTATAAGCCCTCTTTTAATTGTGCCTCCATCCTAGATGTCCTCATGCACCCCTGCCCAATGCACAAAGGACAGAGTGGACCCAACCATCCTTCAGTTCCTATCTAACACTTTGTGGCAGCAAGATAGAACCCCTGCAGTATCCATCTGCTTCTCTGCAACTCTGTTGATGTTAGTGCTAGGAATTAGTTAATTAATATAGTTGTTAGGGAGTTAGTTAACTTTTAGTGCCCCTGTGATACTGAGACTCATGTTGTTATGGCAGATGCTAAATCACCAGGGTTTACAATATGCCCTTTCTGTGATGATTCTATGCCATCTAACAATGCGTACTCCGAGTACTTTTTTGTTTAGGTAATGGGCACATCCCTGACTATTAACTATATGACTATTAACTGGATTGATGGCCACCCTCTTTGAGCTCTTAGCAGCCTGTTCCCTATACCACCTATCGATGAAGCTTGCCTTTTTAATAGCCATCACATCAGCTCAAAGAATAGGGCAGGTTCAGGCCCTCAGGGCACATCCATCTTATACAATGTTTCATAAGGACTGTGTCGGTCTGAGAACTCATCCCAAGTTCCTGTCCATGTGAACCCAAACCATTCATCTGCTAGAGTTCTTCCTCGTGTCTCTCCAAACCCCAGAGGAAGCTAGACTTCACACACTTGATGTAGTAAGTGCATTGCTGTATTACCTTAACAGGAAAAAATAATTCAGGAACACATCTATATTTCATAATCTTTGCTGATAGGGTTTTGGGTCAGGTAATATCCTCATGGAATTTATCAAAATGTGTCTACAACTGTGAAAGAACATTTTATGAATGAGCTAAGTTAGATCCACTAAGTCATATTAGAGCTCATTTCACTAGAGCTCAGGCCCTGAAAGCAGAACTGGATGAAAGATTTCTCTGAAAACCTTACTCTAAATATGTTCATGTGAAAAAAGAATGCACACAAAAGTGATGATGTAAAGGAGAAATTTGAGTCCAAAATGAAGAAACTGGAATACACATTGTAACTTTCTCACAACTATTAACTAGCAAGAGAATTTAACAATGTGATTACACATCCGTAAATGAAAAGATAGATATGAATTTTATTATCTGCAGTGTAGTTGTAGCCATGTCAGTCCTAGGGTATTAGAGAGATAAGGTAGGTGAGGTAATATTGTTTACTGGACCAATTTCTGTTGGTGAGAGAGACAGACTTTTGAACCACGGAGAGCTCTTCATCAGGTCCAGGAAAGGTACTCCCAGCTAAATGCAAGATGGAAGAGATTGTTTATCTAAGTGGTTAGAACATATTAAGGGACCATTCAAGATATAGTGGCCCATTAACGGGTATCATCAAAAAACTACAATGCATACTCAATGGGGATGCCATTCCAAAAAAAATCTTTCCTGGGCCCCCACTTCTGGCCTTCAAACAACTCCCCAACCTCTTCAAGCTCATCATTAGAAGCAAGCTCCCCACAGACCAAGTCACACCAACTCAAAGTGCACCAGACCTTGCCAGATCAACAGGTGCAAAACCTGCAGACATATTTCCACTGCTACAATTATCAACACCCTCCACAACACAATTTTCCAAGGATCCTACACATGCCTATTACAACATGTGGTACAGCTCAGCCAGTGCACTGAGTGCCCCAATAACAACTATGTAGGTAGCCAGGCAACCACTATATTCTTGAATAAATTCACACAGGAAAAAGATAAAAGAAAAAAATACCTGATTACCTGCAATCGCGCTATATTTGACTCTCAGTCGTTATCCTCAAAGGCAACCTAACATAACACTTTCAAAAGACAAGCCTGGATGCTTACATTCATAATTCTGCTAGACACTAAAATCATGGACTGAACAGAGACACTGGCTTTATGCTTATCACAACAATCTGTAACCCACTAACCCCCTTTTTGTCTTGTGACTGCAGAGGTGTTGACGGGCCACTCTACCTTGAATGGACTCTTACAATATGTGCTAACTACTTATGCTAAACAATTTGTTCCACCTTGTATTTAACTGTGATGTTTGGAGTACCTTTCCCAGACCTGTAGAAGTGCTTTGTCTTTGTGTGGCTCGAAAGCTTGTCTCTCTCACCAACAGATATTGGTCCAATAAACGGTATTACCTCACCCACCTTGTTGCATGAATTTTATTAGTCAGTGTTTATTTCTTCCCCACAATAAAAGCAATTACGTTAGCACAGAAGAATAATTGTTTCAGTAAAAGCCAAGTCAGTTAGAGCACTTATGATCTGTAACAGAGGCATTGCCAAACCAGCAGGAAATTACGGAAAAGAATGGTTTGCTATTAATAATGGAGACACTGAAGGTGATGTTTTGCACTAGAAACACTGAAAAATGTGTTTACAAGAAAAACGAAACCTTTATCCACACACTACAGAACCCCAGTTTACCAAATATGGGGGCCAGATTCAAGGGTGTCAGAACCTTCCAAAAAGTGGGGTGGGCAGGGGCCTCTGTCCCCCTTGAGATCACACCCCACCCCTCTTTTTCCCCTCAAGGCCTCGCCCCCGGCCAAGCCCAAAGCCAGAGCAGGGCTAGGGAGCTGACCCCCCCCACCCAGAAGGTGCTCCCACCCCGAAAGCAGCCCCAGGCCCATGTCCCTGCCCCCCAGACCGCCTGCCTAGAGCAGGTGGAGGGTCCATGGCTCCCCGCATCTGCCTGTGCAGCTTTTACCAAGGCCAGACTGTGGCTCTGAGGCCAGAGCCAGTTCAGAGACAGAGCCACTTGGGCAGCTGTGGGGAGCTGGCGCAGAGTCACAGACCCTCCACCTGCCCTGGGCTGGGCAGGGAATCTGGGGAGCAGGGACACAGGCTGGGGGCTGCTCTCACAACTTCCTGGGCTCCCCTTCCCGGGTGGGATCCATGCTGGCTTGGCAAAGGGGTGGGGCCTCAGGGGGGAAGAGGAGGGGAAGGGGCAGGGTCCACCCCAGCAAAAAATGGACTTTCAGAATCAGGACTTTCAGAACTTTCAAAAAGTGGGAGGGCCTCTGTTCCTGCGCCACTAGCCAGGCTCTGAAGTCCTTTTTATTTAGTCCTCGGCAATCTCTTGCTAAAGTCAAAAGAAACTTGTTAGAGTGAGAATAGAGTAAAAATTGAGTAAGACCTTCAGAATTTTATTGATATTATGTATCTGTAATAGTCAACATGAATAGTCATAATTTGTCAATGATTGCCACAACGATGTATTTGAGACACCCCAATACAGTACACTAAATCAGAGGTACCTGTGGAGAATATGGGCTAACCATTGGCAAATGTTGACTTTTTCAAGTTTTCCACTCCACAAATAAATATGATTGCGCATACACTTCCACCCTTTTCAGACCCCACTCTCCACCATTTCCACACCTACATCATCATTACAAATATATCTGCTACTTGGGACTTGCTTTTAATTATCTCCCAGCCTGCTGGGATGAAACTATTCCCTTGCTGACAAAGATCATCTTTGCATTCAACCCCAAGTGAATCAACTCTAGGCAAACTTACTTATGATTCCCCATCTCCTAAGAACTGAGCTGTGGATTTCTACCAGTGATTCTCTGAGGCAGCAGGACACAAGCTAGCTAGCATGCAAAGAAAGGTTGGACGGTTTGGTAAGAGCTAAGTACATTGGCAGAACAGTTTATAGAGCCTTGCTTTGCAACCATCGTCATTATTATAATTTTAGTGTTTCAAAAATATGCAGCTTTGATACAGTCCCTTAACCCAATCAGCCCCCTGGCTTTCATAAGCATTTAATTGTCCAATAGACCTTGAAACTATTGTTAACTATTGTTAATGACATTGCTTAATGTAGAGGGATGATAATGAACTTCAGCAGAATTAAGAGTCAGAATGAAGAAATAATGGCCAGAAATAAGATGAGAGTATTTTTGATTATTCTATTCAAGTTAAATGGTTCCAATAGTGTACCCTGGATTCAACCTTGACCACTTTGACTCCAAATCAGAAAGGTTCTGATTAATGGTCTGACTGATGAAAATGTAAGTACATGGTATTGCAAGGTATTTATTAGCCAGTTATTACAAAAATGTAATAACATTTTATTAGTGGTAAGCAACACACTTTAAAAAAAATGCTAATACTGTAACCACATTTCTCAGGTCGTTAAAGGCACTTGGCCTTCCTTAGACATGGATCCAGTGTGCAAAGTTCATATCTTGATTCAAATCAAAATCTGAATTTCCCCATAGTTTAAAATGGGTGTGCATGGGATGACGGAGTGTTGGGGTTTCCAGTATGGCCTATTTTAGAAATAGAATCAAGCTGGTAAATTGACCTCCGTGCAAATATAAATCTACTTCCAAACGTCCTCAAAGTTAGTTGGCAGTGGTCCACATCCAGCATTCCATTTCAGGTCTGCCTTTAATCCTTCAGCCTGATGCTGTAAACTAACTCAAGAAATTAAAGTACTATCCATTGTCAAGTGATACTATGGATATATTACATACAATGAGAAGGTCCAATGTGATTGACAGACTTTCTTTAAATGCTGTTTAGTGCACTATGGAAGTTCCCACCTGGAATGGTATACTTGGTTTTGTTTGTATTCTCTTTCCTTGGGACTTATTCACAGCCCAGCAAAGGGATCTGCCCTCTACCGTGTCTGTAGGCCTCAAGTCAGGTGGCCTTTTAGCAGAAGAGGCTGAAAAACAGAGCATCTTTCAGCCCATCAGATGTGCACTGTATTTCAAAAATGAACAAACACAAACAAACATAAATGCAATGTATTGCCAAAAGTAGTGTATTCCATCCTACCAATAAATATGACCACTAAGCACATTCCTGAGCAAGTCTAAGAAACAGGCAGACCTTGAGCAGACAGGCTTATCAATCAACTGCACAGATGCTTGTTTCATAACAACGAAGACGTGAAGCAATTGAGAGAACAAGCATATTTTCCACACATGAATCACACTGTGCAATATTTTTCATAATCCAATAAGAATGATTTCCTGCTTGCTTAACTGGAACCTCAACCAGCAAAACAGAAGTCAATAAACAGTGTGAGTCCTTTCAGATGATACATTATGCCCTGGCTTCTCTAGAGATGAGCACCACATGCATAGTTAGCAGTGCTGAATGGCTTATTATTGTAATTAGTATGCCTCCTCGGCGCACACAATTTAAAAAACAGTGGGTCAGCACTTACCCAATATTTCATAAGTGGCCACTGCTGCTAATATTTAAAATACAAATCAAGTGCCAAAATTCGCTAGACAAGTGACCTGCACCACTGAGAACTACCTCATCTTTTACTTATAATATTGACAGGAGCTTAGGAATATTCATGTAGTTGGAGAGTGAAAGAGAACATATTATCATGTATGTTGTTCACACCACAAAATCACTGGAGAAGCATCACTCAGATGAGGCCAATCTTTTTTTCTTTTTTCGTTAAAGTAAAGAACATTTTGGCCAATGTCAAATGCAATGATTTTTTTAAATATACTCTTAATGAAATTTTAAAATTAATTTTGTATTGTTTGGTATCAGATTTAATCAGATCCTTTTTAATCAGATCCATTTTCACCAACCGAAAGCACTTGGAATGGGGAAGGGGTATTCATGAAGATGAAAGGTGGTTTGTGTCTGTTTGGTAATATAGCTAAAAAGGTTTGACAAATGGAAGCAAATACATTAAATGGGTTTGAAAAGGTCACTTTGCTGGTGAAAAGCAAATTTAAAAAGAAAACAAAAAAACCCAGCTTTGCTGACAAGGAGTACTTTTTTTGAGTAGCTGTACTTTTGCCATACCATAGCTGTCAGGCGCCTCTGTTCAATGTATCCTAAATTACCCCCAAATCATCAAACAACTTGCCAAGCCATAGAAAAAAGCTACTGCATTACTGAAGCAGAAAATTGCCAATAGCAGGATCTTTACAGATATTATGGCCTTATCCTGAAAACCCCATATATTCTGAACGCCCACTGAAGTAAGTGGGTATTTTGTACATAGAGGGCTTTGGGAGTCATTTGGGGTATGCTTAGCAGAGACTTCTGACAGAATACGGTGTGGCTAAAAATGCATAATCACTGGCAGATCCGGGGGTTAAAAACAGGAGGATAGGGATGCTTATAATAAGCCTGTTCTCCAGACTTTTTACCATTTGAATACTGAGGACCAAGTCTTCAATTACAGCTGCGGAATGCTCTGCACAGCTGAAAATGGGGGAAGGAGAGGTGTTGCTCTTATTAAGGCATGAAAAGCCTATATTTAAAACTTACTTAATTTTTTTTATTTAACATTTGTTTAAGAATAACACAAAAGAAACCTGAGCCTGGATTTGACCACAGCCCACCGTTCCCTGCTGTCTAGAACTCCATCTTCCAAAATGGATGATAACTGCCCTTAGACAATGATCCTTCCACAGAGACCAGTACACCACACATTCTCTCTCTCTCTAAAAATCAAATTTAAACTTGTGTCTGTGAAGGCTCTGGACATGTATTCTGCAGTTCTCTCCAGCTGCAGTGTGTTCTGTCCAACAGTAGTCCACCAAGTCCACCTTTAGAGGCACTCAAAGAAATTTTCTTCATCATGCAGAAAACCTAAAAATATGACACTGTTGGTTGAAATAGTGCTGGAAATCTGGTTGGTATGAGATAATACTTTAGAGAATTCTTTAATGGTCATTATTGCTTCTCCTGAAGCTCCTTCTTATATCAGACTTGAGACTGTTCCCAACTGTCCGGTGAATGATTTCTAGTCACTCTGTGTCCAGTTCCCTCAGAAATAGCAGGATATTATTTGGAATATATATCTGGCTCATTTTGTAATAAGAATTTAAATTTATCTCTTGGAAAGGGCTTCATTACCATCTAGTGATGAGTTTTATGTGTCTCCTTCAAGCTCAAATTCAGAAGATACCTGTAGACTCTGTGGTACTCAGTTCACTGGAGTCTGACAGCCATTATCACAGCTGAGGATGCTGTGATTTCCTCCCCATTTACCAGGACCTCTGACAGTTGCTCTATGGAATCAATATACAATGGCTCATCACCAGAGCTATCACTGTATCCACAGTTTTCTTTTCCCAGCATTGTCTAGCAAAATAGATGTACTTAAGGCAGACTTTTGCCCACATATTGGATGATCTGTATATGCATGTTCTCATCCCCATCTCCCACACAGTCATCTGGGGGCTTGTACAGACTACCACTTATGTCATTATAATTTAGGTCACTCAGGGGTGTGAATAAGCCACACACACACATACCAAGTGACATAAGTTACACTGACCTAAGCGCATGTGTGGATAGCTCTGTGTCGGTGAGAGAGCTTCTCCTAGCAACACAGCTACCACTTCTCATGGAGGTGGTTTTATTATACAGATAGGAGAGCACTCTCCCGTCAGCAGAGAGCGTCTTCACCAGACATGCTACAGCACCACAGCTGTATTGATGCAGCTATGCCATTGTAGCGCTTCCAGTGTAGACTAACCCTGGGCTGTTTGATGTGATGTTAGATGCCCCTTCTTGCCTAATTTCCTTGTATGTTTTCATCTCATACCCATCATTCAAATTCCACTGCATGATAACCTCATGTCGGCTTCTTGACTCTCCTTACTTAGGGTCTGCACTTGCAATTTTGCCTGTTCTGCTGGTTTGCAAATTTCTGTGTCTTTTTCTTTTAAAAAAAAAGAAGTCAATTCGCAATATCTCAGCAAATGGTCACACAGCTTTCCATGCTGGCAGCCCACCACCAGTCAACCTAGAATCAAAGGATCTCTTATGGGGCCAAAATTGAAATACTGGCCCTTGAACTTCAAGTCTATAACATTTCACGATACTTTTCCATGCCTTTTACATTCTTATGTGAAAGAGGAATCTTTTGTAGACTTTACTCTTTTTTTGTAGATAACCAAAGCTTCAAACAGTACTAAGACCCTTATCAAAAATTAGTGTTGTGAAAGGTTGTTAGCTGGAAACTATTAAAAATATCTAGGGTCTCTGCCTCAGCTACAGTTAGTCATAGAGTCATAGAGTTTAAGGCCAAGAGGGACCACTATATCATTTAGTCTGGCCTTCTATATATCACAGGGCACCAACACCATCCAGCATCCACACACTGAAATTACACCAAAGTATTACAGACAACAGAAGATTAGATTATTATGTGCCAAAGGCAGAGAGATCGAGGTGCACCAGTGCCTGAGGCCCCTGCCATTTCAGTGAAATGATTAAGTGAGATATAAGCAGATAATCCTGGCAAGTGACTCACACCCACACACTGCAGAAGAAGGCAAAAAAAATCCCAGGTCAGTGCCTATCCTTCCTGATCCCACATATGGTGATATTTAGACCCTAAGGATGTGAGCAAGAACCATGAGAGAAACTGCTTGGTGCCGCCTCAGAGCCCTGGCCCACCTCATCCAATGTTCCATCTCCAGCTGTGGCCATCCCTGATGCTTCAGAAGAAGGAGGTTAAGAAACCCTCCCACAATGTATTGTGGGGGCGGGGGGGAGGTATACTTTCCTGACTCCTGCAGGTGGCCAGCTGAAATGCTGAAGCATGAGCTTTTAGGAACATAAGACATAAATCAGAAGTGAGCCCCAGGGCTGTTGAATCCTGTCCCCAGCAGTCACAAGTAATCCCATCATACAATTGCACTCATACAGTTGTCCAGCTCTCTCTTAAAAATAGTTAAGTTGTTCCCCAGTTCATCCTAGTAGCTCTTCTCTGCACCTGTTCCAATTTAAATTAATCTTTCTTGAACTTGGGTGACCAGAATTGAACAAAATATTCCAGATGAGGTCATCTGAGTGTGTTGTACGATGGCATTAATTCTCTCTCTTTACCGGCAAATCCTCATCTAATACGTTTTAGAATCTCACTTGTCTTTTTCACAGAGGCATTGCATTGGTGGCTCATAGTCATCCTGTGATCAATCCACACACCTAGGTTCTCTCTTTCTCTGTTGCTTGCAACTGATGAACTCGCAGTTTCTAGCAGAAATTATTATTATTATATCCTAAGTGCATGATCTTGCATTTTGTACTCTTGATTTTTCATCCCATTTTTGGCACTTTTGTCTTCGAGATCACCAAGAATTTCTTGTCTCATATTCTGACCCTCTTATGCGTTCATGATGCCTTCCAACTTTGTATCAGCAGTTGTCATAAACAGATAGTAGAAGTTAATAGAACAGAAGTACTTTATATCTCTTTTGACTGTAAAGGGTTAACAAGTTCAGTGAGCCTGGCTGTCACCTGACAGAGAACTAATCACGGGGACAGGATACCTTTAAAATTTGGAGGGAGGAGTTTTTGTCGTGTGCTGTTAGTTTTTGATTGTTTCTTTCCGGGTTCTGAGAGTGACCAGAACTGCAACCAGGTGTTCTCTCCAACCTCCTCCAATACAGGCTCTTATCAGTTCAAAAGAGTGAGTAAGGTAGATAGGCGAGTTAGTTATGTTTGTTTCTTTATTTTGCAAATGGCATTTGGCTGGAAGGAGTCAAATTTGTATTTTTTGCTGAAAGGATTTAAATTTGTACTTGAATACTTAGGCTGACGAGGTATTCCCAGTGCCTATAGCTAAAAACCTGGTACCTAATCCATCTTTCAATTTACAAAGAGATAATTTTTATGTTTTTCTCTCTTTAATTAAAAGTTTCTTGTTTAAACCTGATTGTTTTTTTTATTCTGGTGTGAGCCCCAGGGACGGGGTCTGGATTGCCCGGGAATTGGTGGGGAGGAAAGGAGGGAAGGGGGAGAGAGAGGCTAAATTCTCTCTGTGTTAGGATTACTGTCTCTCTCAGGGAGAGTCTGGGAGGGGGAGAGAGAAGGAGGGGGGAAGGTGCATTTTCCTCTCTGTTTAAGATTCAAGGAGTTTGAATCACAGTGATCTTCCAGGGTAATCCAGGGAGGGGAAGCCCGGGAGAGGCAACGGTGGGGGAAAGGGTTTACTTTCCTTGTGGTAAGATCCAGAGGTCTGGGTCTTGGGGGGGCCCGGGCAAGGTTTTGGGGGGACCAGAGTGTACCAGGCACTGGAATTCCTGGTTGGTGGCAGCACTACAGGTTCTAAGCTGGTAATTAAGCTTAGAGGAATTCATGCTGGTACCCCATCTTTTGGACACTAAAGTTCAGGGTGGGGAATTATACCATGACAGCAGCAAATTTCATTAGCATGCTCCTTCTTCTTGTGCCAAGGTAATTAATAAAAATATTGAATAAGATTGGTCCCAAGCCCGATTCTTCAGGAACTCCACCTTAATAATAAGGTCACTTTCCTGGTACCACTAATTGTGTCTGCATTCAGTGGAGTTGTATACAGGAAAAACTTCTGTTTGAACCACTTCCTCATTTTCTCCACATTGTCCCCAAACCTTAATTCAGGTAGTGCTCTCAGACCCTCCACACTTACTGTTCTGTTTAGGTATAATTCAGGAATCTGGAATTACTGTGAAAATTCTACCAGTCCTGATTTCATGTACTTTTCTTCTTTTTAGGGCACAGAGAGCTTGTACTTAACACTTGCATTATTTTTATTTAAATATTATGTAACCCTAGCAGCAGCAGATACAGCTTGGTGTTGGCAGTAGCCTTATAGCTCCTTGTCCTCCAGAACCTTGCTTTCCAAAATGGTCTTTGATCTTTGTAGCTACACCCACATCCCTCCACACTGGGGTTGGAGAAAGGTCACATTAAGATACCTTTCCTTTCTCCTAATTCAGGTACACTCCAGCTACTCTACTCTACACCTGACACCACACACCCAGGGGCTAACCCAGCAGCCAGGAATCATTGGAGGTGTAGGGGATCCTGATCCCTTATGCCAGTGGCTGGTGTTGGGGTGTACTTGCTTAGTAGTGGTGGCATCTCAGTGTCAACCAATGCTTATGGCATAGACAGGATGTGGCTTCTGTAGTGAAGGCTAAGATCACACTTTCATTATAAATCACTATTTTCAGATATTGCTTCAAGCTGATACAGTTGCATGATAAATATTGGTATAGTTAATAGCATCAACTTCTCCCTTAACATTGCTATGAAACAAAATAAAAAATGAAGTCCAGTGTATAGCTCTCAGAAAGGTACAATGAGGGTCATCATTTCAAAATTGGCTGCCTAAATAGTACTTGCAAAAACTGTGTAAAGAATAACTGCACATGTGTGAGGAAGGTGGCACTTCTATGCAAAACATGCACTTGCATTCCTAATTACCAATGGTGAGACCATCCTGTCACTCTCCACAGTGAGAACTCTGTCTGGATCTCCACCCTCTCACAAGGAAGTGGAACTCGGCCAACTCTGGAGCACCATTTTTCTTTGGGTCTGGTGTTTACATTGCTGGAAGAAGTGAACAGACTGGGATTGGGACCCTGGGGATTTTATATCATCTTCCCTCCAGTCACACAGAGTATCCCAGGAAAAGCAGCCTGGGACTGCTACTTTTTTCTGTGGCATCCCTCATTCCAGGAACAGTTGGAGCCAGGGGCAGCCAGGTAGCACACCGCTACCAGGCATTGCAGTCTGGGGCAGCCAGAGGCCAGAACAGTGCACAGCAGCTCCTATGTGAGATGGCCTTGTCTGGCTGTGTGCTGATCCCTGGGGGTTCTCCAGGTTTGGGGGTAGCTCTAATGGCCCAGTCCTTAGGGGACAAATCTCGCTTAACCTTGAGGTAGAACAATAAGGGGGGGAAATTCCCAGGGCGGACCTCTGTGGACATCTCCTTCTTATTATCTCCTTCCCGTGGAATGGGGCAATTTGGCCTTTGAACTGTGTGTGCAAATGCATATATACATATGCCAATAGGTCTTGTGGGGGCATTTTTTAAATTGTTAATTTTAGTCACTGGCAGCTTAATCCTGACTATTTTAAGAGAAAAATGCCTGCATATTATGTTTTTTGGGTTGCTTTTGGGCTTTTTCATTTTGTTTGTTTGTTTGTTTGTTTGTTTGTTTGTTTGTTTGTTTAAAGCTAAAAAACCACCCCACCCTAACACTTTCCTATTTAAAAGAAATCTATTTAAGATAATAAATGTAAGGGATTTTTTTTTTCAGGGATGAGTTTCCAAATCTGTACAATTGGGAATTGATTCTGAAATCACAAACAAACCTAGGCTAAGGTGATTATTCATACTGAATTTTAAGGAATGTTCTTTACTTCTTGCCTCATCTCCTATGATCCATTCCAGTAAAGTGCTACTAAGAACCATATAAGCAGTACATTTTCAAGCACTGCTCATGCAAACCATGACACAGTCTGAGACAAATGTATGAACTTGTACCTACAGCAAAGGACATCTGGTTTGAAAAAGACAAAGCGAGTGCCACAATTTCTTTTCCTTCTTTCCAGATTAGCTGAAAATAGGAATGAAAATTACATACAGCTCTGATGTCCAGGACTAGAAAATTCAGTTCTGGACTAATGATGTGTTTAAGGGCTAGAAACACTTGCTATATCCTATTGGATGGCTAGGAATTCCAGCTTTCCAGAAAGAGGTATAGCATCTCTGAGCACCCCCAGCAAATCACAAGATCCTGGAGATTACAATTGCAAAACTGAAGCCAGTGCTTTGTAAATAAGGCAACTAGAATGTAGGGTACTTAAAAATAAAACAAATACAACTATAAAACTCCAAAATATGTTCTGAAATATCATCTCAGAATGGGTCCTAATGTAAATACGTGATAACGTGTATTGTATAAAGGTTTCTTTGTATTCATAACAAGGTGCAGAGCACATTCTTGGTACTATGTTAATAAATAATGATAACAACACACTCATGGCTTCAGCACATGTGGGTAATGCAGCCAGCACAACCTAATACCGATAAAATTTTATATCTCCACATGCCATCCTGTATTCTCTCTATCCACATACTGTACACATTACGTATTATGTCAACATTTCTACACTACTACTAAAACATTGATCAGGTCACTGTACATTTAAAAATTTCTGACATCTGGAAATCTTAAACTCCTATGGGATGAAATGTAAAAAAGGGCTTCAGAAATTCAGAAAGAAGTGGCTTACAGAAAAAAAATCTGACTGGAAAATAATCCATAGAAATTGCAAAGTGTCAGTGGAAAGTAAAATGAGTTAATGTGAAAAACACAGAGAAAGCATTTGGGTTTTCAAAAATGGGAACTTAGTGATCACATTGAAAAACCATGCACACTATAGGCAAAGGACAAAAACCGTATGACTTTAATTTATAAATTACACAATGTTTTGACCGGCAAATGTTCATTATATTGATAGCAGCTTCTGTTCCGCTTCACCCTCTTCCTGTCCACTCTCTCCGTTGCATTCCAGGAAAGATTTGAAACATTTTAATCTATCCAAAACCATGGACTGACTAGTCTGAAAATGAAAGATGTTTGCTTTTACGCTATGTCTTTTTCAGATCATTTATATTACTGTTTCAGGTTTTAGATTTCAGGCTTTGCTGTCTGAAGTTGATCTTTTCTGTGGTCTGGGCAAGGTTCATGGAATGATGTGTTTTCATCAGGCTATGTCTAGTTCTGCCAGCTGAAAATATTACTGCGTATTACAGCACTCCACAAAGTACCATTTTCTCTCCTCTCACTAAATCTATCTTCAAATACTGTAGGAGGCTTAAGGTGTGTTTGTAAAGTGACAGTACCAGTTCCATAGTTTCCAGTGCAGTGTAACCCCATACGTGTAAAAAAGAATACCCATGCTTAAAGTTAAGGAGGTTTTATGGAAAACAGATCAAATGGTTAATGGATCTGACTTTTGAACAAAGAAAAGGGAAAAGGAAATGTGACACAGTAATTGAAACCAAACTGTCCAACAGTTCAGATGAAACATGATAAAAGAAATTACTTAGGAACATAGAATTTGCCATACCAGATCTGATCATCTGTCCATCAAATCGGGAGCCATGCTCTGACAATAGTTATTACCTATTATTTTGGAGTAAGCTAAAAATACCCATAAGGCATCTATCTCTTTCAGACTGGGACAGGATATTTATCTATAACCTTCACAGCTTTCCACAGATTGTTGGCACACAGTCTATAATAATTAATAATGGGGTAAAATTCTTTAATGATTCCGGAAGCAAAGATTTTATGCCCTGAAATATGAATTCATTCCTAGTTAGGCATGGTGTTGCTACTAATATTACTAGTCAAAAATTGTCCAATCTATTTGCAGTTCCATAGCATAAAAGAAATCATGCATCTGATAAGCAAATTAAATCATTGCCTCCCTATCTGCCAGCTAGTATCCAGGGATGGATAGGCTAATTTTCTTCAGCCCAGACCTATAAAAATTTGTATTTTGACATTCATGTAACCAATGGTGAAAAACAGAATAAAAACCAAGACAAAGGGCCATATTTTCAAAGGTATTTAGGAGCTTAAACCTCAGATAGGTGCCTAATGGGATTTCCAAAAGAACCTAGGTGAGTTAGGCATCTCAACCCAGATCTGAGTGATATCTCTTAGCAAAATCAATGGCAGTTTGTTGCCTAGCCTGCTGAGGTGCTTTTGAAAATTCCACTAAGCACGTAACTGCATCTTTATGTGCCTAAATACCTTTCAAAATCTGACCATAAGAGTGAAATTCTCTTCTGGCTACATTGTTATAACAATACTTGGTATTTTTCTAAAACACTGTACAGACAATAACTAAACTTCAAGGCCATGTAAGATAGGTGAGTAAATATTATCCATATTTTACAGATAAGAAAGCCAAGACAGAAAGATGCAATGACTTATTCAAGGACATACTAAGTCACTGGCAGTGCTAAGGGAAGAATATAGGGCTCCTGACTCCTCAAATTATGCCTATTCCTCCATACTACATTACACAGAGCAGGAATGGTTGCTTCAATACTTCTGTGCCTCGGTTCAGGGCACTGGATCCATAGAAATGTGCCCTCAGGAGCCCCACACCAACAGGACTCACCGCTCCATCGTGTTTAAGGACAGTGCAGATTTCCACTTGGTGGCATGAAGGCAGTATGCAGTGCTACTTCTCACTCATCATCCCTCCACTCATAGGGAATGTGGGATATAAGTGGTGAGGAGAGTCTTGGCCAGGCTCCCTCACATGGGTGAAATTTCACCCATGATGTGGTCTTTTTAATAAAGTTTAGCACATATGGTATGTTTTCACTGAGCACTACACAAACTAATTAATCCTTAGTGAGGTAGGTATTGATTATCCACATTGCACATAGATGTTTAGTGCCATTCTTGCCAGATTAAATGGAGGAACTCATGTCTCAGACATAAGACTAGCTCTGAGGTAGTTCACATTTAAAGGAAACCAGCAGTGATTTTTGCTATAGCGTCTTGGATGATGAAAGAAACATTCACAAGGAAACTAATAACAAAAAAACGGTATTTTAAAAATACCTAGCAATGGTTCAAACACTCAGTTCCATTGAATCAGGAAGCTGTATAATCCTTGGTGGTAGCCGTTTTGCTGGTAATTCCAGCAGGATGTGCAGCCAGATGACATATCTGAAAACAGGAGGATTAGATCTGCAGCTGGTCATGAACAGTGGCCGATTTGCACTGTATGGATAGCTACATTCTGTATATTAATCAAGATCTTTAAAAATCTCTTACTGTTCTCCAGAGCTCTCATGCAGCTTCCTGTGTCAGATCTTTGCCTTGATAACTATTATCAGGCTTACAATATGACTTCCTGCTTTAATTCATATCTCAAGGGTTTTTATACTGTATATATATATATACACAGTTACATAAATTTGAAAGAATCAACAATAACAGTAATCTCTTTTTAGTGATTTAGGCCTCTATTCTGGAAAACAATCTTGTGCTTAACTTTAAGCATATGCTTACATCATATGACTTCAATTAAGCATGTTCAAATTTATAAAACAAAACCCATGAACCTGTTTGAAAACATATTATCAATGCCTTTAATATAGTTCTGTGGTGAATGCCACCTATCTTACTTTATATTTTTGGACTAGTACGTAACAGCTGGTCCCAATCCTACTGAAGCCCAAAATATGAGTCTTTTAGTGTGAATGACAAAAAAGGGGCCCTGGTAAAAGTTTGAATGTGGGTCAGTAATTGTGTTACTGCTCAATTAGATTTTGCATTTCCCAACTGCACTATTCAATGTAGGCAATAACAAGAATACTGAAACGTTAATAGAGTGATAAATCAAATTTTCAACACCATTTTTGTGTAGGATGTGAATGCCATTCATCTCAATAAGAAATTCTGTTCAACTAAGTCCTGAATTTGCTAAAATTTAAGTCACTCAATTTACTTAGTACAGTCTGAATAAAGATATATTAATAATGAATTAATTACCTCTGAGGCACAGGAACTCTATCCAGCAACCTCAGCCAGATGTCAGGTGTTTCTGCTCTCAATACTGGCTTTAAATATTGTGATCAGCCTGTCAAGTGGGAGAGGGAGCTGTAAAAATTCACGTGCTAGAAAATGCAGGTCACTGTAAATACATGTGTGGCAAATACAAAGCCATATGCGTGAAAGGTTATTGTTCATTGCTTTTGCTAGGCCAAAAAACTTTTTTTCTTTGTTTGTTATGTCCTACACTAATCCTGAAATGTGCAAGTCTCATGCTCTGATAAAGCCTTTTGGGTAAAAGGGATGTGTACAAGGATCTGGTTCTTAAAGAGCTTAGAAGGAATGGTTTGTTCTTTTTGAATAAGAGTAACTGAATAATTCATGATACTATCCAAAGAGCAAAGCGGCTGATATTGCAATGACTGATGCATTGTTACAGCTAGCTTCCCTAATTGTTTGTTTATTGTTGTTGTGTGTTTGCTTATGAAATGATATGGCTAGTGTGTTAAGGAGCTGCTGTTTAATGGGAACACTTGCAGCATGGAATTTCTAAAAGTAGAAGCAAGCCCCAAAACCAAGGTGTCTTACACCATGGAGGGTATTGTGAAATTTGACCTTAGGCCTGTCATGTGGGGGAAAAAGCAGATTAGTAACTAGATGGTTGTGGTGTGATTGGTTAAACAAAACCACGTGCTGTTACTAAGGGAATTTTTGTATTAAAGAATTTAGCCAACTCCCCTTTTCTTTCACAGCAGGTGTTAGTTAACTGTTAACGTTTTGAATGGAGAGAAACAATTTCGTTATTTTAGGCAAGGAGATGTTGGATTATCTTCTACCACACTATAAAGAAGTCTGATCTGTGCAATTAGAGAGAGGCCTGTTTTAGGAGAGCTTTAGAAATGAGCTCCAAGACAGGATTTTTAATGCTTGTGTGTGGTGTAAATTAGCAGCTAACTTGTAAAAACTGGGCAGTAACAGTTTATTATGTATTTTAAGTTTACTATATCTATTTTACTTTTTATTTATTAAATTAAAGTGGAGAATTTATATAATCCTCCTGTTTTTTTAATGGGATAGCCAAACCTCTCACATCACCTTGACAGCAAACACAGTAGGAGGTGAAATATACAGTAGTGAGTTAAATTTATTCTTGATGTTACCCTATTGAGATCAGCGGAGTTACCCTGGAGTTACAATGAAATTTGGTGCTCTTGTTTGCATTTGATAGATGAAATTACTGGCACAAACTGTGAAGAGCCCAATTCTTCTCTTACTGATGTCAAAAGCAAAGTTGTCATTAACTTCAAAGGGGGAGGATGAGGCCTCAAATGCTAAGAATATATCTTGAAATATTAAATATTTCAATTTGACTGAGACGAGTTTAAGTTCCTAAACTCTGGACGGGGACATGGCCCAAGTTATACCTACACCTTGCCCCTTTAGTGCAGTCCTGTGCTCTCGGTGAAATGCAAAAAAAGTTTTGGTTGACACAAAACGAAATGTTTTGTTTCACTTTTGAAATTTTAAAAATATTTCAAGTGTTTGTTTTTTCAGTAAAATTGAACCATTTGAAAAAATAAAACCTTTTTGAGATTTCTGAAAAAAAACCACCTTTTTTGATTGAAACAATTCACCAAAATCCACCCAAATTCATGCATTTTCATTCAACCCAAATCTGCATTTTTTTGTGAAAAAAGGCTTCACATGAAAAATGTCCCTCGGTTGCAATTGCGAAGCTCTTCAGCCATGCAAGAAGTGCATGGATAGTTCACTGTAACTTTTGGTTTATGTATTCCCAATTAGTACTCTAAAGACAAGGAATAAAACTAATCGAATTCTTTATGGTTTGAGCCTCCAGGGCAGTTACACATAGTTTAATTTAATTTAATTTAATGGAGGACTGTGAATGCTACAATGAATGATAAAATTAAAAATTTTATTTAAAATAAAGTGGTTAAAGCAAACAGGAACTGCAATATAACCACACATTGTGCTGATACTCACATTCTAAGATGAAATGTTGCATCCAGGGGTGATCAGCCCCTTGATGGGAAGAAAAGGTATCATCCTTTCTCTAGCAGTACCTTGATGGTGGATGGGCATTCCTAATCTAAACTTAGCATGCTACCCTTGGTATAGTCAATTATAATAAAATCCATTAACTAACTAACATTAAATCCACATTTTACTTTATCTATATTTCCGCTGTCATAATTAAATATTTTTTCATTGGCTATGTACTATAAAGCATCACATTACTAAATATCTGCATAAATGCCACACCAATAACTTTGAATAGCAATAGAATTTCCCAAAACATTAACATTTTATCTAAAACATTTATAAAAACCAGTTAGGAGTAAAACATGTTTACAACGTGACCTGGGGTGATGCTATAACTTATCTCTAACTTGCTTCTGAATTGTCTCACTTCACTTCATTTATATTTTACCAGGCCTTGCTTGACTATTGTCAGACCTATTCTTAGGCAATAAAATTTTGGGCCTACTTACATTTCAACACATTTCTATATAACATAGCCAAGCATCATCTCTCTAGGTTACATTGCCAATGGACTGGAGTGGCTTACATCAGAGTATGGCTCATTACATATATATATTACACCTCTACCCTGATAAAACGCTGTCCTCGGGAGCCAAAAAATCTTACCATGTTATAGATGAAACCATGTTATATTGAATTTGCTTTGATCTTCTGAAGCACGCAGTCCTGCCCCTCAAGAGTGCTACTTTACTGCGTTATATCCAAATTCATGTTATATCGGGTCGTGTTACATTGGGGTAGAGGTGTGTGTATATATATAAATGTTTTGTGCTGGTTTACATTATCAATCCTTCCTCTATGAAAAAGTATTTCATAGTAAAACAATGAAAGGGAATAGTAGCAAAAAGATTATAAATGCGTTATTTCAGATATTTCGAAAATATTTATTCCTTGCTATTTTTTCTAACCCTTTTTCTCTTTGATGAAGGTTCTCTTTCTACAGCAATTTTTAGCCTAACAGTCACTTTCAACTCATCTTCTTTTATTAAAAAAAATTTTGGACTGTTGAACAGATCCCAGTTTAGCTTTTAAATTGGAAAGTGGGTGGAAAAAACCCCGAAAGGTCCAAATATTGCTGTTGAAAAGGATTTCTTGACATTTTGAAGGAAGAGGCAGTTTAAAATGTCTATTTTTTTTCCTTCAGCCCTTCCCTCCCCTCACTCCCTATTCATTATGACTGCCTCTCTTTACACCTTGTACCCCCAAGGTGCCTTATCTGTGTCCCTCACATGAATATTGTCCCACCATTGAGCAGAACACGCAGAGGGATTTTTTGTGTGTGTGTGTTCTAGCTGTGAATTCTTGTGAGATGGCATAGAACTGTAACATCACTGAAAGTACCCAGTCAAAATGCAGTATTGGACAATTGGTACAGATTTGCATTGCATTGTATTTGCATTTTGTCATGGGTAGTCTTTAGTGGTAGGGTTTTTGTGGAATCTTGACTATATTTCAAAGCTGACTTCCCAGAAATAATTATCTCCTGCAATAATCACCTCTTCACTCCCACCCCCAGCATGAGGTGGGTGCAGATTGTAACTCATTGCATCAGCAGGGGCGAATTTTGCCCTATACTGCTAATATATGATACATACACCAGAAAGAGATGAAATCTGACAAGAACACTAGGGGTCCTATTTAGCAGTGAAGCATTCACAAGTTTTAAAAATATGAAAAGAAAGAAGCCAATTTCTAGAGCCAAATTTAGCTTTTACTAGAAACTTCTTTTCCCTTTTGGGGAGCTGAGGGGTTGGAGGAGAGGGAATGGAAAAAATGTACCATTTATAGCTTGCTCCTTAAAATCTTTCTGGAGCAATTTCATTTTTACCCTTTTTGTCACCTTTAAGCTTTGAAATGGAGACTGTCCTCAGCAATGTTAGGGTTCATCTGTCCTTTCGCGAACATCCCAGCAGACTCTGCGTGGATCAGCACAAAAGAACCCAAATGTATAGCGTACGCAGGCCTTGGAGAGGGGGTGAGCTGCCAAAAATTGAACTTTGTGCTCAAGCTTCAATAGCCCTATAAGTATGTGGTTAAAAGGGGAGGGTGGAATGCATTCCTAATGAAATACATACTTTAAAACTTAAATTAATAGGTTTTTAGTTACACTGTGGTTCAGAGACGAGTAGATGTGGAACAACTGCTTACACGACATAAAACAGTCTCACTCTCACTCTCGCTGGGTCCCTTAGGATGCGGTTGGGCAGATGGATACACATATGTGCAGAGGAATCCTCAACAAAAAGCCTAGGAAGAAAGACAGAGGAAAGTACTTATGTAACAGAAATGTAATTAAATTCTCAAGTAATGAGGCTGACAGCCTGCCAATGCACATTTGCTGGATATATAATTTATAAGAATCATATTTTTAAATGTTTTGTCAAGCATACCTGGAACACTGGGGAAAGTACTTTTGTGCTTTATGTACAAATTGAAATAACTAAATAATAATTAAGAACCATACAGTAGTGAAGGAGGAATTTAAAAAGACCTTTAATTTTTATAAATGCTGCAGATGTCACTCATTTAATACTAGAGTATTTTCAAAGAAAGCATTTGGGCGCATATAATTTTGCAGCCATTCATTGTTCAACAGCACCATTTCCATAATACTGTAACTCAGACTCCCCTTAAATATTTCTGCCAAAGCACACAACTGACTTAGAAATATTGTTGTTCATAACGTTTTTCAAGTTTGTATTTCATTCTTGTGTGTCTTGTCAGTGAAATGATACTGTGTAAGTACATATTTCCTATGAGAAGTTGAGAGGATTTTTTAAACTGCCTGAGGGAATTGAAAGTGTCACTAATTTCAGTGATAACTGACTGTCTATTTCCTGAGGTGCTTTTGAAAACCTAACCCAACAGGCTATTTGCAAGTTGGGTGGCAAGTACAAGAGTTATATTGCTTTTAATTAAACCTACTAAAATACGCATTGCATAGAGTCTTTCGTCAAAGGACCTCAGGATTCTTTACAAATACTGATTGAGCAGTGTTGCCACCTCTCATGAGCCTCCTGATATTTGATCTTTTTCTCAAAGCTTCAACTCCTGGAGTCATGTCATTTTGTGAGAATCTCAGCTTTCACTAAAAACAAACTAAAGTTTCTAGCCTTCATAGTTGCAGAGTAAAGCTTGAAAACATGACCCGAATGCACCCCTAAAGATTCAAAAACCACTGTGTAAGACTGCATATCCCACATTTTAAGTGCAAAGAATCTCTTAGAGGAATATAAAAGGGACTAATATATTGTGGAAGAGAAAGCTGGTTCCAGCCTTAACTATTGAGAGACATATGTATTTTTGGAAGAGAGGTGAGGAGATCCACCTTTAAGGGACCAGCCATCCTACAGGAAAAAAGCCTGGTGGTTTTTGTGGGATATTTCCTGTATAAGAGCTACAGGACTGAGTCCTTTCATTGGAGCCTTGGAGAATGTGGTTAGAGAATGCAGTGAGTAGTGCAATTGGCAGCAGTGAGTCTATTCCAATCTTTTATTTATAATTCCTGCTTCATATGTAATCTAGTGTCGAAGGAGAAACTTTTTGTGCCTCCCAAATAACAGCGAGATTGCAAGAAGTGAGTTTGTAAACAATGATAAAGAGAAATATGCTGCTGAGCAGCCCTGTTGCACTGGATTCTTTTTCAAGCTTTCTGTCTTTGATCCCTAGTCTATAGTTTGTTATTACTTTCTCTTACAAGAGATGCATTGATTGTGCAGAACAACAGAACTTTCACCCTGTGTGTACTAGATGAATTGTAGAACTATCACATTTGTCTTTCATGTGGTTTCAGTGTGACTGAATGTCGGTGACAAATGCCGTGTAGAGTGAGCACAAAGTTAGTTTTACCAGCTACTGAGTCTACTTGTATACTTCTGAGTGCCTTCCATTACCTCCTTATGCATTTCTATCAAAGCAGAATGGCACAGATAATGAGATATTAAAACCATAACGGCAATGCTATCGATTGTTAAAATTGTAATGAAATTTGGAAAAAGTAAAAGAATACAACGTGCCCCAATGATTATTGTATTTTAAAACCATGTGGAAGACGATTAATAGAGATGTGCAAAATATTATATCCTAAGTAAAGTACCTACTATGCTGGACTTAACTCTACCATGTAGATCCGATTCTTGAGGGCTGCAATGATTACCAAGTGCATGATTTCACAAAAATGGAAAAGTAGTGTTATGCCCAGAACAGAGCAGTGGTATTCAGACCTGTCTGAGTTACTAATGAAAGAAAGACTAGCTTATCGATACAGAGAAAAAATATATTAATTTGAAGAAATTTGGACTCCCCTTTCTTGATACATTTGGATAAAGAATGCGGAGGCACCTCATATGGTGCCAGACCTCCATTCCACCTGACCTCTCTGTTTTTTCCCTTCCTCTCCTCCCTGCCACCCTGATGCTCTCCTTCCTTTATTTGCCTATTAGTGTCTATCTTTTTTTTTAATTGTTACTCCCACCCTAACATGTTATGTCTGTGTAATATTGTCTGTTTTGTACTGTCTGGTTTTGCAGCTTTGACAAGTTGTGAAGGTGCACAATAGCATAATTTTATTGGATATCTTGTGAAATTTGCAGCATTTGGTAACATATAAAAAGCTATAGGTCATTTACCTTTTTGTATTTTTTTTTACTGTTTGTTTCCTTATGAAAATTAATTAAAAATTAATTGCAAAAAAGAAAGAAAAAGAAATTCAACCCCATTCCCTACAATATGCAATAGTCTGATCAATACTAAAAAAAACTATTGCACAATGCTAGCAGTGTCACAAACTACTACTGTTTCCAACCTCCCGTCCCTAAACAAGCTAACTTGAAAAGCTATCTAAAATTAGTCTTTAGTGCCAACACTCTGCCGCCTGGATCTCCCCCAAATAAGCTTCAGGCCAGGGTATGGCATAGAGACAGCACTACTTGCTTTGGTGAATAACTTCCTCCTGCTTGTAGCTAGGAAGCGTGCCCATATTTCTCATATTAGATTTCTCCTCTACCCAACTTCTCCACCAATTCCCTTTCCAGTCCCTCACCAAATTCCATATTATCCTCCAGCACCCTCCTACATTTCGAAGCTCTACCAGCATCCCATCCAGCAGTTCCATCACATCCCTTGCTTCCTACCAGCTCCACATCCAACCCCCAGCATTATCACAAACCCTTCAACAAAGCTCCAGTAACCCTATCTATTACTTCCAATCCAAGACCTACTAGCCTTAATGCTTCCCATCAGCACCCCGACCTATGTCCCCAGCATTCAGGACCTTGATCAACAAAAGGGGAATCCTATGGTTTTCTGGAAAATTATATTTATACTGCATGAATGATCACTAAATGCCTTGAAGTGTTCTGGAAAAAGACAAACCTGGTGCCACATCTTCCATTTATGAGGCCCTGTTATTAGGACTTTTTGCACAGTTCTCAGATTGGTTGGTAAATAAAGTCCATGTGCCCACTGCAGCTGTTATTTTAATTCCAGACTCTGTAAACCTGACTTAATCTCTCCACACATGCAATAGTTCACATTTTAGTTTATTTTTCAATTTGGAAAAGGAACAGTATTGCTAAAGTAAATTACAAGTCTCTCTGCAAAAACAGAATTGATGTTGCTGAGCATTAGGGAAACTTTTTATTTCACTTTTTATTTAGAACTCCTCAGCCGGGTTGCGTCCTAGTGATCCATATGCAAAGGAAACTTCTGTGTGTCAATCTTCTCCTGTCCAAGGGGAAGATGAGGACCAGCTGTCTGTGACATCATTTCATTGACTGCTGATTGAAAATTTACCTGTGGGAAAGAGGTAGGCTGAGGGCAGGAGCAGAAAGTTGGGGTGGGGGAGTCATGTATTGTCTCCCCAACAGCCATGTGGGTAATCCCCAGAAAATTTATATAGAGTGTGCTACTTTTGTTTGTGGAGTGTTCCAGAGTAGGGATGCACTTGTCTCCGGAAACAGTGCCGAGACACAGAGCCTCTCTGTGGATGGACCTGGCCGCCAGTGAATGCCCCAAGATTCATGTGAACTGGGTATGAAAAAATAGAATAATTTTCAAACTCTGGGTTACCCAGAAATTGGTTGCTTCATCTGTTTACTATTCATGTCGTGTGGCTGATCCCATAAATCAAATGATGCTGTTTCTGCTCCCTGACTGGATGACTGAAATTATTTAAAGAGGAGACTAAGCCAGTAATGAAGAGCAAACAATGAATAATGCGCATCCAGTATGAATTTTCAGACAAATTATTATTTGTGACAAAATTTATTACATTTTTCTATTTCATTAATAATTTTGTGACTATATAGCACTTGTCGAAATCTCTATGACCACACTAGTAACATTTCAATAGTCCACTGGCTCTACTGATATATAGCAAAATATAGTTCAGATTCACATTGTGCACTGCCTGAAATACTGGAATTTTTGTTGTTGCAAAAGTGGAAATACTTTACCCATGCAGAAAATAATAAATATTCTGAGTGATTTAAAACAGCTCTGGAGCGGGGACAATGACAAAATCAGTCTAATTTTTGTGCACAGCAAAACACATCCCACTTAACGAGTACAGCATGTAAAAAGATAAACAAACTACTTCTTCACTATACGAGGTGGAAAACAGCGAAGTATACTGTATAAACAGGAGATCATTAAACAGCTAGCCAAAGGATTATTTGTTTCATTTAAAATTAAGATGAGTCATATGTTCCATCAAAGATATTATTTAAACATTTTTGTTTTTTCTTTTGCAATTAAATAACAAAGACAACTTCGTCATCATAGCAGCAAGCAATCTTTTCCCGATTGTTATATTAACCATCTTCTTTGAAGATTATTCATACTTTATTACATATACTTACAGTGGCTCAGGGATGTAGAGAGTTTATTAGCATAAGAAATCACTTCAGTAGTCTTCATTTGATTTATAGCTCTTAAAGTATCGAAGATACCTTACCCAATACATTAGTCTATATAATGTAGATAAGAACAATCTATATAAAATTACATTTTCTACTGCAAATTAATAATGTTTTAGCAATTGTTAAAAAATATGTTCTTGCCTACATATTGCCTTTATAGGGAACCAAGCTCCTTGTGATGTGACACTGAGCTCATCAAATCCAAGACTATTAAAATCTATAGAAAATTAATTTTCCAAAGACCTATGGCATGATCTTCAATTCTATAGTCCAAATGGAGTTGAAGTCCAGTTCATTGTTCAGACTCCCCAGATTATGGGTGGGGCTGGCAGAGCTGCCTATTATTAAAGTTTCCTGACGTTGCCCATTATAAGATTTTGGTTTCAGTTGCTTATAACTTTTCCAGACTTTAACCACTCAGGCTGAAACTTTCCACGCTGGGTATCTGCCTCAGGCTGAATTTTTCTGGAAAATTTCAGCCAAAACAGTTCAACTATTTCTGAGAATGAGGCAAGGGGAAAATATGTTGTTTTTCCCATGTCAAAAAATTCTAGTGACCTTTTCTTTAAAAAGATCTAGCACCACCATACTTTGGAGCCAGAACTTGAAATTTGGCAGGGGTAGGTGTCACTTTTATGCCAGTGATGTGCCTTTTGCCATCCCCATGAAAATCCACCCAAATTCGACTAAGCTATATGCCCTTTAAAAGTTCACACATGCTCAATAGAGCCATCTTAGATTTCAGCAGAAATCTAAGATGGCTCTAAAGTTCTCCAAAGATTCTGTCTTCGCACAACAGGCTGCAGCCTGGGATGGAGCAGGACTTTCCCTGCAATTGCAGATCTGGGCTGCTGTGGGCCATGCTAGGTCCAGGCACCTGCACTGAGAGGCAAGAGCCAGTCTCTTTTTGCTGTCAGTTACATCCTTGCTGTGCCTACACAGCCTGGAGGTGGGAGCTGCCTGATCTGAATGCAGAGGAGAAAAGAGGCACACTTACATGTGAAGAAGAGAATAGATTAGGACTAGGAACCTAGGTGTGTACCTGTGCAAAAAATTGAACTGGCACCAGGCAGGGTGGGAGAGGGAAACTGGGACTGGGAATTGGGATGTGGTGGAGCCTGATACTGTAAGTCAGGGAGAGAAATGAGATGAAGAGGAGTGGAAGCCTGTAGATGAGGGGCTGAGGGAGACAGGAACTGACAGGACAAGAAGACTGGGACTGAGAACCAGTGAGGTGGTGGGATAGAGGTGAGGTGGAGTGTGATAAGAGAGATCTGATGAGGACCCAGTGTGTGGGAGGAAAACGGACTGGCTGGACAAAGAGACTAGGATAAGGAGTCAGGTGGTGGAGCACAGAGTTTGGATGAGGCACCCAGGAAGCACGACGGTCTGGGAGACAGTATGATAAAAAAAGAGGATTCTAATCAGGCACATGATATTTCGAAGCAATTAGAAAAAGTGATAAATTCAGTTTGCAAAAAAGAGAAACTGGAAATAATGCAAAAAATAAGGGAAGCAGGCCAGGAAATGCTGGCACTGTGAAAAAAATGGCCACTAAAAGAAGGATTATTATAAATATAAAGCTGGCCAGCAAAAAGCAGCATAAATGCATAATGAAAGTCCCTCTCCCAGTTCAGGAGTTGAAGGGGCAAAGCTCAGAGGTACAAGGATCAAGCCTACAGTTTTTGAATAGGTAAGGGGCAGTTAAACAATAATAATAAGAGTTAGCTATTGAACATGCAATAGGATCTGTGACTCGCACAAGAATACTAGCCACTGACTCAGACATTATAGTTATTAGACTAGATATGCTAAAAGGGAGGAGGGAATCCTAATTGATCTCAGATGGAGACAGTGACTGAGGAACTTTCACCTATTGGAAAATTGGGATTGAAAATTAGATATTGGGAATTTGAATAAAATGTCTATATAGCCAAGCTAGTGGGTGAGCTAATAAGAGGTTGGGATTTCATTATGACATACGCCTGTTTCATAAATACGCAGGTCTTTACACTCCCAGCTCCAGATGTAAACATAGTCATTGTTTCCTTGTACTCCACCATCAATCTGTCTGTATCCATCTGTTATCTCTTGTCTCATACTTAGACTGTAAACTCATTGGGACAGGGACTAGAGACAGGTGATTTTTTTTTTTTTTGGCAAATAGCAAATTTGATAAATAATGCAATTTCCTTCTCAAGCATCTGACAAAGTGGATATTCACCCACGAAAGCTCATGCTCCAAAACGTCTGTTAGTTTATAAGGTGCCACAGGATTCTCTGCTGCTTCTCAGGATGGGAATTACACCCCCCCAGCTTGAAGTGTGGACATTTCTAATAAGGCTGTACTGGTCAGCATGATAGGGAGTGGTCTCAGCATGTCAGCAGTTAAATTTTTTTTCTTTCTGTCTGGGATTGGTTGGTTAGGGTGTCAGCATTTTGGCTCCATTAAGGTGATGGGTGGACCCAACATGAGGTGATATTATGGGTTGAGTTAAGCCTCATTGAAACCAGTGAGTGTAACTGTCATAAACAGATAAGAAAAGTTAATAGCACAGAAGTACTTTATAGCTCTTTGACTATAAAGGGTTAACAAGTTCAGTAAGCCTGGCTGTCACCTGACCAGAGGACCAATCAGGAGACAGGATACTTTCAAATCTTGAGGGAGGGAAGTTTCTGTGTGTGCTGTTAGTTTTTGGTTGTTGTTCACTCTGGCTCAGAGGGACCAGACGTGCAACCAGGTTTCTCTCCAATCTCCCTGATACAGGCTCTTATAAGTTCAAAATAGTAAGTACTAGATAGATAAAGCGAGTTAGGCTTATGTTTGTTTTCTTTATTTGCAAATGTGCATTTGGCTGGAAGGAGTTTAATTGTGTA
Organism: Chelonoidis abingdonii; assembly: GCF_003597395.2. Lineage (NCBI taxonomy): Eukaryota > Metazoa > Chordata > Testudines > Testudinidae > Chelonoidis > Chelonoidis abingdonii. The sequence goes on from NC_133771.1 coordinate 133,686,666, forward strand.
TTTGGCTGGAAGGAGTTCAAATTTGTATTTTTTGCTGAAAGGATTTTAATTTGTACTTGAATACTTAGGCTGGGAGGGTATTCCCAGTGCCTATAGCTAAAAAACCCTGTACCTATTCCATTTTAAATTTACAAAGATAATTTTTACTGTTTTTCTCTCTTTAATTAAAAGTTTCTTGTTTAAGAACCTGATTGTTTTTTTATTCTGGTGAGACCCAGGGGACTGGGTCTGGATTCACCAGGGAATTGGTGGGGAGAAAGGAGGGAAGGGGGAGAGAGAGGCTAATTTCTCTCTGTGTCAGGATTACTTTTCTCTCTCAGGAAGAGTCTGGGAGGGGGAAAGAGAAGGAGGGAGGAAGGTGAATTGTCCTCTCTGTTTTTGATTCAAGGAGTTTGAATCACAGTGATCTTCCAGGGTAACCCAGGGAGGGGAAGCCTGGGAGAGGCAACGGTGGGGGAAAGGGTTTACTTTCCTTGTGTTAAGATCCAGAGGGTCTGGGTCTTGGGGTTCCCCGGGCAAGGTTTTGGGGGGACCAGAGTGTACCAGGCACTGGAATTCCTGGTTGGTGGCAGCGCTACAGGTTCTAAGCTGGTAATTGAGCTTAGAGGAATTCATGCTGGTACCCCATCTTCTGAACACTAAGGTTCAGAGTGGGAAATTGTACCATGACAGTAACAATCACCCTTCATTATGGCTAAAGGTAAGAATGGTTAAGCTCCTTTATGCAACCAGGTAACTGAAACAGTAGCAGCGTCCACCCACAACACAGGCACATGTCATCACCCAAACTAAGACACCTGTGGATGAAAAAGTTTCACTTGGTTTTGTTTTGTGGAGGTGTGTGCGTGTGTGTGTGTGTGAGAGAGAGCGAGAGAGAGAGACCTTGGGAGAAATGGCAGGAAAGAAGCACCAGACACAGATGCAGACACACTGGCCCTCAAAGAAAACTGCTGAGAAAGAACTTTGGTGCTGAGTGCTGGCTAAAAAGGGGCTTGAAGCAGTGAGCAAAGCAACAGTCTTCTGCTGTTTAATTCCTTCTGTGTTCAGGGAGACAGCACTTTGTGCATTCTGTATAAATAGGGTTGCATCGAAGATACTTGCCTTCATCTTCATTTTACTCTCCTAACAGAAACAACCTGCAGGACCTCGAATTTTGGCTACTCTTATTTTGGTTAATAGGGGTAACAATTTTAGGCTACCCTGGTTACCAGGACAGCCAGTTGGTAGTGGTTATGCCAGACCCAGCAGGGAGTTCCAGCAGTTGAATGGCAGCCATGGGATGCACCCCATCTCATGTACTGTCTTTGTCCAGTATGCCAGATCCAGGATTGGATAGATGGAGCAGCCTGCAATAAGCCATGCAATACCTAGGTCACAGTAAAGAGATATCTAAATAGAACATCTGACACAGAGAACTAGTCCACACTGCACATGGCTAGCTACCACATAGGTAAAGTAGCTAGTAACAAAAAGATTATGGTGTTAGAATATGAAATATGTGTATTGCTGGGTCAGCGTCTATTTACCAAATGCTTTTCCTGGCCAATGGGAGCCAAGGAGCTCGTACTTGTGGCAGGTGCCACATGTGGAGAGTCTGGAGACCCCCCTTGCCGCTCTGACCCTAGGAGCCAGAGACCTCCCAGAAGGGCTGGTGAGTGCAGCCAGGGAAGGGGGCAGGGCATGATGAAGTGTTTGTGTGAAGGGTGCTGGGCTGTGAGGGTGTGGAGGATGCTGGGCATTGGGGGAGGTTTGTGTGTTTTGGGGTGCTAGACAGTGTGGGCCTGTTGAGGGGTGCTGGGCAGTGGGGGAGATCTGTGTGTGTCAGGGCACTGGGCAGTGCGGATTTGTGTGGGGCATTGTGTAGTTTTGGTGGTGGGGCTGTGGGGAAGGGCACTGGGAAGGAGGGAGGGGAAATCTGTATGTATTGGAAAACTAGCGAGTGGGGGGTTCTGTGTGGGGTGCTGGGCAGCTGTGGTGGGGCTGTGGGCAAGGGTGCGCTGGGCGGGGTGTGTGTGCACAGCACTGTGCATTTGTGGTGGAAGGGCTGTGTGGGGCTCTGGGCATAGTGGATCCAGGGGGTGCCGGGCAGGGGAGCTGTGTGGCACAGCATGGGCCCACCCCCAACAGGAAGGGGCACTCTGGTAGCACATGGCCAGGTGGACCAGTATGCCTCTGCCTCCGGTCGGGGTTGTGCACCTGAGTCTATCTGTCTCACCCCTCCCTCCCCACTCGCCCAATGTGTCCTGATATTTCACTCTTGTGATCTGGTCACCCTAACACCATTAGAATGAGAAACTGAATGCAAATGAGCACACAATAGATGAAGGGACGTCCCCTCTGTCCTTGCCTCCCATGTCCCTTCCTCGCATTGTACCTGCTGTTTGCACTGATTGTATTCTTTCAAGCTTCCTATAGTTGCGTTAATATAGGACACTGATACCCCTAAAGGATGCATATCATATGGAGAGCATGCCATAGCGCCATTTATCCATTCACAACATCTCGCTTGTTTGTGCAGCAGTCATTTTCACCTGGAAGCACTTTAATATCCCCAGGCACAGCATGCCAGCATTTTACAATTATAAGGAGTACAGTAAATTCTACATGTCTGCACTCACTGGTCATTAGAAAGATCTAGCACACTATGTTTCTGGAGTAATGGATTATATTTTTGTCTGATTGTGGTGTTATTTACATGTTTTGTGCATATTAATATTGTTCCATACTGAATTCTCCATTTGCTTCTCTGTATGTGTCTGTAACTATATCCGCCTCACATTTTCTTTGAACTGCTTCTCATTTACTTATTTAGTCATGTCATACTTCAGAATTCTTCCTTATTTCTCTTTCTTCCTAAAGATGGATCTTTCGCTCTGCGATTTGAACATTTATTAAATCCATCAGTTTTGCTTGTCTCAGAGACCAGTGAGACATGTATTGACTTAAACATTATGCGATTTAATCTAAGAATCACTGAGAAATGTTACAATAGGAATACAGGGAAGATGTGTTGCCAAATTTGGATCTGAGTTGCATGGGTGGTACTGGAAACATACAATAGAATGTTATTGATTGTATAATTGAGGGTGCATTGTGTGGGGTATTTTGGCACTTGATTCCATGAGTTTTGCTGTTTGTTTCATTAGGATATGCTGCATTTGGCTTTTCAGGACTTGTTTTTAGTTCTATTCTTATGACACCCATGGGCTTTTGAACATGGAACATTATAAAATTAATAGAAGTATTATCCCCAAATTATGAGATTTTCTCTATTGCTCCTATGTATTTACTCTCCATTCTCAAATATTTTTATAGGCCACCTATTCATTATCATCCTGGAGGCTCTGCACTAGTTTTTGGAGTTCAGTTCTCATCCCCAGTTTGTGGCTTTCATACTTTCTCTGGTTATGTCTACACTACCTGCCGGATCGGCGGGTAATGATCGATCTATTGGGGATCAATGTATCCCATCTCATCTAGACGCAATAAATCGATCCCTGAATGTGCTCCCCATCGACTCCGGAACTCCACCAGGGTGAGGCGGAAGCAGAGTCAACGGGGGAGCGGCAGCCATCAATCCCACACCACGAGGATGCAAAGTAAGTCAATCTAAGATATATTGACTTCAGCTATGCTATTCTTGTAGCTGAAGTTGCATCTTAGATCGATCCAGTGTAGACCAGGCCTCTGACTGCCACAAGGAATAATTCAAGGTCCCTATTGGGTGCTATGTCCAGGCCTTTTTGGGCAGAGAGAGCAAAAGGAGAAAAAATAAAGGATCCTCTGAATTTCAAGACAGACTTGGATAACTTCCCCCAACAATCCCACTGACCAAAAAAGGCAGTGCTTCTACATGGAAAATAATAATAGCTTCTCTGGGGGTTGCTGCTGGCTGTCCTGGACTCACTGACAACTCTGCAGTGCCATCCCTATAATAGGAGAGGCTTCAAACAAGAGTTTAGGTCAAATGCTGAAAAATAATAGATGCATGTTGAAGGCTAAAGCCTTGGACCTATGCCTTAAAATGTATTGTTTTGTTTATGTGGTATGTGTGTGCAGTGAATTACCTTCCATCCTTTACCACTGGCAAAACCAAGAATCAGGCCATGTGTTGCTGATGCTCTGTGGGCGTACTGATGCACTCTTTTAGCCTAGTGCTAGACCTCCCAAAAGTATGAAGCTACAAACAGCTCCCTGCCTTGCTTGCTTCAGGTTGCTGCTGTAGAACCTTTCAGAAAGGCTAAGCCTTTACCAAGGAAAATGGTGTTAAGTTACACAAAGATTTACCGTGGAGGGAATGATTTCTGTCTCCATACCTAGAGTAACTAGTGCTAGGAAAGAAAATACTTGTTTTTCTGTTGCAATACTGACTGTGACCATGTACAGTGTAGCTGGTTTAACTTATCCCCTTTGATTTTTTCTCTGTTACACAGTTCCCGTACTGTAGCTCCTGGAAATCATTTCAGTCAAAAATTCTCGTCTGTGTAAAAATCTGAGACTTCCTGCAGCTGTGGGACACAAGCCAGCAGACTGAGGATTTAGGGCTTTTTTGCCAACTCTTGCACAGTGCATGGCAGCAGAAAGACCCAGAAGATCATCTGAGTTTGATGTGGAGAGTTTCCACTATAGAAATGTAAGCAACATGGTAGTTAAAGCAGGGGTTCTGGAACCGTTTTTGTAGTGGGGGTGTTGAAAGGCATTGAACAAAACTGCGAACCCTGTATATAATGGAAACCACTTCAAGCCACGGGGTGCGGCTGCCACCCCCTCAGCACCCCTAGTTCCAGCACCTATGAATTAAAGATTAGAACAGAAGAACATTTATACATAAAAATCATATAACTACTCGGGTTGGTTCTATCATACATTGACTTCTCTCACTAATTTCCATGAGGACAAAGAGAATCAATATTCATTTCCTGAACATCACCCCCAAACATGGCAGTTGACCAACCCCATCCTCTCTCTAGAATGTCTTGTCTCCTACCCTACCCCCAGCCTGTACCTGGATCACATGCAGCCTACATAAGAAACATGGTGCCACATAGCATCTAAACTCCAATTCTACAAGAAGAGATAGTTCAATGGTTTAAGCACTGTCCTGCTAAGTACATGGGTGTGAGTTCAATTCTTGAGAGAGGGATTTGGAGCAAAAATCTCTCTGAGGATTCGCCCTACTTTAAGCAGGGGATTGGACTAGGTGACCTTCCAACTCTGATATTCTATTATCTGTGGTATACTTATTTAAATAACTTACCATAATTAAATAAGGCATCCCTTGTTAGGATTTGAAGTCAGCTATCTCCTGAACAAAGTAGGAGTCAACAACAATAGAATCCCACCCAGTGAGGAACAAAGTCCTCATAAGACTTTTCTTTTACATGTATTTCAGATCCAGAAATTTAAAGCATACAAAGCCAAGACCATGTGCAGTTTTCCCCTGGTTGGCATGCGCCACCCCTGGAGATGGGTACAGGTATTTGGCAGATGCAGAAATGTGTACTACTTTGAAATCTAGTTGGAAAATAAATCATTTATTGGACTGGTGTCATGTTCTGCTCTTCACTGTTATAGCTGCCACCAGTCCCATGCAGCTTCCAATGCAGCAGCAATTTCAGGAGGCTATCAATTTAAAAGTAAAGATAAACTAAAGGTTTGCTTTAAAGACTCCTTACACGATTATGATTTTAATCTGAGCCACTCGGTTTTTTAGGGAGGGGGTTTGCAAATACTGTTTCTGTTCACCTTCACATTTATTAGTTTCTTTACGGGGATTGGGGGGGAATAAGTGAACTGAAGGAGTTGGGGGCAAACCTTCTATTCTCTGAGCAGTGGGAGCGGGAGAGGAAAGTGGAAAACTGCCAGTCTCACAGTTCAAGATCCAGGCTGCTGACAGGAAGCCTCAGGTGGGCCAAGGAATGCATGGCAAGGAACATCTTAGCTGCTTCAGAAAGGAGCTGCCTGTTGAGACCCTGCCTAGAATGTGCTATACAACAAAGCATTTGTGACAGGCAGTTGGGGCTTGCCCATGCCCTCCAACCAGGAGACCATGCCCTTTTTTTTGGCAATGATGCAACTGCAAGTGTTGTATCAAGGCATTAGCTTAGATCTTTTTGAGCATTAGATTTCAACCCTGTGAGGCTCCTTTACCTCATTACTGCACCCACAAAGCAGAGAGTAGTATTTTGCCTTTGGAGTTCTCTCTTTAGTGCACTTCCAATTCTGTATCCAATTATTTGTCTGCATTCTTGAGACGATTAAAGGTAGAGATGGGCCTAAATGTGAATGACAGATTCGAACCCCTTTTGAACTGCGGAAAGTTAGGACCATCTCTAATTTAAAAACCTATTTCCAAAATGTGAATTCTGTTAAATAAAGACCCCAAAAGATAACACCTTAAGGTGAACAGTCCATCTTAGCCTTCCCACAGTATTACATTTTGGTATCACCCCAGGCAAAGCTAGTGGAGTGGCCACTGTGGGTGAGGCATATGGTAGATTGGTGGCTGACTGGTTTTGTTAAAGAATGGCAGGGATTTCTCTGATACTGATAGTTATAGTTATGAGTGTGGGGTGATTCTCAGCTCTCCCAAATCCTCTTTATAGCCTTAGAGGGTATAGACAGAGTCATTACAATACCTAACAGTAAAAAAACAGACAAATTAGTGGAGCAATAGATTAGATTAGACATAGGTAAAACCCCAAAGTTTTGAAAGATCAATTCAGATAAGGCTCTGGGATGAAATCCTGGCCCCACTGAAGCCAATGGGACTTTTGCTCTCAACTTCAAGGAGGACAAGAATTTACCCATGAAGTTGATTTGAATATTTTTGTTTAAAAGTTGGACTTAAAAGCTGCTATGAACATACTTTCTTGTGAGACTTCTTTAGCTCTCACAGTGATAATTATATAATATATCAGTATTTTCACTTCCAAAATGGGGAAATATAAAGGCATGCAGGCAAGACTGACTCCATTTGTGAACACAGAGACCTATCTGGCCCCACCACTGCCTTCACCTGTATGGGCTTGGGGAAAAGAGAAACTCCAGGATGGAACCAGCTAAAGATTCAACCTGGCTGGAAGTACTGCAGAAGGAGCTTCAACAGGGATCTTCATAAACAGGTGATGTCATCAGATTATGCATTCTACAGTGTTTGCTGTAAATATTCTTTCTCCTCTGCTGCTTGGCTGCTGGTTCCAACCCCTTCCTACCTCCTCCCTCAGTCTCTTCATTTCAGCCTCATTCTACTTACTTGCCATGTTCCTCCATCCTTGCCTCAGTTGTCTCCTATCCCTTCCTTTTAGCTAATCTCTTCCTATCTTCCCTCCTTACCTGCTTTTGCCCTATGCTCCATTTAATATCTATATAGATATATAAAGTAAATAAACCCATCCAAAATAGAAAGATAAAGCCCAAATCATTTGGAAATAACATGATGCTTGCAAACCATCACTCTGATTGTGTGTTGTATTCCTTTCTTCTTCCCTATGCCTGTTGTGTGTTTAAGATGCAGACTCTGCACAGCAAGGACTGGCTCTTGCTGTGTGAATATATATATCTCATAGATCTGGGAGGGACATTGAAAGGTCATTGAGTCCAGTCCCCTGCCATCACTATCAGGACCAAGTACTGATTTTACCCCAAATCCCTAAGTGGCCCCATCAAGGACTGAGCTTATAACCCTGGGTTTAGCGGACCAATGCTCAAACCACTGAGTTATCCTCTCCTGTTTACATGGGCCCTTACGCAATCATGAAATCATAGAGTTAGACAGGACCACAAGGATCATCTGGTCTAACCCTCTGCCACGATACAGGATTTGTTGTGTTTAAATCATCCAAGATAGATGGCTATCCAGCCTCTTTTTGAAAACCTCTAGTGAAGGAGCCTCCACTGCTTCCCTAGGCAGTTTGATCCATTGGCCTACTGTTCTTACAGTTAGGACGTTTTTCCTGAGATTTAATCTAAATCTGCTGTGCTGTAGTTTGAACCCATTGCCTCTTGTCTTGCCCTCTGTGGCAGGAGAGAACAACTTTTCTCCATCATTTTTATGGCAGCCTTTCAAGTATTTGAAGACTGCTATCATGTCTCCCCTTTATTTCCTCTTTTATAAACTAAACTTATCCAATTCCTTCAGCCTTTGCTCATATGACTTGCATTCCATCCCTCTGATCACCTTTGTCACTTGCTGCTGGATCCTTTCCAGTTTCTCTACATCCTTTCTATACATTGGTGATCAAAACTGGACACAGTATGCCAGCTGAGGCCTAACCAGCACTGAGTAGCGTGGTACTATCACTTTCCATGACTTGCATGCTATACCTCTGTCAGTGCAATCCTGATCTTGACTGGAGCCTCCAGGTGCTACCGTTATACAAGTAACAATAATCAGTCATTAAAACTGATATATCAGATTGGGGAATCATGATCTTTATCTTCATCTCTTCCATGCGATTTTGCAAAAACACAATCACACCTAACTCAAAACTTTCATTACAGTTTTCATTGCTAAGGAATTTTTCTCCCACTCTTAGGCAGATCATTTTGACCCAGACAAAACAATTACAGAAATATGTGAGCTATAAACATTCTTGCCTCTTTCCACACCCTTGCATTTAAAAACCCCCCACAATAGTATTTCATTCTGAAAGGTTCATCAGAAGTGAATTAAAAAATAAGTAAATAAAACAAATGATAGATTAGATAGATAGAACAGTCTGACTGTAATTTATCTGATCCTCTTTTGTCTTGAATTTATATAGCTATGGAATGTTAAAAGGATCATATTGTGTACAATTCCTGAGATAACAAAGATAAAGTATATAGCTATGTGCTTCATTTAACGTGGCCTTGAAATTAATTAATGGTCGGTGCTCTTATTTTCTTCATCATGGAGGGTATGGCCCAGATTCTCCATACAGTTATAGATTCTTTGACACACTGAGGTGGTATAAAGGGCCTATAATTTGGCCACAAATGCCCCACAGAGCATTTTCTGTCAGAAGGGAATTCCCTGCTGGAGCAACTGCCCAGCAGAGCTCTGTGCCTCCCATGTTGGGAGTTGGCGGGGTGGTGGAATTCTGCTACACTAATCCTCCACTCTGCATCGGGTCTATTAAAGATCTTACACAACAGTTACTTTAAGTGCCACTGGGAGCAAACCTGGCTCCCTGGCATCATTGTGTCAAGCATATTTCTAACACAGGAGAAAATGCAGTTGCACGCCTTGCTGAAAATGGTGTGCTGTGGAATAAGATAGGCTATCTTTTCTATGATAAGAAAATGGGACCAGGGTTAAAGCTTATACTAACTAGACCAGGGACCTGTGGAAAACAGAATCATTTTGCTATTTGCTTGATAGAGAACACAATTTAAAATGTGTTTACAATGCATCCCTCTCCTATGCAACATGTCTAGCCCCAGGGAGGATCAGGGTCCCAGCATGGGGTCTGAGACGAACCCCCAGCAAAACACTCAGGAGGAGGGATAGCTCAGTGGTTTGAGCATCTGCCTGCTAAACCTAAGGTTAGGAGTCCAATCCTTGAGGGGGCCATTTAGGGAACTGGGGTAAAAATCTGTCTGGGGATTGGCCCTGCTTTGAGCAGGGGGTTGGACTAGATGACCTTCTGAGGCCCCTTCCAACCCTAATCTTCTATGCCAGTTTCTTGTGTGTCTTTGCATTACCTCTGCTTACTTTACTGATAAGATTAAATGTTTATTATTATTAGCACTGCAGAATAGTTGATACAGCTCTTGGACTCACTGCTGGCCCGAACTTCCTTGTAACATTGACATGACCATGCTAAGTGCTACAAACTCCATCATGAACATATTGGATCATGTGACATTTTTGGCAAGCAGTTGAAGAAAGGAAGGGCTGAGGGATGGAGAACAGATGATGATGTATTGTCGGGATTAGGTTAATGTTATTTACTGATTGTACAAAAGTGCAGGTAGTTTGCATTCTGTATTTTGGAATTTTATTTGTATATATTCTTAAGCTTTTATATAAGCATCTGAGGGATGCGATAGCCACGTACAATCAAATTACAAGAAATCAATATTTTTGATTCCTGAACATTCATTACAGTGATATAGTGTAGCTTCCTACTAAACTAAGATCCAATTAATCAAGAACACCTGATTTCTAATCTTGACTCTGCTAATAAACCATTTTTTGATGATTGACTTACCTTTTCCCCATCTCTAAGAATGTGGATAATAATAAATACCTATCTACCTACCTCAGGGGAGTGTTGTAAAGACTGCTTGCCTGATGTTTGTGCAGTGTACTTAAAGCTGTAAAATGCAAACTATGGTTAAGAGACAGCAAGAACAGGTTAATTTTCTAAAAACAGGCTGGGTTAGAACTGAAGGCAAATAAAAAAATGACCTTTGGTTTTGTATTTAAACTGATTTGATATGGAAGTTACTAAGATGAGCCATGTGGAAGGCCACAATTGTCATTCTGAAGATTCATTTTTTTGCCTATAACAATAGTTTAAAATATAATGACTCGGGGTGGAAAAAATGAGTGCCTCCCAGAATGCAATATACTACTGGGTAGTAATTTTACTTTTCCCATTGATGTCATTGAATTCACCTTTCACATGTTTATTATTTAACTATTTAAATCTGTTGTTTCACAAGATTTTTCTCTCTTGCAGACTAGCTTCTCCTTCTCCCTAATTCTTCAGTAATGGCATAACCCTATCATTCTGACATCACAGCATCATGCCGTGGAAATGATTGCAAAGTTCCATATTGAGCATTATGCCTTCACTGCTATATCAAGAGGAAGCAATGCAAGCCATAAGGCTGTAAAGCTTTGTAAAGTAGTAAATGTAATTATTAATAATTTAGACCAGAACCATAAAAGTTAGAGTTAGAAGAAACCTGTTATGTCATCGGTTACCTGAGAATTTATTGAAATATGTGAAAAATACATACCAAGTGAAATATACGTTTTTGTCCACTACTATTTCAGAAACATTTACACTTACATGGTTAAATTAGGCCAGCGTTTCTCAAATGCGGCCAGCAAATGATTTTTTTGTGGCCATGACAGCCTCCAAAGCATGGGCAGAGATTGGTGGGGGACAAAGCAGCGGCCCTTCTCTGCAGCGCCCACCTGTTGCTCCTGAATAGCTGTTACCAAAGGCAACAACATGCACTGCCTTGGTGTTTGCGCTGGCACCGCCAGCAGGGATCAGTGCACTGCACTGTGCAGCCTCTTCAGGGACTCCCAGCAGCGCCTCTGGAGACACATGGGACTAGTGTGCCCAGTGCTGCAGGCAGCTCTTGTCAGTGGAGGCGGCTGCTGCATTCAGTCACTGTGGTGCTCCTCTAGGCTTCTCTACTGCTCCACCTGGCTGGGGCACAGGGAATCAGGGACATCACAGGTGGCCAGTGAGTTCCCAACCCACCGTCCCCAGGGCAGATTCTCACTGAAGGGCCACAGGAGGCAGGGACAGAGCAACAGGTTTGTCAGAGTGGCCACCAAAAAATTTGTTGTGAGAACCCCTGAATTAGTCCATGATCCTACAGGTGCATCCAGATAGACAAAGTCCTGTTTTCACACAAAACCCCTTCAGTAGAGCTCAGTACAGGTGCATTTGGGTCTGTGCAGGCGGATGTAGTTGCAGGATTGAGGCCTTTATTTGCTGATGCTATGCACTTGGGAGACAGTAAGGTTTAAAGGAGCCGGAGGAAAGGGAGTTAGTAATGACTGGTTAAATGAAAAGTTGGTATTGCTACATGAGAGAACTGAACTACCAAAAAAGAAAAGGAATGGGAACTTGCAGGAATTGGCATGTTTGATTAGCAGTCAGTCTAAAAGGATCTAAAGCTCTTTCCAATGGGAGTCAGCAGAGTTAAAGCTGAATTTCAGCATGATGTGGGTCAGTTTAACACCTGGCCAATAAGTAGTAGAAACTCATCCAGCAGTATTGCTTTTTCTCTAGCTAGAAAAAATTCATAGTATTGAGCCAGAGCAGGGTAGGAAAAAAGGTGATTTTAGATTTTGGAGACTAGAGAGGTTCTTTTGTCTTGAACTCAGAGTTAGGAAAACCTAGTTGGTTCAATCTGCTGATAAACATTGATGTGAATCTTCATTCTTGCCTTGAATTGATCTCTGAGATTTGAAGTGTCTTAAAAATTTCACACCATCCATGTAGCTGTGAGCATCCTGGTTTTGCCCAAAATGCTGTACTGTGCTATAATACAATCAAACTATATAACATAGCTGAAACCATGAAATACCGGAAATCCTAAGAGTTACTTCATGCACGATTTACTGACCAAAGGTATTCAGAGTAAGGTTTGGGCAAATTCTGAACCTAGCTGCCTGTCTTGTTTATTTAGACAAGAGTAGTGTGAAATTTGGGTTGATTTGGTTTCAGTAGTAGACTTTTTCTTAATCTATTATGATTGGCCAACTGAGTTTCTTTAGGTATGCCACCCACCTACCTCAGTGGGTGGAGAAACTTGATGGGGCCAGTGATGAGTCCCAGCAGCAAATGTGGGAACACTAGGGGTATTAAGTAGCTCCTCCCACATTGAAGTCTCTGGCACTCATTGGCTAGCTGGCGGGTATGGGATGCTAATTGGCTGGCATTCCCCAGGTCCCAGGATTTAACCTGGAAGGGGGAGAGCCCATGTGGACCCTCTTTTGGCTCTGTTCTAGCAGAGTTACTCACATCTTCAGACCACATTGTCAAAATGCAAAGGAATTGAACAACTAAGGATTCCAGAGACCCTCTCCCTAAGGGGACTTCTACTCCAATAGTGGGCATGCTGGGGGGTAGGGGATTTACTAGCAGTGCGCAGATAATGAAGTGCGGGATTGCGAATGTTGATAGGCAAGGGTGGAGGCCCAGGGTCACACCTCTCTCTGACAGACACCCCTCTCAAGAGATACGGAGTGATCTGGAAAAATCAGTGACATAGGTTGGGCAGGAATGGCCCCGTCAGACAAGGGACTAAAGCTTGGGTCATAGGTTTAGTATAAGGCTGATATCCTGCTATGGAATATGGCACAATTAGGGAAGTACACACACACACCCCCCATCTCCAGGTGGCAGCATTCCTGCCAAAACTCAGGCTGGAGACATGACAGCTAATGCCATTAGAGATTATGTGGGATCCAATCACGTATTCAGAAAACATCTGTCGAAAGAGGAAATTGTGGATTTATTTACCTTGCTGTTCAGGGAAAAGCAGACAGAGGAAGGGATGGAAAAGGATAAAAAAGAGGAGGCCAAACCCCACAGACCAAAGGTGCCTCAAACTCTTGAGAACTGGTCTGCAACCTTTTTCATTTATGCTACTATAATTTCCATGATGAACCCCAAGAGATTATCTCCTTCTTTAAGTATGAGGACTTAATAGAGAGGGCTTATGCCACATATGAGTTATGTTTGCTCTGTAGTTAAACACCCATGGCTGGCCCATGTCAGCTGACTCAGGCTCGCTGAGCATAGGCTACAAGGCTGTTTAATTGCAGCGTAGATGTTCTGGCTCAGGCTGGATCCCAAGCTCTGGAAGATGTCATTGCTGCTGTAGTTAAGTCCAATCTTAGAAGGAGAAGCCCTCTTATCTGACAGTCTCTTAGACGGTAATTACTGTTTGTTGTTTGGGATTCAATTGGAGCCAGGGGAAGTGACAATGTCAACTTGGTCCCTGTCTCTCTGCCTTGTTCTGGTCAGAACATCTCTCAGGATCAGGATAGTAAAAGCCTGGGGTCCCTTGAAATGGTGGGGGTTGGCAGCCAAGATGGTGAAAATCCTTCCTGTAGCCTCTGTCTGTTCTTTCTGTGTGTTCATCTTTTCGTTCTTTTTCCCCACAAAAACTCTTTTGATTAAGGACCCAAAAAGGGAGTGACAGGTGGATTAGCCCAGTGGTTCTCAAACTAGGGCCTCCGCTTGTGTAGGGAAAGCCCCTGGCGGGCCAGGCCTGTTTGTTTACCTGCTGCGTCCGCAGGTTCATCCAATCGCGGCTCCCACTGGCCAAGAGACGTGCTGACCACCCTTCCTGCAGCCCCCATTGGCCTGGAGTGGCAAACCGCGGCCAGTGGGAGCCGCAATCATCCAAACCTGCAGATGCCGTAGGTAAACAAACCAGCCTAGCCCACCAGGGGCTTTCCCTGAACAAGCGGCGGCCCTAGTTTGAGAACCACTGCACTAGCCCATCCCTTCATTATTTCATCCACCAATTAGGCCAAATATCTGACATACCAATTTTGACGCACTAGCTTCCAGCTGCAGATCTCCTCTTGTTTTTAACAAGCATAATTTCAACACAGTCCTTGAATCATATCAAGTTTGCCTTCTTTGTTTAGACTAATTCAGTTCCTCGTCTCCCTTTCGTACCTTTTCCCATCAACATTTATTATACTAGGTTATTGTAACATCTTATGTGGGTTTACATACTTTTTTACAGTTGAGCTCACAATTTGGGTGAATGTGTAGGCCTAGTTGTCACAAGAAGACACAGAACTGCACAAATCTTGGCAGTTGTGCTGTGGTAGGTGTGTGCTAGAGGCTGTATAGCCATGGTGGACAACCTGACATATACTGGTGTATAGGATTGCTGGGGTATATGGATATTGGGATGTCTGGGGTCAATGGCTGGGTACTAGGGTTTGTCTAGGCTCTTGGAATGGGAGGTGCTAAAGGCCTCTGGCATAGGGGGGAGATAATGGAAGATGTCTGAGAATGCTAGGGTGTCTAGAATGGGTGGGTGCTGTCTGGGGGTAGTTTGGTCCTCAAAGGACCTTGAGGTTGTGATATAGTAGGGGTGGGGTGGGGGGGACTGACTGGGGACAGTAATAGCCGTCCCCTTCACCTTCTGGCCTCACCTCTGCTTCCTCCTCCTTCTTGTTCCTCCTTCCTTTTTTAGATCCAGCAAAAGCAGCAGTGAAAGGGAAAGCAGAGGGGTCAGCTGGCACCTGCAGAACTGCACCTGACTCCTGCTGTCAGTAATAACAATTGTTGTATTCATTTAAATGTCTTGCTCATTGTCTTGTATTTTGTTTGTTTTTCTGTGCATTTTTTCTTTAAAAATTAATATGGAATCTTAAAAATAAAGAAGCTGAAGATCGCCTGAGATCCACATGACTTAGAGGTGAGAAAGAAATTTGCAGGACAGCCTGAACTTGATGAGACTTTCCTGAACCAATGAAATCCCATGTATGTATGTGCATGTACATGTGTGTGTGTGTGAGAGAAGAAGAAGAACATTAAAAACCTCACCTTCACTGTAGCGGGTGATTTGGATACAAATTTAAACAATATGGTAGATTTCACTAAACTTAAAGTATACTACACTAATGAGCCATATTTATTTATCTGACTTTCTCTATACACATTATAAAACATATACTAAACCTCAGTTCTGCATGCAGTACAGGAATACTTGTTTGTTATACAATGAAAATAGATCAGATTCAATATACATCACAATAAAATAATCCTTTTTTAAAAATCCTCTTTTGGTAATTTTGCCTAAGAATTTTTTTTTATATATTATGTGGGCCAAAATTTCTGAAATCCCATTTCATTTCTTTTTGAAGTTAGGTTTAAGAATATGGTAACTCTTTTCCTGCTGGGCTCTTCTACTCTTCATGACATCACCACCTTCAGCTTGTACATAATGCAGCTGTTTAATTAGTACAGTAGGTGGTCTGTATAGCAGCTCTGTTTCTTCAAGAACTTATTTGGCTTCTTGTGTCATTTATCCCTCTTAAAATCATAATGTTTACTTTGGATCATTTTGCTGGAACTGTTTCTTGGTGCCTGATTGATTTGATGAAAAGATGGACAGGCTGCCAGTGCCACTCAACCGAGCTTATTAGCAGAACTTTTTCCTCTGAGGTTGGCAGGCAACACTAATTCTAAGCTCCAGTCCAGAAAGTTTCCCTTCTGAGTAACAGTTCTTTAGTGACGCGTCACTTGCTCAATGGAGTGCTATTGACAGCATCGGAATTGGCGTACTCCATACCCAGGCTGTAGAAGATGCAGTCCAGTGAGGTGTGAAAAGAATGGGAGGACATTGGAAGAGGGCAGGGGAAATAATGCTGTCTAGTCACAGATCAAACATATTGTTTTTCACTCATAATCAGGAATAGATTTATCAGATACTAAACTGGGGAATTCATGGTGACATCCCTAACACAGCTGGAACTCCATCTCAATGTATTTATGATTTGCTTAGAGAGAATTATGCTTAACTTGAACTTTAAGCACATAGTAGGGAGGTTGCCACAATTTATCCAGTGAATACAAATCCCATTGTTTTTTTTGCTAAACAATTCCCTTCAACCACATTTCATCAGCAGTACTGGACTTGATTCCGTAGAAAAAAAGCTCAGAGGTACAAGACTAGGTTCATCATGTCCCACAGATATCTTCACTGAACAACACTCAAAGGCTATTATTTCATTTTTTTACTCTATTATATTAAAGTTGACTTGACAGCCTCACTCAAAATCCCTTTATTGACCTCCTTGCACTTACCACATTCAGTTCAAGGTCTTTGTCCTCACTTCAATGGTTCTGTACAACCTGGCCTCACTCCCTCTGTCTTGCTTATCTCTGCTCCCCTGCTTGCACACACAACTGCCCAAACAACCTGCTTCTCTGCCACCTTCAGGACTTTTTCCCTCTCCAACCTCAATGCCTTCTTTCACGGAGTCTTCTGCGTTTGGGACCATCTCCTCAACCCTGTCCACCATGCCTCAACCATCTCCTCCTTTAAATCTCTTCTGTAAAATATACTTCTATCAAGTCTACAAAACTCGGTACTTCCCAATGGGACATTTTTACAAACCAGACCTCTGACTTCCTTTCCCTATCAATAACAAAAATCCCAACTAAAATGTTGGCACTAACAAGATGAGCGTCAATATTTCTGAATGTGTTTGAACAGTGGAATGTTCAGATCCAGGGCTTTGGTTCAAACCCAACCCTAATTACAGTCAAAAACAAACCACTATGGGCAACTAAAACAGTTATATAAAAATGAGACTCCAGAATGCATCATCAGCTTCTTGGCAATAATCTTATGAAACAAAAGGGAGCATGTTTACTCTTTAGCCACCCATGTGTCAATATCTGAGAAATTCCATTACGCCTTTCAGCCATAACAAGTGCTAATTTGTGACACAACTAGCCTTTTACCCAATATCAGAAAGTATTGCTCAGAGATTAAATTCCAGTGTATTTAAATGCCAGGGTAGGATCAACAGATATGTATCAAGTAGACAGACTCTCTTCCTTGTCAGCTTTTTATAATATTTTTAGGTAAATCTGTTCCAAAAGCAGGACTTTGGATAAGTCCAAACTCTCCAGAAATAAACAGAGTAGTTTCTTTACTTCAAATTTAAAATCTTTTCTTACCAGTAAAGTGGAAAAAAACCCAGAAATCATAGTTATATAATTTCAAAATCATCAACAATTTTCTGGTTTGTTTTTTCCAGAGTCTCCTTTTCTGAGTTTAAACACTAAAGAGGGAAATAAAATATTAGGATGGTTCAAGGTGATGAAAATAGAAGTAATGGGATGAACATGAACCAAATAAAGTTAAGGTTGAATAGCAGGGGGAAAGTCCTAAAAGTGAGCTCTAGTAGACTTTGTAATCCTCTCCCATGGTAAGTGATAGAAACCGTTTTGTTTAAACAATTTCAACTGAGACATGGCAAACCCATTGAGAATATGCAACTGGAAAAAAGCCTGCATTATGGCAGGGGATGGATTAGGGTTAGGAGTAGCTGATGCCAAACAGTCACAAAATATTTTTAAAACTCTCCCTGTCTTGGGTTATTTCAAGTCAATTGATTAATCTGGCCCTTAATGGAATATATAAGAAAGTGGATATAAAAGGTAACACATTTCTAAAGCCAGTCCTCTTTATACGCCTGTTTTTACTTTGTTTCCCAATTTCGATATTTTTAGCTCTATCAGCAATATTAGTTAGTGAGTAAATCATCAGTTTCAATGGTACAAAAACATAGAAGAAGATACAGTCCAAGTTTCAAGGAGCTTACATGTTGATAGCCTGAATATGTAAACTTATTCCTCCTTTTGCCTTTTCATATCCTGCTTGAGGGCTTAATTGAGATTCTAATTTGATAGGACACTGAACTAGAAGTCAAGAGACCTGGATTCTATTCTTGGCTGTGCATTAACCTGATGTATGAGCATAGGAAAGTCACTTCTTCTCTCTGTTTGCCTCTTAAAAGAAAAACAAAAAACATCCAGACATTTTAAGGCATGTAAGCCTCTGCATTTCACATTTCTCCTTTCTGGTCCAGCATGCAGTGTGTTGTAATCACAGCTTTCTTTAGCCTGAAAGGAAGGAAGAAAGAAAGAAAGAAAGAAAAAGAGGATTGCTTGTGTTAATACAATCCTTAAATTTCAAAATATAGCAAGATGGTAAGTTTCTCAATTCCTCCTTGCTGCCTGGGTCAAAGCCTGACAACTTTATGTCCCTTCTTCCTTTCTGAGGTTGAAGGAAGCATCCCTAAAGTTATTACTTATTAATTATTATTATTATTATTATTATTAATTGACATTTGTATTCTGGTAGCAATATACCAATAGTGACATCCTAAATGCCTGAACCAGGGCCAAGGCCCCATTAGGCTAGGCACAATGATAGCCCCTGCTCAGAAGAGCTTAAAGCTACAGACAAGACAAACAAACAGATACAGACAGCACAATTTCTCCCCACTTTCCACTCCCGTAACAACCAGCTCCCTCTCCTATCTCCATCTGCCAGTCAATTTCCTTCACAGTCCTTATTCCCACTAAGTGTCTTCCTTCCACCTTACCCACTCCAACATGAAAACATGCAGCCTCATTCTAGCTGTAAGAATTTGAGGGGGGGAAATGTCTGGTAATGTGTTCGCAGCCATTTCCACCCTCCCAGGGATTGTGGAGGGAGGATGCCTTATTGCTGCTCCCTAAGTGGAAGAGGCAGGGGACCTACATAGTCTTTCCTTGCCGCACCATCCCACCTTGTGTTTGGCAGCAGCCTGGCTCCTCACCATGTCCATCCCTCATGGAAGGGGGCCTCTCATAAAATGCATTCTGTTTCAAAGCTGTGAGGAAGTCAAGTTGTGGGCACAGAACTTTGTGTATCTTTGGACCAGAAATATACAGGTGACACCCAAGATTCTCTGTCAGTTTTTCTTTTTCCAGTAAGTTTGCATCTATGACTCCATTGTCTAGAGATTTCCTTAGTGCCGCATGGAACTATTTATTCTCCACCAAATATGTGGATTTGATCACATCCCATATTGCAAGTGTCCTAGTTATCTTATCTTGGTTTCCTGACTGCACTAAAGTTTCTTCAAAGTCAGACTTCTTAATTTTTCAGTATAATTAGTTCATCTTGTAACTTGAAGAAAAATTCATGCTTCAGTAAATCTATGGAAACAAAGAGTTTGGAATCCTGAAAATCCTTGAACCCAACTGGTTCTGCCAAGGCTCCAAAGGAGGCCCTGTGAGGCTTAGGAACTCCAAACTCCACACAAATCTGGATTTTGTTTGTGCAGGTATGTGTGGTAGAGGACTGATAAGATATGTGTAGAAGTGCTGAAGAAAACCTTGATAGTGCATGCCCCAGCTTCTTAACTCCAGAGTCTATGTGTGTTTCAGAAAGTCCAGCAGGACCCAGGATGGTTATATAGAGTCACTTTTTCAGTGCCAGCCTCCTTTTTTGCAGGGGTAATTTGGCACCAACTATAAAATGGGCCCATACTTTTGCACCCACAATTTATTATAGGTATCACACACAACACCTGTGCTATACAAATGATCAGTAATAACAATCATCAGATGTGCCTGGGTTGAAAAATATGTGTCTGTCACATTTTGACACACTGGAGTGTCAAGCTCCAAGATTACAGCTTGATCCATTTAGAGAGATAGGGAGGTTAACCGTAAAAATCAGGCTCAATCTGAGTTTGTAACTATTGGGGGAAAGCAGTAGTGAGATCTCAGGCCAAACTTTCTTCCACTACAGCCAACACAGTGTAATTATTGCATATGTTGCATAGCTCTGTCTGCACACTCTACTCACTTAGCGGTATCCCCTTTCTCTCCGTGAGGAAATATCTTCATAGAGCCTATCTAACTGACACAAATTGTGGTATTAGTCATTGTAGAAGGAAGCTCTGATGCTATTAAGCAGAGCAGTGGCCACCTTTCCATGCTTTATTCCATGGCAAGTTATTGAAAGCAAAATATCAAGGGAGCCAACTGCACCATTCATTAACAGCGGAAGGCCAGAGAAGCAAGGAGCTGAAAAAAACCTCCTTTTCCAGAAACCAACTTAGCTGCCTGCAGTGAGGAGGCAATGCCTTCCAGTGATCTGCCACAGCAGCAGGTCTCTGTACTGTAGCAAAGCCCATGGAATTTCAAAAGTTTGAACATACACCAGTTCCCTGGTTTCTTTCCAATGAGATGATCATATAAAATAAAACATACAAGAAAAGCAGGAAAACGAGAACTGCTTTTATAAAAGCTTCCTCCCATGTCTGCACTTATGTAATTGTGTGTCTGTGTGTGTGTGTGTGTGTGTGTGTGTGTGTGTGTGTAGCCTTTTTAGCCTGACATTAAAGCCTCTGCACAAATGAAACAGGAACTTGGTCTTCTGTTTTAATCATCT
This sequence comes from Chelonoidis abingdonii, assembly GCF_003597395.2. Taxonomy (NCBI): domain Eukaryota; kingdom Metazoa; phylum Chordata; order Testudines; family Testudinidae; genus Chelonoidis; species Chelonoidis abingdonii. The sequence continues at coordinate 133,707,339 of NC_133771.1, forward strand.
AATTTAAGAACATGCAGTAAAAACGAAAGGCTAACACCTGGAATCTGATGCATTGAACAGAAGCCCTGTAGAGGAGTGTGCCAGGCATCTTAGATAGTTCTGATCATGGTCGATGATCTCTGCATACAATTAGGCTCTAAGTTTTAGCAAAGACTGAGCCTTGGAATGAACTTTGAACAAGATTGCCATGGTTTGGTTTGGTTTTTAATACAGTAGTTCCACTAGTCCACATATGCTATGTTACATGACACCATGGGGTAGATTGCTGCCTGGCTTTCCAATAGCTCTAGCAAAATAATGCTAACTTTGATATTTTCTATTCTATGTTGCACAACAAAGGGTGAATGGCCTTCAGAGCTGTAGCCCATGACAGCCTATTAGCCACGTATTGCAGATGGACTAATGCACGGTGTACTGAGTTTTTGCACAGAACTTTTGAATAAAATGAAACACCAGAGGCTGCATTTTTGCAGATTGAGATTGTGCAATGAGGATTTTTTTTTTTTGCTTTTGATTTCATTTTCTTAAATCCTTTGTGAGTGGAACTGAGCTGGGGTGGTCAGAATCATAATCAAATACCCACAAGAAAGCAAATGTTAATGATGCAGGACAAAGGATGGGCTAGTGAGAAACTGTGAAAAGAGTTTGCCTACAGAAGTTTGCTGAGGAAAATGGTAGGTAGATACAAAACAGCACTATGTCAAAGTGATGACCATTCTTGTTAATACTCTAAAAAACACCAGGTTCAGTTTAGCACCTTCACTTATAAGCTACATAACTATAATGAAAACATGGGAACACTTTAGCTCCTCCATCCAATTCAGAATAATATCAGCTTTTAATTTAGAAAATTTATTACCAGGAAAGGAAATGAAGCAAAAATATAGATAAAATGATTTTATATGGAATACTGTTAAGTCAATGGCACAGGAAGGGAGATTATTGCCGGAAACTTTGCTAAATTAACTATTACCACTGGAGGTAGATGAATAATAGTCACCAAATAATTTGACAGATTGTCCTATACTCATCAAGTTATTCTGCATAATTTCTCCCACTATTCACCCAATTTTATTGTAACATGAAATATAGTAAATGTAATGTACTCCCCCCACCACTACCACCTGCTTTAGCAAAATAAGTTAAAAATGAGAGTATTTTTCTTAGTGATAATTACAGATAATGTAGGATGTATGCAGGCAGATTTTTTTTGTAAGTAGTGTCTAATTTGGGGATGTCTCTAATTCAGGGTGTCTCAAAATTAGAGACTGATTTTGAAAGGCTGGGCCATACAAATTGTATTGGGTACAATCCTGTTTTTATTGAAGTTAATGTTGTCCTTTTGACTTAATGTTACACGAGGCCCCTGTGGTTGGCTGACTCACCCAATATGAGATTAAAGAAACCTTGAGGTGCTCAAAGAAGATCAATTTTGAGACTGGGTATCCATCAGCAATCATTTCATGAGGATTGAATTCATTTCTAGAGGGGGAATATAGGGGAAATAAACCTTTCATATTACCCCAGTGTGAAAGGGCACACCTAACATTCCATCATCACTTACACACACACATACAGCTCTTACCTGAAAACACCAACATGTACTTTATTTGCAGTGTCTCAGTCCCTCCACAAATACATGTCACTGCATCCACACCATTGTGCTGTTTTCCAGCTTTCTTGTCCCTTTTCTCAGGGGAAAGAAAGTGAGTTGAGGAGTCTCTGCTCACAGACCCACCTCTTGTCAGGCACTCTTAGCATCTCTTTTTTCTCTCCCCATTCCTACCTGTGTTCTTTTTAACCACTTGCCCATTAATGCACTAATTAGCTCATTAACTTCCTAAGCCAGGCACATCCCATGCCCAATTAGGCCTTCTCTGAGGGAACCTAATGGCTGCTAATAGTGACCAGAGTGCTGGCTCAAGCTCCATCTCTCAGTACTTTGTCACACCCAGTGAGAGGGCTTGTGGCTCTTTGCTTTGAAAGGATGGCCTTGTAGTAAAGACACTGGCCTGGAGTTCAGGAAGCTTTTTTCAATTTCTGTCAGCCACTGATTTGCTCTGTAACCTGGGGCAAGTGATTAAGTCATGCTCTGCTGCAGTTTCCGTATGTAAACTGGAGATAATAGCACTTTCCTACCTCAGAGTGTTGTGAGAATAAATACCTGAGTGACTGTAATGTTTTCACGTCCTACACTGTCGGGGCATATATAAGAGTTTAGATAGAATACAGAACTTTAACCATCTTGCCTATAAGTGAGAATGACCTTGTTTCTTTCCATTTAAATAAGAATGTTGGTATCATGTATATTTTAAGTAACAGGCATCACTTTCAATGGGAGAGAGGATATCAAGTGACCTCCCTGAGAGAATAAGGATTGTATTTACACTTGAGTGTTTTAATATTCTTGAAGCAATCCAGAAAAGTATAAATAACATCTGTAAATGAAGTCTAGAAATTGGACTCTGTTGAATAAATAGTGGGTTGTGGACTGAGTAAATAACAATCCTGTTAAGAGTATCCTCCATTTATAATAGATGAAACTTCCTAGCAAGGTAGGTGTGAACTCTGTTGTGATATATTGATGATAAAGATTTAATAAAGATTAAGTGTTGTCTTGATTTTTCTCATTTTTCCCCACTAAAAATCATTCTCTTCTATTATTATAGTCTTTTTCTTTTTAGTGTTCCCTTCAGGCTCTTTGCCTGCCCATCTCAATGCTAGTTGTTATCAGAATAAATCATGTGTTGTTTTCCCCTTTGCCTAATCGTCTTATAAAAATTTAGATACCTAGCTCTTTAAACACATGAATGAATGATTAGTGTGTTCTAGAATGTTACATGAAAGCATACTGAGTCTGTTCTCTTCCTTTCTAAGAATTATTCTTTATTAATGATAGGAAGATTCTTCTCCACCCTCTCCATCTTGATTGATGTTTGATGCCTCTTTAAAGACTGCAATAGCAAAGACACTGGACAGACAATTGTGTTCACTACACAGTTAGGAGATGGGCTCAGTGAGATCTATGGCCTACAGCTGAAATGGAAGCCCTCTGGAGACAGATGATGTTATGAATAACAGTTCTCAGTTCAGGAAAATATTTCATTTTGTTTTCTCCAAAGATTTGAAAAAGACATTTGGTCAAAATATCCATGTCAGGAACTGATGTGACTGCTGATTTCTGCCTCCCACACAAGCCATCTTAATTTTTCTTTATGTCAGTATGATTTAAAGAGCGGAAAGTGACTCACAAAGGGAGTGCTCAGAAAGTATCTATTAGAAGTTACTCAGTGAATACATAATCTAAATGACTATAAACAATTTCCGAGACACACTGTTACAGCCGTTACTAAGATTGAAAGTGTGATTTGCCGTGTGTGAATCTCCAGTATCCTATTGTGACACGGATGGGTTCAGCAAAGATGAAGATAGCTCAAGAATACCCCACAGATGTTGGAAAGAGACTAAGGTGTTTATAAAGAGAAGATAATCATTTTTGTTTACGGATACTACAGGGATATATACAAGTAGATAGATAGATTGGTTGGCTAGTTGGTTGGTTGGCTGAAAAGTATACTGCAGCTTAAGCTGTAAATGTTACTAAAGACTTAGTTCTTCTTCACCTAAATGGAGTCACCCACCATGCATTAGGCTATTATTACAAGATCAAAGTATGTCACAGCAGATTTTGATAAAACCTAATAATGGCTTTGTTATGTGTTTCTAATTAGAGGTGGGCGGGAATTTTTCAGCAAAACTTTGGGTTTGTTTTGGGTTTTTTGGAGGGTCAGAGGGCAGAAAATGTCAATTTGTCAAAATCAAAACTCTTTTGTAGGGAAGGGTCAGTTTAGACAAATTTCCTGTTTTGAAAATTGTTTAAAGACAATTTTTGAAATTGGTTCAAACGACTTTTTGTTGTGAAATGGAAGTTAATTAATAGTTAAAAAAAACACATGTAAACATAAGGTCAAAACTGACATGAAACATTGCACGTTTATCTAAATGAAACGTTTGAGTGGCCCAAACCTGTCTTTTCTTTCTTTCCTCACCTTCCTCCCCCACCCCGGTCTTTTTATTTGTGAAGATCTTTGAGATTTCAACTTTTTGTCCTGATTGCAGACAGGAACATTTTTCAAAATCTTGACCTGGGGATGGGGGGGTATGGGGAAAGGAAAACCACTTTCCACCCAGATTATTGGTGATTGTAACAGACTGATGTGGCAAATATGAGCACTAGTTTCTAATACATTATACAGTACCCACTCCACTTCACTTAATAAAATAGCAGGCTCTGGCTGGATAGGCAGAGAAAAGCATCCTTGGAGAACAGGGCAGCTACAGAGAACAGACAGCTATGGTAGATAAGAACTTCTCTCCTTTTTCTCACTGAAGAAGAAAAGGCATTACAGAAGCCCCATGACAACTAAAAAGTATTGCCTGGGTACTGCTCCACAGTATGCCACGTACCAACATGGAGGTTTGGGTTTATACAGTAAAGCAGAAACTTCTGGATTTTATGAGCCAGATTCTGATCTTAGTGGCGCTGATATGGTTGTCATCTGAGTCCATTGAAATCACTGGAGTTCCTTGGGATTTCATGGGACTTATTCAGACAGAGTCTGGCCCATAAGGTGTGGGGGTTTCTGGGTTTACATACTTTCTATATGGATGCATTGCAGCATGTAGTTCTTCCTTAGCTATGGAGGACATAAATCCAAACATTATGAGAGTGAAGGAGAAAAAGGGAGAGTTAAGAAAAATGGCACTCATGCAATAAACCAGCACACATTTAGGCAACTTTTGGGGGGAGGGAGAGACTTTACAAGAATGTATTCCTGACTATGTTCCATCTGCTGTACGTTTCACAGGTTTTATTTATTTAATTCAAACTGCCAACCCACCCAGTTTCAAGGGAAAACCTGTACAACTGTTTAGTTTTACACCTCATTTAAGATAATCTGTGTCGTCACCCACATTGGGGGGTTGGCTGTGTAGTACCAGTCACAGCCTTGAAAGGCAGGCGGGGGAGGGGAGTTAGGAACTGCATTTCTTCGGGAAGGGTTTGGTGAGAGATTGTAGGGAAGAGTACACTCACATTACTCCATCTTACTAGGATGATCCAGCCTGCTCTGCACAGTGTATGCCAGGCACTCCGTAGGCCAGTAAAAGGAGAACAGGAGAGGACTGGACCGTGGTCCTGCCTCCTCTCTTCCCCCTACCCCCACCTTTTAAGAAGCTATATGACCCTCAGCTTCCCATGCTCCCTGATGGGAAGAGGCTATGACATTGTCCCTGGTTGTTGATCAGGCTGCTCTGCAGCAGGGAAGACTCCCTTTCTTTTGGTCTTCAGCAGATCCACTCAAGGGCCAGGGATAATATGGCCCCAGGTAGTGGGACTCAAGTATCCCACTCTTTGAGTTCATCGTATTTCATTAGCGGTGGGGAGGGAATTTTTCACCCAAGCAAAAACTCCTATTCCATACAGGCTTACAGTAACAATATTTTTCATTCGTGCCTCAAATTTTTGGAGAAATTTAATTTTTTTCCATAGGGAAAAAAAGGCAAAACTTTATAGGAGTTAAGAATATTTATTAGCTGGAAGGGAGAAAGATGCCACAGGCAGTAGCCAGTTAAAAAATGGTCATATTAGGATGTAGCTGTTTGGCTTTGCCAAATTTAAAGGGCCAGCTAAAGAAAGCCATGCTGGGGGGAAAAGTTCTTGTAAGAGGGAAACTTTGCACAAAGGAGGCTTAGCAGAGACCATGCAAATGCAAAGGACAGTGTTCCCGAGAAGTGGTTGTTTCTGCCTGTTGCATATCACCACTTTAATACAGGGAAATTATAGCATTCATCTTTTTCTTACAGTCTCTCTCCCATTCTTATTTATCACGTTCTAGTTGTCCCTTTCTTTTTCTTGGGTCGCTTTCTCCTGAAATGCTTCTGGCTTCATGCAGAGAACAGGTGCAACTACAGGGTCTCAATCTATGGATAAGAAGATGATTTAGGAGGGAGGAATGCAAATTTATGAGGCACTGGGGAATCCTTTGAGGAAGATTCTTTACAGAAAGAGTGGACTCTGTTTTAAACAAAGTGGAGCCAGACTGCTGGCACAGAAAATTGGGAAGATTTTGGGAGATTATTTAAACTAGAAGGTAAGGAAAAGGCTGACGGGTTCTGAGAAGAATTTAGGTTAGACAAAGACATCTGCTAGGGATGTCAGTAACATGAGAAACTATGCGTCTAGCAGTAGAGGAAAGAATTACAACAGCACTGCAGGAAGCAGAAGTTGAAGTCATTGAGGTACAATTCAAAAAGATAATGGTGCAGATAAGCATGTTATATTAAGAAAGTACACCCAGGAATAAAGTCTACACGTGTCTATGTGCAAGTACAAGAAGATTAAAGGCAAAAATAGCTGAGCTTGAATTCCCAGCAATAGAAAAGGACCTCACTAGAACAAATATTTAAAGGGTGAAGTAAGGCAATCCCTATGCACACTGTGACATAAGGCCCCATGTGATTCTGCCCTTGTGGCCCCACCCCTGCACTATGACCCCACCCCCACATGCAATAGACTTTGGAAAGAAACATTTATGACTCATACACCTTACAGCAGGGGTCGGCAACCTTTCAGAAGTGGTGTGCCGAGTCTTCATTTATTCACTCTAATTTAAGGTTCTGCATGCCAGTAATACATTTTAATGTTTTTAGATCTCTTTCTATATGTCTATAATACATAACTAAACTATTGTTATATGTAAAGTAAATAAGATTTTTAAAATGTTTAAGAAGCTTAATTTAAAATTAAATTAAAATGCTGAACCTTCTGGACTGGTGGCCAAGACCCGGGCAGTGTGAATGCCATTGAAAATCAGCTCACGTGCCGCCTTCAGCACCCATGCCCATTGCCTACCCCTGCCTTACAGGGTTCTAAATTAACTGTATCAATTCAGGAAAGGGCAAAATTGTACATGACTGAATGAAGATGTCTGCTCAATGTGCAGCTGCAGTCTGGAAAGCAAATAAGAAGTATGATATATAAGGACAGGATGGAAAATAACATTATTTTAACATTAGATATATCAATAATATTGTCTCATCTAGAATATTATGTGTGCCAACCCCCCGAAAGAAAGTTGTGGAAATAAAATGGATTCAGGTAAGGGTAATAAAATGATTAGAGGCATAGAAAAGTTCTTGGAGGAAGAAAGGAGAAAAATAAGGAGGGACACGATAAAAGTTTATAATATACTGAACAGGACAGCAAAGGTGGAACCTTCTGTTCTCTGTGTCTCCCAGTACAAAAACAAATGGGCAGTCAAATTAAAAGGTGGCAAATTCAAAACTGATAGGAAATAATTTTTCCAAACAACATATAATTAGAGTATTGACCTCACTACTACAAAATACCATTGAGGCCAAACAAGGGACTGGACATTTATATAAATAACAAGAATGTCTAGTGCTGCCATAGTTAATGCCAATAAACTATGGAAGGGATATTAAGCCTCATGTTTCAGGGTTTAAGCCAATCGCTACCAGATAGAAATTAGGAGGAGACAATATTAGGGGCAGATAAAACAAGTATTTTTCAGTCTAGATGATTTATTTCAGATTAAGAAAAACAACAAACTACAGAGTCTCCATGTGAGAGTGATAGGATGACTACAGTAAGCATCTCTGTATCTGTGCTGAAATCCAAAATGGCAGCTGTTGTAAAGCTTTCCCCCCATCAGCAGGCAGGGTGCCCACCCCCACAACACACACACACAAAGAATGATAGCATCTCCTTCCAATTACATGGCTTTATAAAGAACAAATTGGTTTGGGAAGGAAACAATTCAGAACTGACATGATAAAGGTATATATTATTTACCCTCTCTCATAAGGCAAGAAAAAAGGCCATCCAATGAAAGGAAAAGGTAATACAATTACAACTGATAAGAGGAAATATATATTTTATGTCATGCATGATCAAACTGTGGGACTCACTGTTGGAGTTTATTGAGGCCAAGAAGTGGCATTCAAATAATTTAGACATGAACAGGAATAATATGACTATCTGCAATTATATTAGCTTGCTAAAGTAAACAACACTCATGCTTCAGGACATAAGCCAACCAATAGCCTTTAATGCATGGGGCTAGGAAGAATGTTTCCTCCATAGGCATCTTAATGTATAATTTTTAATCATATGGGTTTTACACCTTCTGCTGAAGTATTTGATTTTGGCCCCTATCAAGAGACAGGATACTGAATCAGATAACCCTTTGGTTTGAATGGTTCTGTGTTCCATTTGTTTCAAGGTCTCCCTTCCTGCTCTACTGGGGTGGTCCCCTCCACGTTGGGAACAAATCTCTGCCAAGTTATTACATAGTTATTTATTTTTCAAATGGCTTTGTACAGCAGATGTTCCCATGTGAGCATTAGCTTTTCTTTTACTGACTTTTGCTGTGCAAATTGAACACTGAACCTAACCTAGATCCCATTGAATTTAACGGCAAAATTCCGACTGAGTTCACCAAGATCAGGATTTGGCTCACTGACTTACATTCTGTTCAACTGCTGGCCCAGAATGAAACTAGCAAGCACTAGACATCAGGGGTGCTGGAACAATTTATATAGTGGGGGTGCTGAGAGCCATTGAACCAAACAGAAAACTCTGTATATGAGGGAAACAACTTCAAGCCAAGGGGTGTGGTAGCAACTCCAGCACCCAATACCTATGGTAGGCACAGGTTTAACATTACTTATGCTACTTTTCAGGCTGTTTAACATGAGAGTTCACAGGTCTGACTCTTGCTTTTGTCTTCCTCAAGGATGAAAACCCTTGTAGATATTTTAACCTGGTGCTGGACAAACCTTTAAAGATTCAGAAGCTTGGTTCAGATAAAAAAGCTAAAATTCAGAGGCCTAGTTGAAGCTTATCTAAAATAGCTAAACTGCTGCAAAATTGGACTGGAAATCATGTCACAACTTGCTTTCATGGGATTTTCAGTATTGATTGGTTTGGTTGGTCCAGAAATAGTAATATATGGCACTTATATAGCACTTTTCACCCACAGATCTCAAAGCACTTTGCAATGGAGGGCAAATTTTATCATTCCTGTTCTATACACAGGGCAAGTGAGTCCCAGAGACGGTAAGTGATGTGTGACATTGGACAAAACAAATCAGTGGCGGAACCAGAACTCAAGTCTACTCACTGGCCCCCTGCTCCCCACACTGAAGAAATAGTTTGCCTTTTAGTCTCTTTCAACACTTCTTTCCATCTGCATCTTGAAAAAAGAAGTTCAGATGCTGCAAAAATTAAATTGGGTTTTTTTTTTTCAAATGTTAACCAAATGTTTCTGAACTTCTTCAAGATCCTCAGTTCTAATTTTGCTAAAAAATACTAAAGAAGGTTAGAGTATGTTATTCTTTTATATGAACGCATTACCTCACAGTAGTACCTTCTTTTCAGGCATTTTCATCCCTATTTTCTTCAGAGATCCAGTATTTTTGCCATGCTGTCGTCATTAGATTTTTCCTTTCTCTGAGCCTATCTGCCACAGTATATCAAAACAGCCTTTGCTTCTGCAGCCCAAATGGCAGCCAAAGCTAGTGATGGATAACTCTCCACAAGCCTGGAGTTCAGAATCAGTTCAGATATGCTTTTGAAAGGTTTGGAGTTTTTAGCAAAAGAGTCTATGACTTTCTTGTGTGAAGTTTCTCATTCTTCAGATCAGAGCCAGCTCCAGGCACCAGCCAAGCAAGCTCATGCTTGGGCCGGCAGGTTCTAAGGGGCAGCATTCCGTCCAATCCCAGGGGGGCACGAACACCCTTTTTTCCCCTCATTTGTTGCTCTGGCCGCCCTGTAGTGGGTGGCGGTGTGGAGGAGGGAATGCTGGGAGCCTGCTGCGCGTTCTGTGTGCCCCAGCCGGTGCCAGGTCTGCAGCAAGCCTGGCAGCCCGCGTCCTTCCCTCCCCACCAACTGGAGCAGCACAGAGCCCTCCTGGCAGGCGGCGCGGCAAGAGGGGCCAAGTGGTGAGCACCTTGGCTGAAGGAAGTCTTGGCCACCCCCCTTCTCTCTCTCCCCCCCTACCTCCCTGCCCCTGCCCCCTGCTAGCCGAGGCACACACTCCAGTGCCCGGGGCACGTCTGCAGCGCAGGGAGTCCTGCTAGCTGAAAGTTTGCACCTTGGATCCGGCCACCCCACAGGTTGGTTTGTTTGTTTGTTTGTTTTTTGGCTTGGGGCAGCAAAAAAGCCAGAGCTGGCCCTGCTTCAGATCATATCGAGAAGTGTCACCTGAACAAACTTTTGTTTCCAATCCCCATTGAACACCAAATTGGAAAGGCACATGAAAATTAAAGTTGGGGGTGTTCAGGCCTATTAGGACATTTAAAGAAATGTTTGGTTCAGGTTCATTTCACAAAGTTTTGGCATGATGGGTGTTCTTGTTTTTTCTAAACCAATTCACCTGCCCCATCTCCAAATGATTGCAACTTATCAGCTACCAAAGCATTGTCATGTTGTTTTGAGAATTTTTTCTCATTTCTTGTTCTGTGTGAACCATCCCAAAGTGCTCATTCCTGAAACCCTTGATTGTGTGGGTAATCGTTATTCACACTAATATATCCCATTGACTTCAATAGGATGTGCGGGAGTAAGGATTACAGGACCAGACTATACATCTGTTCAGTTACGCTGGTCAAGATCCAGTGCAGAAACCTGTGCATTTGTCTGGCAATGACAAGAAGCAGGAATGAATTTCTCAATTATAGTGTCAGAAATAAAATGATTTTGGGTGGTTCACCAAGAGATTAAGTGGCTCAAGTGGAATTATGGCCCTTTTCAATGATACCAGGAAGCCTGCTGTTACATCCTTAAAATATACTCAACGATTTGTAACTAACCAACAAGTCCATTTGACATGAAATGATTTATAACCAAGCAACAGGTTTGTTTAGATACCAGAGAGTTTCAGGGCCTGGTAGCTCTCTTTCTTTTTTAAGAAACATTTTTAACTATAAAAAAGGTAAAGAGATTTTTTTTTATAAAACCGTTTTACAGTTTATTTCCTATCATTAATTGTTAAAATATAATAAATGATGATCTGACTAAATGAAGCAGGATGTTAAATGGTGAATTTTGTCTGTGTAAACAAATAAATAATTATTTACAATCTTTGGCAAAACAAAGTGAAGTTTCATTGATCTCATTCTCTCCCTCCTTTTTTCTCTCACATGCACACACACCCTTGCAAGGAAAAAAAGAAAAAGAAAAAAGAAAATCTTCATAAATAATTTACATAGAATAGGAAAATTATGGTACAATCTAAATATTAACATCTTTGTCCCCACACTGATGTCATGCTTTCACAAAACCAAACCAAAAAACCCTACACGTCCATCACAATCATTACATTTAATGAAGTCTCCCCACTTTCTCACTGGGACTTGGGGATACAATTTGAAACAACAGAAGTATGAATTGCAACAAACACAAAAACCTCATAAGGAGGATTTTTTTTAAAAAAGCGTTTGTTAATATGAAGAGATTGTAAAATGTGCAATAAAGCCACAAACTGTGAATTTTTTCTAATGAATATAGCAGTAAAATCTATTTAAAAGGAAAAAAAAGAGCTGAGTCAACATTTGGCTCACCATGCCCTATGATAAGGCAAGAGATACTGTATTATTCCCTTAGTAAACCTCGTCTGTAATTAAAATTACACCAGCAAGAGTTTTTTTGAACAAAGCTCATACATCTTAAACAAAACAAAAAAGTGTTAAATACTTGCATACTATTGTATAACTGAATAACTGTTGTATCTGGTTAGAATAAACACTGGTATCCCTTCAGCATTATTTAAAAAATAAAACAGTTCTATATACAGCAGACTTAGGTAACAATACAAAATACTAAAATTAGGATAACAGTATATATATATTAAGGTTCCATTTATAAATTCCTCTTTATTACTTATTTAATCATGTGCTACTTTACAGCATGCTGGATTGTAATGACATAAAACTGCATGTTTAAACAAATGTGTACATTGCTTCAATGATATCTTCATGTTGTGATATGCTTCAACAGATTGTTCTGGCATTATTTGCTAATACTGCATTACTAATGCACTGTATGACATGCTTTACAAATAAATTATCAGAGAAGGTAGCAGTATGTGTAATCATGATAAATATTAACAAAATATTTATAACTGGAACCTTAATTTCCATATTAGGTAATGGTAGCGTGGCTACCTTTTCATAACCCTAGATCAGGATTCAGGATGTCAAAGTGCTTTTTGCAGCAGAGATGGAAAAGTGGTTCAGATTCAACTTGTTCCAGATGGTCATGAAATATGTTTAGCAAGAGGGAATGCAAAAAAAGATGTACACTGGCCAACTGGAAACCATTTTATAAAAGCCACAGTGGATGGTCTTATGTGCTTAACTGAATTGCTATGCTTTCTTATGTTCAAGGTTAAGTGCTGGTTCAATTGTATTTGTCCTTATTTAAGTCCATACAAATAACATGCATTGTTATTTCTAGTTAGACATTATTTGAAACTAAAAATCTGAAGTTTCAGCAACTTTTAATCTTAAAAGGTATTTTTGAAGAGTTAGTAAAAGCATCCTTATCAGCTGAAAGATCTTTTTCCATCAAGCCATCTTCATATTATGTGGCCTTCACTTTATTCTCCAATGGCTTCATTATTTGACTAGATATTGTTGGTATGGTCCCTTTGTTATTTTACTGAAATTAGGCTCAGAGGTTTTGTGTTACTGAGGTCCAGCCCTGATCGGAGCAAGGGAATTGTCAACCCTAGGCATAAAAAAGTGGTTTTAACACTTTTTTTTCCACTTAGTTTAAGACAATGGATGATACTCATCCCCTTTTTCTCCATATATATATAAATACATTAAGTAATTACACTTTATATGTAAACGTCATTCCTTTGTAAAAAAACAAACAAGTCTTTTCACTCTACAAAAACGTTCTAATGTATCAATCTGCTTTTGCTTCAGTGGTGGGTTGGACGCTCACATTTAGGTCCCATTAGTCCTAGTTTTCAGAAGGCACTTGAGCGTAGGATTGGCTAAGCCACTCTTAGCAGGAGGGAGGTACAAGGTCAGTTGAACAGAAGGCCGGAGGAGGAGGAGGTACACAGAAAGAGAAGTTGGGAGTACCAGGATGTACTGAGGTGTCTAGGTTGCACAGCATCTACAGTACTTTGCTGGTAATGCAGCAACCATAGCTCAGAAATCTAAAGTAAAAGAGAAACGGATATTAATTGGTGCAGAGGCATATTTGGTTTGGAATACAGTAAAAATGGAACAAGAGCTCAAATGTGCTATAGTAAAAGGGAAGCAGCCTGCATAATACAAAGATTACTTTTCCTGTTCTTATAAATGTGAAAATATAGTACTATTAAAAACATTGTGGATGGTTTCATTATATATATATGTATATATTTAATGGAGAATGCATGAATCATCATATTTGGAGATTTTTAAGAATAGGTTAGGCAAACACCCGTGAGGAATGCTCTAGTTATTACTTAGTCCTGCCTTGAGTCCAGGGGACTGGACAAGATGACCTATTGAGATCCCCTTGAGTCCTACATTTCTATAAAATGAGAATTGAAAATAGTCACTGCATCCTTAATGCCTCCTTAAAGAAGGGCTACCAATAAGTCTGCAAGTGCATGAGTAACCCACTACTGAATACATGTTACAAGTCCTGCTCGGATCAGCTGAAGATATGAGTTCTTACATTTCCCAGCTAGGTAACATTGGCTCTCTAGCTCAAGCTGTAGCAGTTCACACTTTTAGCGCTAGAGCTTCACTCCTAGTGTGTCAGGCATGAAGATGACCATCACGCATGCAACACACACTAATGTGCTGGATATACACACACAGTTCCAAACAATTCTCTCCCTCAGATAATTCCATCTTTTTTTTTCCAGGCAGATTGTATTAAACATGTGTTTGTGGTTATTCAGGTTTACATTAAGACTAGTGGGATCCAAGCTATTTTAATGAATCAGTGTCTAAATTATGCTGTGGTCCCTTATGGCTTTGGAACATGCCTTCTGGCTGAAATTTATCGAGATTATTGCTGTATGTTATACAGTCATGCCCTGATTCAGGAAAGCAGTTAAGCACGTGCTTAAGTCCACTTGTTTCAGGACAGCATGTTGATCAACTCAAAATAAACTCTGCCTTGTTTCATTCATAGTTAAGGATTGATTGAGTTATTTCAGAATGATTGACAGATTAAAGATTCCATTCAACAACTGGAAGATACTTTCTATTTCCATCTTTTCTCCCTAGAGCAGTGGTTTTCAAACTTTTTTTCTGGTGACCCAGTCGAAGAAAATTGTTGATGCCTGTGATGCAAGGGAGCTGAGGATGAGGAGTTTGGGGTATGGGAGGGGTTCAGGGCTGTATCAGAGGGTTGAGGTGTGGGAGGAGGTCAGGCATGTGGACTGGGGGTGAAGGATCTGGGGTGGGGCCAGGGGTGAAGGGCATGGGGTGCAGGAAGGGGCTCCAGGTTTGGGGGGCTCAGGGCTGGGGCAGGGGATTGGCACCTGGGCTTATCTTGGGCGGCTCTCAGTCAGCGGCACAACGGGGGTGCAGAGGCAGACTTCCTGCCTGTCCTGGCACGGACGACCATGCTGTGCCTCAGAAGTGGCCAGCAGCAGGTCCGGCTCCTAGACGGACACATGCAAGTGGTTCCACGCAGCTCTCACCCACAGGCACCGCCACCCTCAGCTCCCATTGGCCAGTTCCCGGACCTGCTACTCGCCGCTTCCGGGGTGCAGCGCAGTTTCAGAACAGGTAGGGACTAGCCTGCCTTATCAGGGTAGCACCACCGATGGGACTTCTAATGGCCCAGTCAGCAGTGCTGACCAGAGCCGCCGCGACCCTGTACCTTACGTTTTGCAATCCACTTCTGAGTCATGACCCACATTTTGAAAACCACTGCCCACATGTTTAGCTGGGAGATTGAAGTAATTGAGGCATAAATAAAACTTTCGTAGTTGCCTAGTTCACCGAAAAAACTAACCTCTGCATTCATATTTGAGGTCAGAGAAGTAGACCATTTCTTGAGAGAAGACAAAAAGACCTAATCGTCCACCAGCAAAGGTCTTATCATAGATTGGTCCAGAGTCAACCATGACCTGTTTTCCTTCATATACTAAAACTCTGTAAAGAAAGATATGTCTTAGATTAGTATAGTGAATCAACAGAACTTTTCAAGGTTGAGACATGTAATAGCAGCTGTCAGGTGATGATATGATGTTGAATTCTAACACTAGGTGCCATGTAGTACAAGTTTATTACATGGGTCATTCTTCTGTTATACCTCCCCTGAGTCTGTCTGATAGTCTTAGCCTGTTTATTGAAAACCCCGGTGCTGTTCCATGAGTAATTGGATGAATATCATCTGCAAAGAATTTCCCAAATCCTTGTGTTATTACAGCTAAGTCTTCTGGACTGTCAAGAGGGGGTGTCATGTTCTTAATGTTGATTAGCCACATGCCTCTTTATGCTCAGAAGTTAGCTTGAGAAATATACACATCATTTAATTGACTCACGGTAAGTCTGTTACTTCCTCACAAATAAATATATTTTAATGACTATTCAAAAACCTAGTTAATTTTTCTTTTTCTATTAGAATTCCCAGTAGAATGAAGGAGCTTCATGTACAAGGACCATAGGACCTGCCACATTAGATTAGGGCAATGGGCCCACTAGAGCAGTATCCTGTCTGACAGTGGCCAGTACCAGCTGCTTCAGAGGAAAGTGCAAGAAACACCATAGTGAGTACACAACTGTGAAATAACCTGCCAATAACAGGAGTATCTTTCTATCCCTTATCAATTAATTGCTGGCCTATGCTCTAAAGCAGGATGGCTTATATTACATAGATAAACTGTCTTTTATTCTTTCTAATGTAATGGATGACCCATGTGGTCCCCAAATCCTTTCTGCTCCTTACATCATGCAACAGAACAAAAATGTATTAGTCCTGATGAGTTCTGGGCTATTCAGGTCTAAAGAGGCAAGAGATAATTTCCCCAATAAAAATGTTATATACAGTTACAGTATTTACTGCAGGTTAAAAATTATCTGCACTGTCAATCCTCATGTTTAAAAGGCATAAAATAACCAGTTAGGGTTAGGAAAATATATCCTTCATAATGTAATACATAGCAGTGCAATTTTGTGTGCATTACAGAGGTGTTTACAGATGTTTCTGGAGTACCTGGTGTAAGTCACTGTCAGAGACAGAATGCTGAACTAGAGAGGAAAGAAATGTTAAGTTTTAATCTTATTTTGATTATTGTTTTGGAATTTCTCTTTCTTGGCTACTTTACAAAACAGTTATTTAGTAAGAATTCAAGATATTTTTATTTAATAATATTTAGTTTCTGTAAATACTGAACAGTCGTAATGAAATTGAACACATCTGATGTGTGTGTGTGAGGAGAGAGAGAAGTTATTTAAAATCTAATAAAATGTTTCAAAAATAGATAACACTCTGCCATGAATGAATCATCAGCACTAGAATTAACAAACAAACCATTAAAAGCCACTACTTCATCAGAAATGAAAGCTATATTATTAGGAAATTTGTAGGCATTGAAATACCGCTTACTTTATTAATCCTGTTTTAGGCCTGTGAATCAACTGCCACCTGTAGGCAGTATAATCTTTCCAGCCAACATTCTTGGGGTCATGCCACAAGGTACGTACCTATAGTAGGAATACAGATGCTTCATTAGAAAAGGTTTGTACTACAGCAACTGGATATCTGATCACAGCCTATTTTCTTTGTATCACCAAACTAAAAATCACTTTAACATTTAGTGATACTGAACGACATTCCCCCTACACTCTGGTCACCTATATTAAGCAACATGAAAATTGCCATCTTCGGTTAAACGTAAGTTACTCTCAAACAAATAGATTAATTCATAGATTCATAGACTTTAAGGCCAGAAGGGACAATTAGATCTTCTAGTTTGACCTCCTGTATATCAGAGGCCATAAAATTTCACCCAGTTACCACTGTATTGAGCCCAATAACTTGTGTTAAAGAATATCTTGTGCTAAAGAATATCTTCCCGGAAAGATGTGAAGATATTAGAGATGGAGAATCCACCACTTCCCTTGCTAGTTTGTTTCACTGTCAAAAAATTATACCTAATTTCTCATATGCATTTGTCTGGCTTCAACTTCTAGCCATTGGTTCTTGTTAGGCCTTTCTCTGCTAGATTAAAGAATCCTTTAGTGCATAGAATTCCCTCCAACCTTCCCCATGAAGGTATTCAACACTGTAATCAAGTCACCTCTTAGTCTTCTCTTGGATAAATTAAACAGATTGAGCTCTTTAAGTCTCTCCCTCCAAGGCATTTTATTTATCACTCAAAGCATTTTTGGCTCTTCACTTCACTCTCTAATTTTTCAGTGTCCTTTTTGAAATATGGGCACTAGAACTGGATGCAGCATGCCAGAACAGGTCTCACCAATGCTGCATACGCAGGGCCAGCTCTACAGTTTTCGCCACCCCAAGCAGGGTGGCGGGGGCAGTCCTTTTGCCCTTAGGGTGGCAGGCGCGTTTCCGCGGTGGCGGCAATTCGGTGGCAGCTTCTATGTTTAGCTGAAGCCGCCCTAGACAGCTAAACATAGAAGCTGCCACTGAATTGCCCTCACTGCGGAAACGCACCTGCTGCCCTACGGGCACAGGGACTGCCCCCGCAGCCCACGGCGGCAATTCGGCACGCTGCTTGGGGGCAAAACAACAGGGACTGCCACCCATTGCAGGATGCCGCCCCAAGCACCAGCTAGGAATGCTGATGCCTGGAGCCGGCCCTGTGCATACGGATGTAACCTCCCTCCTTCTATTCACTATTTCCCTGTTTATACATCCACGGAGCACATGAGCTCTTTTTGTCACAGCACCACACTAAGAGCTCATGTTCAGTTGCTTGTCCACTCTGAGTCCTAGATCCTTTTCAGAATCACTGCTTTCCACAATATAGGTGCCATTCTGTAAGTATGGCCTACATTTCTTTTTTGAATGGGCACAGCTTATCAAGCGATCCAGATCACGCTATATGACTGGCCTGTCTTCATCATTATTTACCACTCTGATAAGCCTTGTGTCATCCAATAATTTTATCAGCAGTAATTTTATATTTATTTCCAGACCACTTGACGAAAATCTTGATAATTGATGAAAAAGTGCAAGGAAAGTAAAAGGGAGTGGAGATCTGAGAATATATTTTCTTTGAGTTCTGTACATGTTCAGACACACACACTCACACACAACATTCACCCTACAGAACTGATCCTGCTACACTTACCTATTTGAGTAGCTACATTGAAAGAAATGGGACTAATTAGCTGAGTAAGTGCTACTGCAAGACTGGCCCAATATTTATTGTATATTGTTCCAAATCTCTGGCACAATAAAACTCTCCAGGAAGGCCCAGACCCTGGTGTGAACTGTATGCAGTTGGATCCCTGTGCTTGTGTGGTGCCCCACTAACTTCAGTGGGCTTCCTTGGGGTCACAAGGGCCACCGTGTGAAGTTATTGCAAGACTTAGGAGTTTGCGGCAAACTTTCTGAACACAGCCACGTTCAGAAATATAAACATCAAATATATGTGATGCCCCAAAGGTTTAAACACCCCCCTTAAGAAAATGAAGCCCATTGTAACACCAATACAATCTCCAAGCTGGAAGAATTACCTGTACTCCTTGTCTTTTGATTTTGCAGGTTCTTTTTAACTACTTTGTACATTCTTTTTTATCTATGTATATTTTGCATTACTTTGAAAACAGTACAAACAAATAACAAAACCATCTAAAAAGAATGGCAATTTCATCCAAAAATTAAAATAACATTGAAAAGTCATTTACTATTTTCCCTACTCTTATTGGCATACTGAGCCTCAGTGCCCTTTTTTAACTGGCAACCAGTTTTTGCGTCAGCCCCCTTTTTACCATATTGGTCACCCCTCAGTGATATGAAGACTTGATTCTCTTACCTGTCCAGGCGTGTTTCCAGTGTGCCAGAGAGCATTTCTCAAGTGCTCACCAGCGCCAGTCGTGGAGTTCACTACTTTGAGTGATACCCCTGAATAACCATAAGCCCTGGTGGGCTTGTCCTCCCAGTAGGTCTGTGTGACTTGCTTCCACATCAGGACATAAAATCGACTGCTGGACTGATAACCAAACACAAACCCGGCATAATCGTCATCACGGTCTGTGTTAACATAGAATGTGCCACTGAAGTCAACAGAGGTGAACTCATCGAAACCTGGTAGAGGATTAAATATGCAAGATATTAAGTTCCTCCATGTGGTTCAAATTCAGAATGCTTGAAAGCAGACTGTTATACCATTTCTGTTGCTTTGGGCTTTCTAGGGATTTTTTGGGGAGGTGGGGGTGGGGGTGAAGTGTTGAGAGAGAGAGAATGAGGTCATATGTACTGTTTATATAGTACTTATATATCTGTTCTGTCTCATTCCTTAAACCAGGATGAAGATAAGATGATATCATTCTCTCTTTTTACCTTTGTTTCTGTGTAGTCTTTGCTTTTCTCTGTCCCTTTCCCTCTTGTAATATTGCTGTTACAGAAACAACATGACTTTTAAAGAAAAAACTACGTTTCATAGTGTCTTACATTAGGATCCCTTATTATACCAATTGGGAGCAAGGAGGAGGCATTTGGCAGGAAGAACAACTAATGTGATGGACACCTGCAAGCCTTCCTCAGTCCTGATTTATTCAGATCAATGAAACAACTATGTTCCCTCCAGGGCCAGCTCTAGCCATTTCGCTGCCCCAAGCATGGTGGCACGCTGCAGGGGGCGCTCTGCCGCTCGCCAGTCCCGCGGCTCCGGTGGATCTCCCACAGGCGTGTCTGCGGATGCTCCACCAGAGCTGCGGGACCAGGAGACCCTCCGCAGGGACGCCTGCGGGAGGTCCACCGGAGCCGCCTGCCACCCTCCTGGCAACCGGCAGAGTGCCCCCCACGGCATGCCGCCCCAAGCACATGCTTGGTGCGCTGGGGCCTGGAGCCGGCCCTGGTTCCCTCTTACCTATCAGAATTAACTCTATAAAAATGCACATGGGGGTTATTGTAGGTAGGTCTAACATATAGCAGCTGACATTCCAAAAGGAAATGGAATCAAGTAGCTCAATAGGCTTTTTTCTCTCATACACAACCTCAATACAGAATACTTTTTCTTCATCAGCTGAGCAGCGAGTTGTGCCAACAGCAATAGGAAGAAAACTGACAAGTGTATACACACAGGCACTCTCAGACACTCAGGATATACACTCCCATCTGAGTAAATGAACAAATCTAGGCTATTTTGGGCTTCTATATGAAAAGAGAAACAAGACTATGCAGCTGTTTGATGTGCTACACAAAGTATAATAGAAGTGTGGTCCAGCAGCTTGAACACTCAGGTCACTATGAAAAATTCAGAGTTCTAATCCCAGCTCTGACAGTGACTCTGTGTTTTTTAAACCTTCTGTCTCATTTTCCCTATCTGTAAAATGGGAATAATTATACTTACCTAACTAATGGGGTGTTGAAGAGAGTGTTGTAGTTAAAGTAAAGTGCTTTGAAGATAAACAGCACTATATCTGTCATAAGGTCTGGGGCTGTGTATTATTCTGTATGTATTTCAGCCAGTACTGTTCCAAAGAATCCAGATAATTCTTTTCTCTTTTGATACTCACCTACTGCTATGCCAGGATCAGAGTTGGCAGTCTGCACCAGCTCTTTGCCCTGGTGGCGAATAACCCAATTGGGGTCAATTTGAGCTGTTCCCTTTGGATCCAGGGGGACCATCTGGAACTTTCTGAAGTCAGTTTCACTGATGTCAATATTTTCGGGGCACACATCATAAATATCTGGTACACTGTCATTGTCAAAATCATCTTTGCAGATATCACCTCTGCCATCACCTACAAGCAGAACACATACACAGGCAAAAATTGTTAGCATTTTGTACCTCTCTCCTTCTCTATTTATATAAGTCAACAGCTGTTCACATAGGAATTAGAACACTGGAAGAGACCAGTAGTCTATGTAATGTACCATCCTGCCACCAACAAGGACTTATATCAGAGGCAGATGTAAAATGTCTTTAGTGCACTTGATCACCAATGTATTCTTCAAGCATGGGCTTTCTGATAGAAAGAAGGAGAATGAACCTTAGGAAACAACCAAAGACTCAAAGACTTTCTGCAGTTCAGCTTGGTGGGAAAATGGTTCCACATTCCACTGTCTGACAGCCAAGTAGAATTCCAAATTCTGACCAGCTGTGCACTCCCGCGCTTGTTTGTCTTAACTCTTAAGATAAAAACTATGCATTTCCAACTTTATTCCCTTTGCCAATATCAAAGAAGCAATTCTTGAATCCATACGAGGATTTTAATTATTCAATGCATATGTTGCTGAAGTTGCCAGTGGTCCTAACTGCTGACAGAGTTGATTTTGTTTCAAACGATATTGAAAGCATTTGTCCAACCAGCCATGTCGTCCACAAACTCTATCCAGGTCTGCAACTTAAAACTGTGTGGCTCACATACTTGAAAGCACATGAACATCTTTTGTTTTTAGTTATAGTCTGGCTTTTGCCAAAGTCGAACAATATTTCTTCTGCCATTGATGATGATGAAGAGCAAGTCAACCTGTACTACTGATTCTGTTGGACAGTCTTCACAGAAGTGCATTCACACATATGCTGGCCTAGACCTCCATAGCCCAGCTGCGCTATGCTTGGCACAAGACTAGGAGGAGCAAAAGCTGGCTTTAACGGAACTATACTACCAGATCTCCAAGTCATCTTTGGACTACAGAGGTCCTCATAGAAGTTACAGCAGTCCAAGGGCTATGGGGCAATTATAGAGATTGGCAGGGCACAGAGTTGTATAAGTCATTCCCTCTTTATCCTAGCCATGCCTCCCTTACACCAGGATACTGGGAGGAGAGGTGGTGTGGGAACTGCTATCACTGTTCTTTATCACCCAAGGATTTCCCAGTGCAGTTAGAATCCTCAGGGGGCTATAACTGCCAGCTATACAGTGCAAAGTAACCAGAGCAGCAATCGAGAACTGGTCCATTGTAAAAGTATTGTCACTATGAACATATGAACTAAATTTTGCTTTCAGTTACACCAGCATCAATGCGGAACAACTCCAGCAAATTCGTTTACACTTGTGTAACTAAGAAATTGCTCATATGTATTTATTTTGTGGGTCATTACTCATAGATATATCAAACGTATATACCAGTTTTTATCCTAAAGGATCACAAAAATGTTTTATATGTTATATATATATATTGGTAACTCTTCATTAACCACTGAACTGCAACCATCTATGTGGTAGACCATTACAGCTGTTTAACAGTGACCAGGACTACAGAGCAGTAATTCAGGGCAAGAAATGAAGGAAAATACTGCAACCATTTATGTAACTGTCTAGTGCACAAGATCAACACATACCTAAAGTGTTTCCTCTGTGAAACAATGTTTAGTAGAGTTGGTTGAAAAATGGCAAATATTTTCCATATATATTTACAAATAAATGAATATTTCTCATTTTTTTAAATGTTATGGAATATTTTGGTTCTTTCAATAAAAAACTGAAGTTGAATACCAAAATTTTCAGTTGTGTTGGTTTTCAAAAACCAAAACAGTTTTTAATTAAAAAATTCTAGTTTAATATTTCATCAAAAAATTAACATTTGAAAAGGAAACAGACAATTAAAAAAATTTTTAAATAACAATTAAATTTTTAATCAAAATTATATTATATGTTTGACCAGTTCTAGTTTGATGCCCTTTAATGCATTAATACAATGTTCCAAGTTCAGACATGGCATAAGCAGGAGAAACTTCACTGAGGTCAATGATATCAGGCCTGTTACCTCCGGGCTCAATTTGGGCTGAAATGTCTTATTTCTTTTATCCATGAGGAAAAGTATCCTTCACATTGTTCTATACAGGCACCAGTTCTTCATGTACTTAAAACTGAATCAAACCCATGCTACTTGTTTCTTACCATCAGAGTCCTTTTGGTCAGGGTTGAACATGAGCCGACAATTGTCCCTGTCATCAGGAACACCATCATTGTCATCGTCAGAATCACATGCATCCCCTTTGCCATCCTTATCATGGTCAGCCTGGTTAGAATTGGGGATGTAGGGGCAGTTATCTTGGTTGTTCTGGTGACCATCTTCATCTATGTCCTCATTATTGTCACACTGGTCACCAACTAGGTCGTTATCTATGTCAGTCTACAGAAAAAAAAACAGGCAATAACATTGGCTTCTTGATTGTTACAAAGCACAAAATTGAGATGACATGTTTCCTTATTCTCTACATTTCTCTTTCAGTAACTTCCTGAAGAGCTCCTATATTGTGGTGTCAAATTTCTATGAAGTAGAAATGTAATAAAATTTCAATTTTTTTCACTCTAATATGAAGAATGTCAATGACGCTCTTACCAAAACCGGGGCAAACATTTTCCTACATGCTTCTTAGCTTATGATTGTTGGTTGGAACCTACTGGTCCTAATTCACAGGTCTGATACCTTCCCTTTACACTGCTGTACCTTGTTCAGATCTAGCCCACAGGAAATAATCCTGATGCAAAGGAGTTCTCTGTGTATCATAGAGTATGTCTACACTGCAATTAAAAACCCATGACTAGCCCATGCCAGCTGACTCTGGCTTGCAGGGCTTGGGCTAAGGGACTGGTTAACTGTGGTGTAGATGTTTAGGTTCAGGATGGAGTCCGGGTTCAAGAACCCTCACAGATCATGGGCCAGCTGAGGAGTTTTAAGTGCATTGTAGACATACCCATAGAGTCTTCACTGCCTGCATCATAAGGGGTGTGGCCAGGATAGGAGGTTTGCCTGGAGTGCCACTGCATTCTGGCAATTTTTGTTGCCACATGGACCCTTAGAGCCATGGAGAGCCAAGTGAAGTTCAAAGCAGACCTAAGGCTTCTCTAACTTGCAGTGGGAGCCAAATTGTTCTCCAAATGGCACAGGAATACAAGGAGAGCGAAGGTGGGGTTAAAGACATCTTTACCCCAAACCCCTCAGGCTCTGCCCAGAGCAGCACTTGGCCAGACCTGAAAATCAGGGCTGTGGGTTTTTCACATATAAGGAAGTTTAATGCCTACATTGAAGAGGAGGGTTTTTTATATATATATAAAATGTTAAAGCTCCAAAAGAAGGATGGACAATTCAGATCTAACTTTTCAGTCTTAAAGCCAGCTGTTTGGGGTTTGACTACAACTGTTATAACAATTTAAAAATCTGGGATGGACATGAGAGTATTCATTAGATACATTGCAGGACAAAAATTAGATGTAATAATTTAATAAAACAGTGCAACATGATAAAATTCTTTCCTGGAACATAATGAACATTGCAAGCACAAAATAGATGCATATATGATATCATGCATTTCAGCTGGCCCGATAGCCCCTCATGAGAGTGTGTTACCTCATATTATTGAAGTCTGTGCAAGCTGTGTAGTGCTCATATGAACTGTCTTGCCCAGACAAGGTTCTTAAGGTATGAGTGGCTGCTATTGGTCTCAATTAAGTTTAGTTATTATAAGCCCTGAGGTGAAGCTAACTGCAATAACTTTGCCTAATTATAAATTCCAAGGCATTCACCTGAACCAAGGCAATATTCAGTGTTAGATCATTGAAAACTTGCAAAACTATTTTTCATAACTTTTGCTTTCAGTTCGTACCAGAACCTGCAATGTACCATGAATATCATAAAAGAGCTGTTCATATATTATGTTGCCAATCAGGGCAGTTTTCTTTTCATGTAAAGTGGGTGGATTGCAGGCAGAAGAGAATTGTCACTAAACAGAGTGTATGATTGCCATAATGGGCCTTTATGTTTTATGTGGAAACAAAAAATAGGCAAAATATGGCCTTTTCTTTTCCATGCATTAATATGTCTCTTCTGTGAAGGAAGGGGCATGATTCTCCTATCACAGGTCGGAGTAACTGTCACTGAAATCAATCACAGTTACTGATGTCCTGTGATAGGAGAAATGGGCCCCTCCAGTTCAGAAGTGAATTTAGGCCGCATTTTGCACTGGTGGCTTGTGGGATACCAGACTTTTAAAATTATATCATTGAAATTATTCTGTGTCCTGTGATAATAGAAGAGCTTTCTGGCCTTTTACCTAATGAGTCTGTTCTGTATCTCCCACACCCCCACAGAGCAATCAGCTAGCTAGAGACCATAAAGGGGGGCAAGATGGTCTAATGGGCCGGGCACTGGACTGAGAGTCAGGAGACTTGAATTCCATTTCTGGTTCTGTTGCTGATCTGAGTCCTTGGGCGAGTTAATTAGCTTCTCTGTCACTCTTTCCCCTCCCACCTCTTGTCTATTTAAGTGATACGTTCTCTGAGGCAGGGACTGCCCTTTACTATGTGTCTGTACAGTGCTTAGCTCAATGGGGCCCTGATCTTGGTAGAGGTCTCTGTGCTTGACTCTAATGCAAATTATCATAACAATAATAATAATAATTTAGTTTAGTTCCTTAAACATTTTCTCTCTCTTTCTCTCCTACTCTGAGGTCAGTATTAATACAAGCAGTTAGAAGGTTGCTTTCAGATTTACCACATCAAGAGCAAATCCTCCCACACATCGCTCCTCACACAAATGAGCTTAGTGTTTACCTGATCGGGATTGTGCACCAATGGACAGTTATCACAATGATCACCTACTCCATCCCCATCTGTATCTCTCTGGTCAGTGTTGTAAACATATGGACAGTTATCTCGTTCATTAAAAATGTCTGTGAGGGTAAAAAAAATAATGTGACTAAAGCAGATAAGAAATCTAGCATAGCTGGTTCACATACAGTAAGATATACCATTGCAGAGGTCAGGCCCCGACTTAAATTCCATTGAAGTCCTATTTTGAGGGTTTAAGTGGCTCTTAAGAGGTTCATAGCCCTATGCTGATCCTCTGTCAGAAGTGAGTTTTATTCATGCCATTCCATTAAAGCAGCTTCAGTTTTATTATACTACCACATAACAATAAGAAATGAAAGAGCCACTGAGGAATTGGTGTACAGTGGAACCTCAGAGTTACAAACCCCAGAGTTACAAACTGACGGGTCAACCACACATCTGATTTGGAACCAGAAGCATGCAATCAGGAGGCAGCAGAGACCAAAAATTAAAAAAGCAAATACAGTACTGTACTCTGTTAAACATAAACTACTAAAAAAATAAACAGGAGTACTTGTGGCACCTTAGAGACTAACAAATTTATTTCAGTATGCGCTTTCGTGAGCTACAGCTCACTTCTTCGAAAGCGCATACTGAAATAAATTTGTTAGTCTCTAAGGTGCCACAAGTACTCCTGTTCCTTTTGCGGATACAGACTAACACGGCTGCTACTCTGAAACCTAAAAAAATAAAGGGAATGTTAAAAAAAGATTTGACAGGTAAGGAAACTGTCTCTATGCTTGTTTCGTTTAAATTAAGATGATTAACTGTGGCATTTTTCTTCTGCATAGTAAAGTTTCAAAACTATAGTAAGTCAATGTTCAGTTGTAAACTTTTGAAAGAACAGCTATAATGTTTTGTTCATACGAACAACCTCCATTCCTGATGTGTTCATAACTCTGAGGTTCTACTGTAATTTCATACTGTGGACCAAATCCTGCTTTCCTTACTAATGTAAAAACTCCCAGACATATTTCAATGGAAGTTTTGCTTATCTAAGGACTGCATGGGCTTCAAAGAATTTGGCCTTTTATATTTATGAGCCTAAAGAAAATGTGTATTGCTAAAAAAGTAGAAAAAAAGTTTTTCATTTTAAATTACTTGGATTTTTATTGCTTAGAGTTGGAACTACCTACCCAGAATTTTTGAGTAATGCTCTGCAATAAATACTATATAGAATTCCTCAGGAATTCCATTGTGATATAGCAATACATTGCATGAGCATATGCTTTAGTGCTAAATGAGCTAATCTTATTATAACATATATGTAATTAATTGTACAGTGTTGCCAAATATTCAACAGACACCCTTCCTTCTCATTTTGCAACAAATTGTCCTCTCCTTCCAAAATTATATCATGGTGACAAAAAAAAGTTAAACAATGTTGGCACAAGTGCCAGAAGATAACACTAGGATCATCTCTTCAATTATATGGTTTCTGGAGCTTTATATAAACTTTGAAATACGGAGTCTCAGCCAAAGATACAGGGTTATGTTTTCTACTCATTGCACATGCAGAAGTCCCATGAGCTCTCGTAAGAATCCAATGTTGTGAGTGATGGGAGAACTTCAAAAGGTTCAGAGGTTCAATTCAGAAAAGTGTCCAAAAGTTGCATGATTACTGAAGCAAATCCAAGACCAGACTTTTTTCTATTATTTCTAACATTTCTGGGTTTTAAACATGTTAGAAATGCTTCAAGAACAAGCTTTCTAAAGATATTTCAATGTTTTTGTTTCCATTTCTAACCAAAACCAAGACTAGAGAGGTGTGTAGAAATAAGCAAATTAAAACTCTCTTTTTCAAAACTCAGAGGCTGTTTGAGTTTGGATTGGCTTGAGCTTTGTATGATTATCCAGGTCAATTCTGATTTTAACTGGCCCAGATTAATATCCTCTAGATATTGCCTTAACGGATATCTTTTTTTTTCTCTAGTATCCAAACAGGAAACAAAAGTAGAATATTGCATCCTGATTATTTTGGAGTCAGGAAGAAATTCTTCTCCTCCTCTGAGGGATATTAGCATGGGCCTTAGAATGGGCTGGGGAAGTGTGATTTATCTAGAACATTGAACATGGATGATCTATTACATTCATGTGGGTACATTTCACATTATTTTCACATAAGATTTGAGGTTATGGGCCTATTACAGGAATGGTGAGTGAGGTCCTGTGGCCTGCAATGTGCAGGAAGTCAGACAAGATGATTGTGATGGTCCCTTCTGTCTTAAATTCCATGAGTCTATAATCAATGTCCTGTGTTCAGTGCAGAGCCTGGGGATTGATGGACCTTGGTCTTCCTTTTCTTTTTCTATTTTTCTGACAGTAAAATATAAGATGGAACTGATTTTATCTTACATACAAATTCAGCCAGCCTACCCACTCTCCATAAGTATTAGGTCTGGAATAGTAACCAGTTGCTGTTTGATTTAGCGAATAAGAACATACCATCACCATCAATATCCACAGCACATGAGTCACCCTCTCCATTATTATCTGTGTCAATCTGAGCAGGGTTGTGCACATACGGGCAATTATCACAGCGGTCACCAACTTCATCCTTGTCATAATCAAACTGACGGGGGTTGAACAGAAGGGGGCAATTGTCCTAGCAAGCAGAAGCAAAGGATTTAAGAATGTAAATCACGGCTTGGTTCGAGGCACTATTTCGTTTATCAAGAAGTATTTCCCCACCCTCCCATCCCTCATATTCCACTTAGGAAGAATGAAAGTGAAAATGAAACTAAGACATATAAATTGATGTACAAGTGTGCCTTCCACTGACGAGCTTAGCCCTTTCCCTTGTGTAGCTATTTACACCTCTGCGAAGCGGGTGCAAAATACTAATGCAGATTGGTAGGCATATTACACCGATTTTGTACAAATGTAAATGACTATCTAATGTGCAAGGCAGTGGAGGATCAGGTCCAACATATGTGTGTGGAGAGGAGACTAGGTCTCTCAGAACCTTAAGAGAAGTCACTGGAGAATATTTTGCACTATTTTGTTGTTGTGCAAGCATTTTCCATGAAGACAAATTACTGTCTTAATGCAACAGCCAGACTTCACTATTTTGGATGTTCTAGGAAAAGATATAAAGGAAAGGCAAAATATGTCCTATTTTATCAAATACTGCCATATGGTAACAAAAAAATAAATGTGCCTGAGAGAGAAGGCTACTCACTTCAGTGTCACTTAACTGGACAATGTAACTGAAGGCAATAATTTCTGTAACTGCACATGCAAAATAAATGTTATTGATTAAATGCTTCTTCGACTTTTTTTTTAAAAAGCTTCCAAATACAGACTGCATGGATCAGATCCAGAACATGAAGGCACACCGCAGACTACACCTCATTTTTCCCTTTTGTTGTTACATTCTCCCCAGTGCAGACAAAGCAATCAAATGTCACTTTTTATTTAAACCAGAGGACCAGCTCCTGCTCTAGTCAATATACCAAAACCCTAAGATGATGCCACAGAGCACTCAGCACAGTACAGGATAGGGTGGAGACTTAAAAGGGGCATTAGGTCCTCTTTGAGCTCCTGCAATCCTACTCTGCTCTGCACTAGCCTGTACCCCCCAAGGGTAATTGAGATAAGACAGAGAAGTTCAAAGCTACCCTAATGCAACTGAGGATCTGATCCACACAGTCCTTAATTATTTCTTGTAAGGGAGTGTGACAGGGTGCATTTACCCCGCAATGGACAGGGAAGCCTTAACTCCTGACTGTGGGCTAAGCCAAGCCCCCATGTCCCTCCTGGGCATGCTCAAAGTGTAACACCAGTATAAGAGAGAGCAGCCCAGCTCAGTCTGGGCTAGCTGCTGGAGAGGAAGGATGCATGCTGAAGGCTCCAGCCCAAGAGCTGCTGGGGCCCCACACTGTGGGAGCAGGAGAAACAGAGACTCAGGCAGGCACCCAGGTACCTGAGGATTCCAGTTGGAGTTTGGAGCCCCCAGGATCAGCACAACCTGAGGACAGAGACTCCAAAGACACACAGGCCAGGACTGCAGGAGTCACAGCAGGAAGTTGGCCAGGGAGAGACTAGCCATTGTCCCTACAGCAGTCAGAGTGTTTCAGGCAGATCCTTGCTGACTAAGTGGCAAGTCTTTTCATCACTACCAGAGCCTTAGGCTGAGACCTGGTGGAGCAGGGAGGGCCGGAGACTCCCTACCCTGGCCGCTACCCCCCTGATAGGCAGCCAAACCCCATTGACACTGGCCTCTAAGCATCACTTCCCTGGGAGCCAGGGTATTGCTAGTGACTCTGGCATCTAGGCCTTACACCCCAGGGAGTCAGGGGGCTGCTATAGACCCTGACTCCTAGGCTGCACAGCCCTACAGCAAAGAGCCAGTTGGTGGACTTAAACTCTTAGGCCTCACTGTCTAGAGGCAGAATGCAGCTTGAGAGCAGGGTGTACTCACACCGCACTGGACTGGAACCCCCCCACCCCATCACAGGGATTGTATTAAAATGATAAAAGACATTTTTAAAAAATCAACCATTAAATAAAATCGCATACTTTGTCATCCTCTACCCCATCATTGTCATCATCTTCATCACAGGCATCACCTTTGCCATCCTTATCAAAGTCTTCCTGTCCAGAATTAGGCAGATGGGGGCAGTTATCCTGTCCAGAAAAATCAGTACATTATATTTATGTTATGTTATAGGCTCTTTACATGGGCTTGAAGACTATATAGCCCACAAGAGGCTACAAACACAAAGCTGAGAAAATCAATCACAAGTACTTTTTAAAGACTCTGTGTTTGTTTGTTGCCAAAAATATTAGTTCATCCAGTTTTCATGCTGTAAAATAAATTAAATGAAGTTACAAATCACATTCCCCAACTTCCTTCTGTTAGAAGAAATGTTTGGAGTGTATTTTAACTGAGAGCATCTGATAGGAAAAAAACCACACACACACACAGTGTCAGCTCCTTATGGACAGCTCATGAAGGAACTTTGAAGACTGCAACGTAATGTGGCTGGCTTTGGCTGCGTTTAACCAGAAGAATGAAGTTGAAAACTAAAAGGATGATCTTCAGATGTAATCTGCCATATGGAAAGTTAATGCAACAAAGACATAGGCATGGGGCTGTAGTTTTGAGACGTGTCCTTTTGCACTGTTAAATTTCCAAGATTTTTGAAAATAAAAGGCAAATGTATCCTTTTTTATTTCACATTGAAGATCAGAACTGAGGAAAGGGTGATTATTCCAAGTGAACAGCTTTCTGGATTAGGCAAAAAAAATAAGTATAGATTTTCAAAAACTTTGGTTCAAGAAAGCAATTACTCTGATTAACACATGGAGGCAAATTCTGTTCTCATTTATAGTCATAGAATCCTATTTAATTCAGTGAGGTTGCATGAATGTACCCCAATGGCATCAAAATGGTGCAAAGAAGAGCAGGATTTGGCGACTGAAGGATCTAATATCTCTTACAAAAACTATGTGGGCTTTCAAATTGGAAATATAAATATTAAAAAGTGAAACAATGATCCAACATTTTAACTACTATTTTCTTTTAAAATAGTATAGTTGGTGGAGAAATAGATTCATAGATTCCAAGGCCAGAAGGGACCATTGTGATGATCTAGTCAGACCTCCTGTATAACACAGGACATAGAACTTCCCCAGAATAATTACTAGAACAGATCATTTAGAAAAGCATCTAATTGTCAGTGATGGAGAATCCACCACAATACTTTGTAAATTGTTCCAATGGTTAATTATTCTCACTGTTACAAATTTATGCCTTACCTTCGGTCATCATTCTGCCTTGGGATAAAGAATGGGTGAAAAATGTAAAAAGCCACTCAGACCATTGTCTATTTCCTACACCAAAACCTTTTCTGGGGTTATAAATTGTTCTCACTGCTGTTTTCACTTATTTTCACCTTTCCACTTCTGCTTGAAACCAAAACTGGACATGCCAAAGCACTGCAGAAATATTGTTCTTATAGCACATATATTTGAGTCCAAGATCAGCAAAGAAAATGTTGAAATCTCAGGAAAATCTATTCTCATGACATTTCCAGCCCAAATTTTCAAGCTCAAGAGATTCTGTTCATCTAGATAAGCTGAGGAAAAAGCATTAGAGCTTTTGGATAATTATCAAAATCAAAATGAACCTCTTTAGGACTCAAAATGAACTTTTAGGACTCCTTTTTTTTTGTATATACAGATGAACCCTTAATGCCTGACCCAATGTTAGGCTCCAAAGTATCATATTTAGGCTAATGTTTCATTTTTTCAGTACAGGAATTCTGGATGAAAAAATGTCTATATCTGAAAATTTTGAGAGAACTAAAAGTAAATTTAAATTCAATATATTAAATTTATTTAGACAATAAGTTATTTTTCAATCACTTTCACATAGTAGGGGGAGGATATCTTTTTTTTTTTTTTTTTTAGAAAATTACTAAACTAGATTATTTCTAATGAGTGCTACTGCCTGAGAATATTTTCTATTTTTTAAATAGACCTTTTTAATCAAACATTTGTTTCTATAAAATTAATGTATGTCTTACAGAAAGACAGGACTGAACCTTTGGGAACAGTCTCCTCTAAATGTGTTCAACATGTTATGTTCTTAATGAAAGCGGATCTTTTGTGTTGCATCTTGAGTCAACATGTTGCATGTCCTGATGACAGCAGCCAAAAAGAATATATGAACTGCAAATGCTGAGTTGGCCAGATCTACAATGAGCCGACAGCAGGCAGCGTGAGAAAGTTCAGCATCTGAGACTAGTGTTCAGCAAGGGTCTATCTAATACACCCTTTCTGTTAATAAGGCATTGGCTCAAATTCATTCCTGATGTAATACCATTGACTTTAATGTAGTTACACCTGGATGAATTTTTGCCCCATTTAACACTCTTAGCTCAAACACTGTTAGTCTCTGTGTAAAGTTTCTCATTTGTTTGCCCATTACACTAGTTCAGAATTTGACACGGTTCTAGCACTCTGACAGTGGCAACAAAATCAAAAGAGGATGCCATTGCTTGGGACAGGTTGGTTGCATTCTCAAGTAAATTGAGGACTTATGCTTTTTTTAAAATGGGGTGGGAGCAGAAATCTAAGCAGGTCATGTTTAGAACTGAAAAAGAGCAATCAAAAGAAAACAGTGCCATCTGTAGGCCTATGCAGCCAATGTCGTTGCATAAAGACTGACTCAGCAAAGTGCTTAAGCACATGCTTAACTGTAAGCATGTCAATAGTGCAGTGATTTCAGTGGGACTGCTCAAGTGCTTGAAGTTAGTTCATGCTTAAGGACCTTTCTGAGCTGAGGCCAAGTTCACCCATGGTCCCAGAT
Source organism: Chelonoidis abingdonii (assembly GCF_003597395.2). NCBI lineage: Eukaryota > Metazoa > Chordata > Testudines > Testudinidae > Chelonoidis > Chelonoidis abingdonii. The sequence continues at coordinate 133,740,460 of NC_133771.1, forward strand.
ACATTTATCCTAACCACCATCTACCCTTTCTCTACTATCTCAACAGCCCTGCTCCATCTGCCCCTCAATCAGCAATACCAGAGCATTATAATCCTATTGCCTCCTTTGTTGTGGAGTGAGGTGTGCTAGGTCACAAGTGGGGATGAAGTTGCATGGATCTGCACACTTTTGGCATAATACCCCACAGAACCAGCATTCTGTCATAAAACATTATTAATATCTAGCTACCAGTACACAAGCTCCTGCTGAATCTTGGTGACTGCATAGTTTCAGTCTTCTTAGATAACTCTTTAGAGAAGAGCTTTTCATGCAAGTAATGCTTGAGTGATTCTCAAGTGATGGTCCATGGAATTCTTCCTAGTGGTCCCCGGAAGACCTCCCAGAACAGAAACAGAATTCTGCTACAAAGGGAAGGGGACTGACAGTTTGGGATAAGAAGTGATCCAGGAGTGATCCTTCTTTTTCCTATTTACAGAATAGGATAATTGTGAGCCAGTGAAATACAGGATTCCATTAAGGTGTAAGTGAATATACATTCTATACTATCTCATAGAAAGACCGGATACCTTAACAGTTCAAGCCTGCATAGAAACCATCACTAGTTTTATAATGAAAAGAAATATCCTTATCTATTAAAAAAAGAAAATTGGTTGTGACACAACATCTTTTTATTGCCCCTTCCTTCTTACCTTCATGCAATGGTAAGTAGCATTGGCAGCACAGACCAGGTTGCTATTGGGCCAACCATCCAGGTCAGAATCTTCACCGCAGATGCGTCCATCTCCGGCATATCCTGTTCTACATTCACACTTGTACATAGGGTCACTGAAATGGCCCAGGTAGATGCACTCTGCAGATTTGTGGCAGCTGTGTGTCATATCTAGGCATGGATTTTCAGGTTCACACTCCTACAAGAACAGATCGTACTCATTCAAATTTAATGACATCAGTAGGAGTTTCTAGGTCCTCAGCACTTTTGAAACCCACTTATTTAGATGTCTCAATTTAGGCACTTTTTAAAAAAAATATTGGTCTAAGCCATACATTTTATTTTGTCAGTTCACAATTGTAAATAATTGGCAATACAAAAAAAAAAAAAAAAAAAGCGTAACCACAGGTAAAAATGGACATTACTCAATAAATAAATTTAAACATTTAGTTTACGTTTTTTGGAATTACATCTGCATTCCCCTAGGAGCCATTAATTCCCATTATGGACAGGAAAAACTGCACACACCCATTTCCTTTAGAGTACTGGTCTTCAGGATATAATGGTCTAAGTCTACCAGCTGGTGTGTAATCATTTTTTTCTTAAACCAGAGATACAAACAAATATCCTGTCATCAAGTTTACTGTCACTTTCCTCTTATTTCTTTTGTTTTTCCTGGTAAGTTTTGAGTGGCTTAATTTTAACAGGTGTTATACATTTAGATTTCCCACGTTGAGCTAACTACAGCATGGCTCAAAAAGAAGAGACTGATGAAGTCTCATGGCAGCTGTTTTAAAGAAGTTGCCTTAGTTTTCTATGAGATAACATTCCTCTGTGTCATTTCCTCTCCTTTGCCCCACCCCTCCCCACACACAAATATCTTGACCTTCTGGCATTTAGAAAAGTGAGATCTTCAGACAGATGTTTGATGACTTACTTTAGTGTATTTACCAAGATAATCATCCTACCTCTCCACTGCATTGCCTCTTATGCAGTCTTTTACACCTGTGAAAAGGGATTGCAAACTCTGGGTTTAAAAGGCTACCATTCTGGCCTTGTAGCATTTTGCACTCATTTCGCACAGGTAGAAATGACTACACAAGGTGACGAGCAGTGGATAATCAGGCCCAATGCACCATCGTATTAGTAGAAAAGTTGCATCCACATTTAGGACTGTATTTTTAAAGGTATTTTAGGCACCTACAAAAGATATAGATGCCTACTGTGATTTTTCAAAAGCACCCTGGCACCTAACTCCCATTGATTTCAATGAGAGTTAGTCAGCTACGAGCTTGTGAAAATCCCACTAGGTGTCCATCTATATCTGTAGCTGCTTAAATACATTTGAAAATCTGGTGCTTAGCTATTTGTGGCTATATTTGTTTGTTGCCAAAATTTATGAAAAATTCTTTCACAATTTGTTTTTTATGGAGAATGCTTAAATAGGTTTCAGTTTCCATCATATTCCTAACCATTGACGCCACTTCAACATCACTTACTTGCTTTTCTGTCTTGGCAGCCTCCAGGCCCACCCCGAAAGGCTGATTTCCTTTGTAGTGTGGAGGGCAGGGCAGGCAGTGGAACCCTGGATTTACGTTCACACAACGATGGATCTGATTCACCTTAAAACAAACGTCTGGCACAGCTATACACTATGGAAAAACAAAGAAGCAAAATGAAAGAACCAAGTTCTTGTAATCACTATACAATCTTTATAAACAGCCTCAAGGAAATGTTTCCTGTTGATTGACAACTGAAACAACGCATACCTCATCAAGATCCTCACACACTGTTCCATTACCAAGGTACCCAGATGGACATGGGCCACATGACCAAGACCCATCAGGATAACTGCTGCATTCTGCTCCAAGAAAGCATGGATTTGACAAACACCCATCTGTCAAAACACAAGCAAAAATGTAAATAAGGGGAGTAGTGCAGAAAGTAAAGAACTGTAACCCGCATTAAAGAAAAACATTCTCCACTCATTGAAATAGATAAAAATGATGGAATGCTGACAATTAAAAATATTTGAATGTTCAACTGTATATGAATGCATTTCGTTTTTAGTTCATGGACTGCTACAAACAGTTGACTATATTAATAGTATACTGAGACCCTGATGCAGGAAATCTTATTCCGGATAACACTTAACAATCTGCACATGCATGGTGTTTCACTGAAGTGAATTAGACTTAAGCATTTATGTAAGTGCTTTTCTGAAACAGGGACTGAATTAGTGTATTTCATACATGTAGACTCTCTAATATCAATTAGTATTGTTATCCATGTGACAGGAGATAAATAACTAACAATAACAAAGTTTGCAAGCTGCATAGCTCTCTGTTGGTCACTCAGTGCATACACACCAATTGGGCAATCATTCTTGTTGCATATATCATGTTGCTGGACATCTCCCACACATTTCTTTCCTCCATACTGTGGCTCTGGGCTGTTACAGAGACGAGACCTGTCACGGATCCCTCCTCCACAGGTGACAGAGCATGTGGACCATGGAGACCAGGGACCCCATCTACCATTAACTGGAACATGCAGGACAAAGGGGAAAATTAGCATGAGCAACATACTGCAGACAACATTCAGTACTATAAAGGTAACTCTTCTTTCTGATAGCTCTGTAAACAGTTTGTAACTGTACCCAGAGGAAAAAATGAAACCAAACAACTGAAAACTGAGATTATAATATTTCCAGGTAAATACATGGATTTTTTAGCCATTTTAGTTATTGTTGACAATTCATAACAGCATGCAATACCTTTTCATATGGTATATTTTCAATTAAAGTGATCAGAAGCAGTTTATGTTGACTGATGCATCTGGATTTTCAACATTCTCTGATGAGATTGTTATTAAAACAACTTCTATTATGGAAGTATGGCATGGGAGAACACCAAGCATATGACCTGCATAACTCTGAGCTCTGTGACTTCTTCCATGATAAAGGTGTCCTGAGAAGTCTTTTTGTTAGTAGCCAATTCTGAACCAGCTGTTTCTAATCAGAACTTACAGCTGAAAAAACCCTCAGCTTGCACTTGGGGCTGAGACTCTTTTGTTTATATCTGGTGATGAAGATCTAGCTCAATGCAATTAACTGCATTCTGGGATCTCCTTCTATAGTTAGCAAATGACCTCAATGTTTTACATTCAAATCCCTTTTTAAGGAAACTACTTCTATCAAAACTTGAAAGTAAGTCTGCTAACTTACACAACATTTTTACAATAAAGTGACATATACACCACTCGCAGATTTCCCTCTCATTTCATATTCCAAACTGCACTGCCTAACTAACTCAGGCTATAAGGGCCTGATTTTGATTTCATGCATATTTTATGCTAGTGCAACTTCACTGATTTTGGTATAGTTATTCCAGGATTACATTAGTATAAGAACAGAATCTGGACCTAACTTCCCAGAATGCAGACTGTGTTTTCCTATACGCTTTGTACAGCACCAAGCACACTGATGGCTTTCAATAAATAAAAAACACCTGGGACTTATAGTAATTTGGTCTCATAGGTAGAGATGAGTAAATTCATTTTGCCTGTTTTTTAATCCAATCAAATATACAGTGGATTCAGAAGTTCAGCTTTCACTTTAATATACTTGGATTCACATTCCATGATAGACTTGAGAGACTGTGAACAGAGAGAGAAAATACTGTAAAAAATAGGATGAAATTGAGCAGGAAGTGGGCAGAATGAAAAACAAATCTAAACTGACTGAGAGAAAAGAAAGAAATGGGGGAGAAAGATTTTTTAAAAATATAAAATTATGTGTGTATACTATATATAAGGCATATAATTATGCCAGCTTTAGGGGGATACTACTTCTGTTCCTAATACATAGCGCAGGTTTCCCTTTAGATAGAAAACATGTTTATTTGTTTGTTATTGTATATTTGAATGATCCTTGGAAACTATGTCTTTAAGTTACAGGAAGGAAAGATTCCCAAACTTTAATTTTTTAAACCCAATAACAATTTAAGAAGCTTGCAAAGCCTCAGACAACACCATTGTCACCCATCTCTTCTTAAAATATTCCTGTGAGCTAGGTAAGCATGATAATAAGGAAACCAAGGCACTGAGAGGCAACGTGACTTGCAAAAGACCACATACTGAGTCAGTGGCCAGGGAATATGTAGAACCCTAGACTTTAAGGTCAGAAGGGACCATTATGATAATCTAGTCTGACCTCCTGCATAATGCAGGCCATAGAATCTCACCCACCCACTCCTGTAACAAACCCCTAACCTATGCCTGAGTTATTGAAGTCCTCAAATTGTGGTTTGAAGACCTCAAGCTGCAGAGAATCCTCCAGCAAGATTAACCCACAAGACCATACTGCTTCTGAACTTTCTTTTCTGAATCCAATGCCACAGTCCCAAAAAACAAAGCAAAGGAACAGAGCCAAGTGACCACATACCATAGGCTTATACTAGTCCATCTCCAAGGCTACATGTTAGATCCTGGATCACTATCATTATAATTTAGAGCAATGGTTCTCAGCCAGGGGCCCGGGGCCCCCTGGGGGGCTGAGAGCAGGTTTCAGGGGGCTGCCAAGCAGGGCCAACATTATACTCGCTGGGGCCCAGGGTAGAAAGCCAAAGCCCCATTGCATGGGGCTGAAGCCTGAGGCCCTAAGCCCTGCCACCTGGGGCTGAAGCCGACACCTGAAAAATGTAGCTTCATGGGGACCCCTATGGTGTGGGGCCCCAGCCTGCTTGCTACCCACTAACATCGGCTCTGGTTTTATATTCAGAAAAACAGTTGTTGTGGCACAGGTAGGCCATGAAGTTTTTCTAGCATGTTGGGGGGCTTCAGAAAGAAAAAGATTGAGAACCCCTGATTTAGAGCCTAGCTTCTTGGAACACACAATACAGTTCTATTTGGCTTTCAATTTGGGGTTAAACTCACAAACTTACCTGGACATGGGACTCCCTCACATTCTTTCGTTTCACGGCCACTTCCTTTACAAATTTTCCCACCCATTTGCGGCATGGGGGAATTGCAGAGACGGATGCGAGTGATGTTGCCTACTCCACAGGTCACAGAACAGGAAGACCAAGGAGACCAGTGACTCCAGCCACCATCTTGACGTACTGACAGAGGAAAAAAAAACCATACAACATAAGGAAGTGCTTGTCCCATCTGGGGGCATAATAGAAATTCACTTGTGAACCTAGCCCTGCAACAGAGCTTTCTCCATTTTACAATAGGTGTCCCACCTTTTATTACTATCTGTTACAAAAGCCAACATTTGGGTTCAGACATCAGAGACTATCTTACATATGAAACACAACCACCAACACAGGACTGAAGGGGACGTTAGAGTAGCTCAGTTCAGAGGACAGATCATTAAAAAAAAATGTATTGTAAGTACATAAGAAAATACTTGTCTTAAACAATTGTTCAGGAGTGAATCTTGACTTAGTGTTCCTTTAGTCTGCCTTGTAAGTACAATAAATATAAGATCACTTAGTATTTTACAAAAGTTTTCTATAACTACTTAATGCAGATATTTCTTCCCCATATCCTAAACACTTCTGTGCTTAAGGACTGTGCTGAGAATCATGCCTCAATGACACACAAGCTATTAGCTGCCCCAGCAGAGTAGCCAGTGCTGCATACATGCTGACTCAAGGCAAGAGGCCCTACTTGTTAGTATCTTTCCTTTTACAGAGCAAAAACTAGACTGGCCAGTACACATGCATATTAGATTGACACTAAAGGTGAGGAATATTAGATGGATGAGTAAAGGAACAAAAATACAGTATGTCTTGATAACTAGTGTACTAATGCATAAATTAGTGTTAAAATATATACAGTTCTATCAAAGTGTGCATAGGAAATCCAGGCTAAGATTCCTTTTGCTTCATGGTTAGAAAGGGAGAAGCAGAGAGAACAAGAATAAAGAAAGAGAGATGTCAGCACTCACTGCGATTGTCACATTTGCCAAGACTACACGTTCTTGTCTGGATGGATGGGCCAACACAAGTGTTGCTGGTGACATCACATGACCTTCCTCTCTGCTGTGTTCCAGAGCCACATGTCACTGAGCACTCTGTCCACTCAGACCATGGAGACCAACCATCTTCACTGTCTTTGGCTGCAGAAGAAGCAAAAACTGCTTAACACTGTTAATTCCTTTGTCATAAGATTTTTGTTCTCACATGTCTTTTTGTTAGAACTTATCCTGTGCTAGTTAGATCTCCGGTTCTGATTTTTATTTTAATCTATCACAGAAAAGATAGAGAACTTTATTTAAAAAGAAAACATAGTTAGAGATTGGCCCACCTCAGTTACCTGGATCTGAACACCCTCACATTTTATAAATTTAGATCTGGGGCAGGCCGCTATAATGGGCTGAGCCAATCTCTGGTTCCAGACATCTACATATTTTGGGACCCAGATACAAAATGCGAGGCTTGGACCCATCCCTGAACACAACATAACCATAAATGTGATCAAGAGCACAATGAAAATATGTGCTGTATATAATCTGAATAGGCAAGAAACCTGAATATGATGCAAAAAATATTACACTTCAGAAAACTGAAACTATTAAAAATGTCTTGCAATTTCTTTTTCTGCAATAGACCTGTCCAGCCCAGAACAAGATATATATTCTGAAACTATTCTTACTACTAATGCAAGCTACAAACTGCAGTGCTATCTTGGAAGAATCCTTTTGTTATTCCGTTTCATATAGGTGAAGTATTGTAAGATTCAAAACAACCGAAGGAGAAAAGAAATTTGTGAGACTTTTTTGCCTTTCCAACAATTATTATATTGAAACACAGGAAATTCCCATTTTTCTCTAGAATCCAAACACATTCTATAGGGGAATGGCAGGCACACTAATCCACTCTGACTGCAGTCTACTTTAACCAGATAGTAAAAAAAGAGTAAGAAAAGCAAAGAATACACAATGGGAAATTGGAATGTGCAGCCAGGGAAAATGCAGTTAAACCTCACTATCCTGATGCTTAAATAATGATTTTTCTTTGGCTCAGTTGGTTTTCAACTCTTCCTTTACCACCACTTAAATAAAGTAGGTTTTTTAAAAACTGCCAAACAGGTGGATTTTCCTTTTGTTAAATACTTACAATGAAAGCAGACAGGACAGCATTCACCTTCAATAAATGATGGATTGGCACAAAACACCGCTGGGCAAGTGATTTGATGGCACACGGTTTTAGAATTCTACATACAAAGAAAGCAACATATTGGCTCGTCTATATGTTCAAATACAGGCAAATCTGTGTATCCAGGGAAAATTCTACCCATATGTTGAAGAGATTTTGCTTGTCATCATTTTAAAAGACAAAAATATTTTGTTTAATGAGGTTGGATCTTTATAAAAGGAAATATTTTTAAACCAAGCAAGTTACCAGTATAAGTCTGCAGTATTGTCCATTAGAAACCAAGGACCTAATCCAAAACCCATCAAAGATAATGGGGAGTCTATTTATTGATTTTAGTGAGCTTTTGATCAAGCCCTGAATAAAATGTTGAATGCTGGAACAGGATTGAGTAGCCAAGCTGGATTCAGTCCATTGTCCATTTTGGAAATAGGGGGAATCCTTCCATAATCTTACCTCACAGGTACATTTGGTGCAGCTATCCACAACCCAGTTTTCATTATCTGCAAAGGCACGACCATCCTGCCAGCAGACCGATTGGTTCTTTAGAGTTTTGTGAGGCCCAATCAATTCCCACATAATTTGGTTCTCCTCAGACTGAAAGATTAAACAAATAAATTAATTATATAACTAAAGTGCCTTAAAACAAAAACCAGAGAAGCTATCACTCAATCACCTGACTTTAATATATGATTGAAAACTTACACTTTTATGCATTCATGTACTTTAGCCAAGAAGAAAAACACAACTCAGTTACTGTACCACAGAGTGCAACTCTTTAAGCTAATATTATGATCATAATTACCTAGTGCTCAATAAAATCTACTGTAGAAGGCTTTTTCCCCCCCTCCCAATGTAGTTCATCTTCAGAAGGGAAAATAATTCTAATCCGTGACATACAGTAACTTATTATAACTTTGTTTACAAAGTATGAACATGATTCATAACTAGGACTTTAAGTAGCTACACACTTCATCATACTGCAGTGGTGAAAGACAAAAAGATAAAACTCACATGCATTCATTTCCTCCTTAGCTATAATATGTGGCCATTATAAATATAAACATTATATATTTATATATAACACACACATGCATAGATATGCACATACAGACATACGTATATACAGTACACATATGGCCAAATTTGCTTAGTGATTTTGAGTGCTTTGAATTTTGATTACCATATCGGAAATATTTTTAAATGGCCTGATTTTCAGAAATGTTGTTCTAAACCTGTCCTTCGAAAATCATGCCCAAGTGAAGTGTCATAGTTGGGCACGCAAAATCATTTGTCATCAGTTTTGAAAATGTAGGATTCCCTTTCCCCAACAACTTAGCTATCTTTATAGATGTTGAAGCAAAGTGACAGAGGGAGACAGAGAAGACAACATTCTATAATTGACTTTTTGTATTTTTTGATTCTTAAGTCCAGGGATACCTACCACTTTTTGAAGGTTATCCACTAAATTGTTAACAACAATGCGCAACCCAGTGAGCTCAGTGAACATAGTTCCCAGCTCTTCACAGGAGCGGTCACAGAACTCCATCTTCTTCTCTGTCTGTTCGCCAACATATTCCGTGGTGACAGCAGGGTTAAGGTGAAGGATTTCAGTACTCTCATTGATAGTGTTCACTTCAGCTGGTAGGGAGAGAGGGAAAAAAGAGTTATGTATACAAGTCTTCTGCTGATTACAGCTTACGGCTGGAATTATAGACTGGCACCTGTAGGTAGGGTTTAACTGTAGCTCTTTTGGAACAGCTTCATGCTAAATTATACCCAAGAATAAAAGAGAGGGGTTGAATGTCAGCTGCTTCCAATTATAGACATTCCCTTTCAAAATTAAGAGCCCAGATCCATCTCACATAGTTATCATTTAAAGGCACTATTGGCAGCGTAAAACACACATTTATGAAAAAAGATAATAAAAACATAGACTGTCATAAAAACATACACATTAAGTCCTCTCAAGGCCATGAAAAGTTTTGCATTTTTCATGACACAACAAGGGCTATCCTTTTCATTTGGGTCACAGAGACAGGACTCTTCTACTAATGAGGCCACCATTAAGAGGCCAAGGTGGCTTTTAAGCCACATTTGTGCTCCCCCAATTTCTGGGATAGCCAAGACCTTCTTCAGCCCCATGCACATCTCATAGCAGCCTTGTGGCTCTTCTAAATTAAACAAAATGGTAACAGCTTCTTATGGTATGCGTACACTGCACTTAAACACCTGTAGCTGGATGGTGTCAGCTGCCTTGGGCTCAAGGGGCTCGGGCTACAGGCATGTTTTATTGCAGCGTAGACTGTCAGGACCAGGCTAGAACCTGGACACAAGACTCTGGGACCCACCCCCACACACACAGAAGGTCCCAGAACCTGGGCTCCAGCCTGAGCCCAAATATCTATACTACAATTAAACAACCCCGTAGTCCAAGTTCTGGAAGCCCGAGTCAGCTGACATGGACTAGCTGTAACTGCTTAATTGCAGTGTAGACAGACCCTTAGTGGCACTTCTGTACCACAGAATCACCAAAAAGCACAGTGGTCCAGTCAACCCTCTCTCCCTACTGGTACAATCCTCTACATCCAGAGGAGAAGTATAGCCAACTGTACTAGCCAGAAATTCATCCCAGCTCCAACATCAAGGAAATATTGCTTAGATAACTTGTAAAAGCAGCAGAGAATCCTGTGGCACCTTATAGACTAACAGACGTTTTGGAGCATGAGCTTTCGTGGGTGAATACCCACTTCGTCAGACGCAGACGTTAGTTTACAGATCCAGACTAACACAGCTACCCCTCTGATATTAGATAACTTGGATAGTTTCTCTGCTTGGGTAACTTTTCCAGCCCCTTTGTGGCACCAGACCTCTATTTATCTACTGAATATCTACAATATGGTGAGTGTTTCTCCCACACTGACCTGCTGATGTTCTTCAGTAATCATCTGGAAGGACATTACCTAAGGCTGAAAAAGTAATTTAAACTCTGACCTTTATGGACTCTCTGGTGAGACTGAAAACAAAGGTGAAAATTGTGGTGTTTGACTATCCACTGGAAATAAACTTAGACCAACAACAATTCCACACAGGCAACCAGAGAGCTGTCAGAATACAGCAGTTTTCAGTTACAATCAGCACATAGCTGCATAACCCATCAAAAATCCCTTAAACCATGCAGCTCCCTTTGATACAGTGCTGATTAAATGGGCTACCTCTAGCCTGAGATAGATATCCTCTTTTCCATGCTCTGTTCTCCTAAGTCATCAACTAACTAAGAGAGTCCAGATACCACAACTATCACTGGTGGAATAAGTGGAAGACCAGAGAGTGTTCACTGCCATTTGTTAGTTAATGCTGCAGCTCATGTAATATTAGTGTTTTTTGCAGCTTCACCTTATGGCTGGCTGTATGGGTGAAACTTAGAATAAACTTCTTTACTACAAAAACTATGGAGAAAAATAATTCAGGCCAAACACTGCTCCCGCTGAAGTTAGAAGTTTTGCCATTCTCTTCAACAGAAACAGGCAAGGACCTTAGGGCACATCTACACTGCAGCTGGAAGCATGTTTCCCAGCACAGGTAGACCGACACGCACTAACTCAGGTCTAGCTAGTTCACTGAAAATAGCAGCGTAGCTGGGATATCATGGGTGGCAGGTTGGGCTAGTACAGACCCAGGGAGCCCAGGTGGGTATGCAATCAAGCAGCTAGCCCAACCCACTAGCCCAGCTGCACTGCTACTTTGAATGCACTAGCTAGCGCAGAGCTAGTGCATCCATCTATCCATGCCGGGAAGCATGCTCCCAGCAACAAAGTAGATGTACTGTATGCGTCCTTGCCTGTTTCTGTGGAAGAGAATGACAAAACTCTCATTATCTTCAGCTGGAGCAGTATTTGACCTTAATTCTTCTTCTCCTTAGTCTCTGTAATGGCAATCAGCTTTGTGTATTTGTGCGACTGAGAGGTTTTGTTTTGCTAGCAAGAAGCTTATTCAACGTTTCACCCGTGAAACCAGGCATAAGGTGAAACTGCCAAAAATATTAAGACACCAGCTGAGCTGCAACATTAACAAATGGGTGGCAGTGAAAACTCTGTTCTTCTGCTTATTCCGCCAGTGATAGCCAGAGCATCCCAAGGTCCCTCAGCTAGTGTACACATATCCCTTAGTGTGAGGTCTAAGTAACCCAAGGCTTTGTTATTAAACTGCAGTGAAAATTATGGCAGAAGCAAAGGAGACAGCTAAATATCATCACTGAAAATCACTAGCAAAAACTGGCTTTTGGCATAATCCTACAGTCCTTGTGCAAAAAAAAATTCCCATTTAAGTCACCTGGGGTTTTGCCAGTGTGAGGACTACAAAATCAGGCATTTTTTATTCCCCCTCTGAGTAAATGAGGAAACAACATGGTTCCATACTGAATCGAACCCAAGGATATCTTCCAATTACAGTTTACTTCCCAAATTACTGAAAGGGTTAGGGCAGGGGTCGGCAGCCTTTCAGGAGTGGTGTGCCAACTCTTCATTTATTCACTCTGATTTAAGGTTTCATGTGCCAGTAATACATTTTAATGTTTTTTAGAAGGTCTCTGTCTATATTATATAACTAAACTATTGTCATATGTAAACAAGGTTTTCAAAATGTTTAAGAAGCTTTATTTAAAATTAAGTTAAAATGCTGATCTTATGCCGCCAGTCTGCTCAGTCCACTGCCAGTCTGGGGTTCCGTTCACCTAGGCCGGCTGCAGGCTAAGTGGGACCGGCAGCCGGGACCCCGGCTGGCAAGGGGCCAGCAGCCAGAACCTAGGACCAGCAGCAGGCTGAGCAGGGCCAGCGGCCAGGACCCCAGACCAGCGGTGGGCTGAGCGGCTCAGCCTACTGCCACTCAGCCCGCTGCCAGTCTGGGATCCCAGCCCTGCCCACATAGAGTGGGTACCTACCTTCTCCCTGGTTCGAGCCTATTCTCTTCCTCTCTCTCTGCACTAAGCTGAGGGTGGGAGTGCACTGAGCACAGGGCTGGGGGTGAAGGAGCAGTCTGGGGGTTGAGGTGTAGGGTCTGGCCAGGAGCTAAAATGAAGGAGGGAGCTCAGGATTGGGGAGAAGGTTTGGGTGTGGAGTGCTTACCTGAGCAGCTCCCATTTGGTGTGAGGGATGCAAGTGGGAATGGGGGGAAAGGCGGTGCAGGAGCTCCCATTTGGAGCTCAGGGTGGGGGTGGGGATGTAGGGGGTGCAAGGGTCAGGGCATGGGGTGTGTGAGGACTCCTGTTGACATAGCTATTGCCACTCATGGGGGCTGAAGTAATTAAGACGACGGAAGAGCTCTCTCCTGTCAGCTTAGAGCATCTGCACTAGAAGCATTACAGCAGCACAGAGCCGCTGTAAGCTCTGTAGAGTAACCATAGCCTAAGTTGCAATGGCTGGTGATAGCCCTCATAGGAGCTGTTACATTGACATGGAAATGCTGGAGTGAACTGTATGCCCAGCTAAGGCCAGGCTATACATTGGCTCCGGGCACTTCAAATGTCCCCCAAGAGGGCAGATGTTCTACAAAATGCACTCGATGGAGCATTATGTAGGGATAATTGAACATGTTTGGGAAGAGTTCTGAAGTCACAGTTTAAAAGTTCTCCCTGTACATAGCAAATTGCTGGAGTTCAGTATGACAGAAAACAGCAGCAATAATTCTTCCAAACATTTTGAAGCGAGAGGACTTATTTTCTGCCAAAAGATTTTATTTAATGAAACTAGGTTTTTTTACAAATAATAATGATAATAAATGGGGACTAAAATCCTGCTCTGCGCCATTGAGGTCCTTACTCAGTGTCTACTCACTCCTTACATAGGTAAAGCTCCTTTTGACTTCAAAGGGAGCTTTGTGTGAGTAACAGCTACAGGATGTAGCCAAACATTGATCTCAGCTTTATGGGAAGCTTTACTTCTCTGCCTTTCAGTAAAGATTCATTCACCATATTTAGTGTCAATACAGTACCTCAATCTAGTAAGGTGAACCAGAGTCTAATGTAGCTTAGATAGACTGATTTGACCGCTCTGCCCTTTCTTAAATGTTCCAAAGGAGAAATGCGGCCAGTGATTGCAATACAGCATATCATCACAAATGTATCAGCTCAATAGCCACATGAGGTGAAAGGAACTTAAAAAATGGGGAGGGGAGGCTGATTTTATTCTTAGTTACCCCATGGTTTGTGAATACCTTGCAACATAGTCTACACTGAATTGTTTCCAGTTATCACATTTAAAGAAATTGGTATCTTAGCGACTAGGACAGAAAGAAACTACATATTTGGCATCATGGGCCAGAATCATCTGTGGTGTGACTCCCATTAGTTCAGTTGCCTTTTGATTCTTTGAAATGAATGCCATTTTCTTAGTATGTGGAAACATTAGGTTTCTCTGATTCCCCATGTGATACTTTTCAGACCATTAATTTCATACTGTCAAGTCAATGTAGAAATTTGACTTGACCTGAGCATTTTAAGAACATTGTTAAATCTGCAATCTCAACAGACTTCAGTCCTAAACAACGTTAGAAGCATTATAGCTATACTCCCTACTCCCCCTTGGCAATCAGCGAAAGAAGACACCTGGGGATTTCTGGGGAGGCAGTTCTATAGGGCTGGCTTCCTGCTCATCTCTTAAGGGCTAGATGACTCGCTTTGGAAGGAAAAGGTGCTGAAACTGTAAATGTTGATATAAAGGTAAAAATGTGCATCTTTTCCCAAACACAACTCTCATTCCTCTGAGCTGGCCATGGGTGGGATTTTATTTTATGTATTTATTTAGCTTTTTAAAACATGCCTCTCCAAATCTCTGTGCACATGTATAAGTTATTTTTTAAAATGCACACAATGATCACATTATAGTGAGACTCCCCCACCCATCAATCCAACAGCTCCCTCCTGGACCACCTCTCTCGTTAGCCTACCTCTCAGAAAGGGTTGCACTGTGCCCTGAAAGTCAACAAATTCAGGCCCCTGTCAGAAAAGCAACAGGAGTAATCCCAGAGTTGAGGGGATTTCATTGACAATGCCTGCCCTGCCCTCCACCCTCCACCCCCGGCCTCTCACATTTAAATCTGGAGTCAGTTAGCTCAGGCACCTCAGCTCAGCTGCCATGTAATCAGCAAAGGAGAAAGGAAGGACAGCCTTGTGTTTCATGCATTGTCCTAAAGCTTGAGGGATCTGGATTAAAATCCTAGCACTGCCACAGACTTTCTTGGGGAAATCATTTAATCTATTTGTGACTCTGTTCCCTTCCTGTAAAATGGAGATAATCACATTCCCTTTCTCCTACCCTTTGTCTGTCTTGTCTATTTAGATTGGAGCATGGATTCTCTCTTCCTATGTGCTTGTACAGCACCTAGCACAATAGAGACCTGAACTGGGTTGGATCCCCTAGATGCCACCATAATGCAAATAATAATAAAAATAAAAATAGAGGTCTCTAGCTATTAAAGATTTCATAGACCAAAACTAACTCCTTGAACTGCACCCAGGAATAAAGTGGAAGACTTTGCCACCCACTCCCAGCAAGAAACTCCTCCTAGTAAGTGGACATCCACATCTGCAGTAGCTGAAGTTTGCTAGCGCTCACTAGATATAGCA
This sequence comes from Chelonoidis abingdonii, assembly GCF_003597395.2. Classification (NCBI taxonomy): domain Eukaryota; kingdom Metazoa; phylum Chordata; order Testudines; family Testudinidae; genus Chelonoidis; species Chelonoidis abingdonii. Next base: position 133,755,953 of record NC_133771.1, read on the forward strand.
TCCAGTAGTGTAGATTGCAGTAATCCAATCTGGAAGTAACACAGGCATGAATACCTGTGGCAACTCACGGTCCAAATTCTACAGAACAGGTTGCAAGCTAATCAAGTGTAGATGGGACAAAGATTTCTTGGCCACTGCTGATATCTGAACATCTATAGGCAACTAAGATTCCAAAAAGACCCAATGCAGATCCATGCTTCAGTCACATTTGGTCAATGTTCAGCCAGACTAGCATCTGGGGCTCAATCAAGGTGTGTGTTGTTAATTTAAAGTTATTTGTCTTGGCATCAAACCATACCAAAGATTAACTACCATAACTGTTTTCCCATCTGAAAGTACAGTGACTGTCTAAACAGAGAATAGCCTTATTTAGATTTGTGCTGAAATACCAAAGTCCTGAAGTATAATCTGAAAGCTGGCTCCATGATGGATTTTCATAGATCCCAGAAAGTGTTTTGCAAGAATGTCACAGGTCACAAAGGTTGAGACTATCTTCATGGTAGTTCCACACAAGAAGCAACAAGAACTGCTAATATAGGGCCCCTGAGTACATAGAACAGTCCCTGGAAGCAGCAGGGCCATTCTATACTCCTGCCTGCTCAGTGTTCCCATGGACGTGTTGGTCCAATGTCCTACACCTCCTGCCTCTCTCCAGAGTCCAAGTGATTAACAAGCATTCCTGCCTCTCTCTAAGCTCCAGGAAAACATCCCTCAACCTTCCCACTTCCCAGCCCTCTCAGTTCTCCCACCTGTATTTTAAATAGTTTTCAAATAAAAGGTTAAATTGTCCCCAAACAAGTTTTGAACCTCCCAGACTTGACCAAATACTTCTAGTGTCTAGCATCACCATGCTCAGTTAAAGCCCAAGCCTTGTTCTTTCACAAACCTCCAATGGAAGGGTGAAATGCAGCCAAGGGGAAGGGCAGGAGCACAAGCCAGCCTGGATAGAAACAGCGCTGCTGAGCTTGCAGGCAGCTCCCTGCACATTTGCATAATTCCCTGCCAGTATCAGTGAGAGGTGCTAACCCAGAACTGCCACAGAAACAATCACTTCCTGTCACAAATATGAGCCAAAAGTTCACATTAGGAAGATGGCCTATGCCTATATAATAATAGGTCCAGAACAGCAATATATACACCTCTACCCCGATATAATGTGACCTGATATAACAAGAATTCGGATATAACACAGTAAAACAGTGCTCTGGCTGCGCACTCTGGTGGATCAAAGCAAGTTTGATATAACGCGGTTTCACCTATAATGCGGTAAGATTTTTTGGCTCCCGAGGACAGCGTTATATAGGGGTAGAGGTGTACCTTACACTGGAAGAGGCATATACAGGCTTAGCCTGATTAGCAGTCCAGTGTTCCCTTTCATGTCTTTACTCAACATCAGATCATTAGGATGATTTGAAATACAGAATGTCGCACGTTCCCATCAATATGTTGCAGTGTATTAAGAAACGTAGTACAGTGTGATATGTGTTAAACTTGTTAGCCAAGTGAGCAGTACATCACCAATGGCTTTTCTACTGTGGTAATTGAGCTACATGGGCAGCGCCATGAAGCTGCAAACTGCAACCATGTGTGTGGCATGTCTCATGTTGCTCACATGCATGCCACAAAAATGATGCGACTCCAGCTCACATATTTGAATGAGGAATTTCCATTCCATTGTGTTCAATTTAGTGTTGTAAAAAAAAGAAAAGAACATTATTAATTGGTCTATTGACCTGCCTTCTTCCGGAGATGGTGAAAAAAACAAAACTGTGTGAGATACCTGATTTGTAGCTCTTGTGTTTGGACCCCAGACATAGCTGACGGATATGGTTTGGGGGGAAGAGGGAACACCTGTAGCAAAACAACTCCCTAGTTGACCATACAACTGCAGATGCTGATGTAAGCAAGGTATTCCAGCTAAGGTTAGTATCAGCAGGCAGTACTGTCATAATTTTCCTTCTACTTTCTCTTTACAGTATGGTTCCATGGGTTTTGGCTTGATACAATCTACTTTTGCTGACACTATTTCCCTTCTTGGTAATCTTCCAACACAAACAGAGGCAATCTGGAGATCTGCTCTGTATTGGCACAGCAGATCATGCCATTATATCCTCATCTAGGTGAAGAGGGTTCTGTCAGTCTTTTAATTACATCAGTTACTCTAGATTTCAAAGCTCTGCCTTGTGGATCAGACGGTTTAATGTGGTCCTTCGTGTCTACATGGGCTTGATATTTACAAAGCTCACTCTTTGCCGGGGATGAGGGAAGTGATGCCTGAACTTTGGCATCCTGGATGCCAGCCTTCTGCTTTACTCTGAATGCACCATGGCATAAACCAAAACAAGATTTACACTTTCCAATACCTGTCCCTTCACCCACACACATCCTGCCACTAACAACGGAGCCCTGGATAAAACTGATCACACGTTTTGATTTGCTCTCTACTCAGAATGGAAACATTAGCAATGAGATGTTTCCCCTCCTACTCCCTCTTCCTTTTTGCCATTGAGCAATGGTGGGAAGTGTAGATATGACTTATGTAGAGTTCTCACTTAACCTGAGCAAAGGAACCTGCTTAAATGAAATGTGCCAAAACCATAGAAGGGTATGCTTGATGCCTATGCTGCCTAGAGTAAGACTCTCAACTATCAAGCCTACAAATGTTTAAAACACCCACCAGTACAGTATCTAAAAGCTAGATCCACAAATGGACTTAGGTACCTAGCTGCCACTTTTGGCACCACTGAGGTCCTTTAAAAACCCTGCTCAGCTGCCACCTAGCTCTGTAGATTGCCAAAGCCCCATGGCATCTAAATTTTCACCATTACAATTCCCTTGGGGGCTGCTCCTTATTCCCTTTGTTGTTTGCTTTGGCAATGAAACCATTTGCAACAATGATGAAGAAACAGCCCCTTGGTAAAGGACATTAAAATGCATTCTGAATTAGAACACAAGATAGCTTTGTATGCTGATGAAGCCTTGTTGTATTTGCAGGATCCAGAAGCCTCATTAAAATTTAAAGAACAATTGACTCCAGAATTTGGGCAGGTATCAGGCTTCAGAATAATCTACAATCAATCTGAAATTTTAGGAATTAATATTCTCCAGAGGGTCAAAACAAACTGTTGTCAGCTACATAAATTTAAACAGGCAAAGGAACTGTTAAAATATTTAGGAATAAATATTCTGGAGAAACATAAAAATCTTTTTAAGGCAAATTATCCTCCCTGTGGAATACAGAAATAAAAGACTTGGAGGAATGGAACAAATATGAAATCTCTTACCTAAACAGGTAAAAAATAACATCCTCATAAAGTTACTATTTTTGTTTCAGTGCTTCCCTACTGGTATCCCTGACGTGACATTAAAAACATGGCCGGATACACTATTAAAATGTATATGGAAATGGAAAACCCAAAGGGTGAGTGCTATAGTTCTGTGTAAGCTTACAAAGTGGAGTGGACTGGCGTTCCTCAATTTGGTTTATTATCATTATGGATTGAAATTAAAAGATGTGATTGATTGGGTTAACGATAGACCATTGAAACACAGGGTAAAACTTAAACAAGCTGGCAGACAAATATAGCTATTCATAGTAATTGTTGGGTTAAAAAGAAATATCGCCCGTTCATCCAAACCACCACAACTTTGGACGATTTTTTTAAATTCCTGTTGCTGAGGTCCTCTCCCTTAACTACTTTCATTAATAATCAGGAATTTATCCTTAGGAAATTTCAAAGTGGCTATTTGTTGTGGGTAACAACTGAGATTACTCAATTTGGATGGCTGTTTCAGGGTACTGATTTGAATGATACCAACAGATGTGATGTAAATAATATAAACAGTTGGTATTTTCATTATTTACAAACCAAATATTTTATTGTAAATCTGGACACAATACAACTCTATCTAGTCTTTCAACCATATTTGAGGAGTTGATGCAGAAGCAAGTTGGAAAAAAAGCTTTAATTTCTAAGATACATACAATTCTGATTGAAAAAGATGTTGATGAGAAAAAAACTCAGAGGAAAGATGGGAGAGAGATTTGGACAAAGAAATTGATCTGGATGAGCAGGTCTCTGTATGAGAAAGGGGATATATATCTTCAATTTGTGTGGTTCATAAAGAACATTTTAATAAATTATTGTATAAATGGCATTTTGACTCCAGTTAGGAACCATCAGATTTTTGCTGCTAGGGAGACGCTCTGTTAGAGGGGTTGTGGGGAGTCGGGAACATACTTGTACACATGGTGGTTATGTCCAGGAATTGGAGAGTTTAGGGAGGAAATTAAAAAGATTAATCTTATGACAAAATGCTGTCTTCCTAGAAATACCCTGGGCTTCTTACTTAATGCTCCAATACAGGATCTCTTTTATAAACAGAATGACAAATTAATTTCATTTTTTTATTGTTAGCATGAAGACTTTGAATTGTACATTATTGGAAAAATTTGACTTCTCCTGTGGAATGAATCAAATATGGAGTGTCTTTGCAGTAGAAAAGTTTCATGCCAAATTCATACACACGAGAAGTGCCAAAAGAGGATAGGTATTTAGACATTTGGTCACCTTTGTTAGAGTACTCAGTGGACGAGGTATCCCCAGCCAGGAAGCCAAAATCCTTAGCCAGGTTCTTTGAATATTAACCTAATCCTTAATAAGTAATGTATGATGTACTGTTAACATTTTTTCATAAGTTTGCCTTAATAAAATGTTTTAAAAATTCCTGAGATGCATGCAAGGTCAATCAGCTAGGCATCCTAGGAACATACCTAACCCCACACAAAGTGGCTACAGGAAGAGTTGGTGCCCACTTCATAACTTTTAGCCTAGTGGTTAGAGCACTCACCCAGCATGTGGGTTCAATTCCCACCTCTGCCTGATATAGAATAGGGATTTGAACTTGGGTATCTCCCCTCTCAACACAATGCTTTAAACACTAGGTATTCTAAGGCAGGACTTTCTCAGCCTCTTTTGATAGAACTCTTCCACCACATATAAATAACTAAATATTCATTGGTGTGAGGGGACACTCCTAAGTAACAGAGTTATACCGACATAAGAGCAGGACAGAGTCTAAGTGCCCTACTGACTGGACTAAAATGTTATTCACACCCACTCTACAGCCCAATACATACTTTTTTTTTTAATCATAACCTACAAGGATTCAGTCACAAAGCCCCTTTCAATGATATCACTAATAGATTTGGCACCTAACAATTTCACTTTTTTAAAGCTTGTCTAAGGTCACACAGTGAGCCGGTCAAATAGTCAGGATTAGAACCCTGACACGTGACTGCTCAGCTGTGTCTGTACTACAGCAGCACCATTGGTGAAGATGCTCTAAGCCAGGAATCGGCAACCTTTGGCACGTGGCCCATCAGGGAACTCCGCTGGCAGGCCAGGACGGTTTGTTTACCTGCAGCGTCTGCAGGTCCAGCTGATCACAGCTCCCACTGGCTGCGGTTCGCTGCTCCAGGCCAATGGGGGCTGCAGGAAGGGCGGCCAGCGCATCCCTTGGCCCATGCCACTTCCCGCAGCCCCCATTGTCCTGGAACAGCGAACTGCGGCCAGTGGGAGCTCCAATCAGCCAAACCTGCAGACTCTGCAGGTAAACAAACCGTCCCAGCCCACCAGTGGATTTCCCTGAGAGGCCAAGTGCCACAGGTGGCCGATACCTGAGCTAAGCTGATGAGAGAGAGCTCTCCTGTCAGTTTAACAACTCCTGCCTCCAGAAGAGGTGGTAGCTATGTCGGCAGGAGAACATAGCACTGTCCACACTGGTGCTTAGGTCAGCATAATTTATGCCAACCAGAGGTATGAAATAATTTGTAATGTAGACATTTCCCTTGCTCTAATCATTTGAAAACATTCCTTCATGGAAGTGCATGGATATTTTCACATATATTAAATTTTCTTTCCAACTTTCAGTAACTTTCTCCTTGGTAATTTGCTTTTCCCCAACCCACACAAAGAACCAAAATTCTAAATCTGAACAGCAGGGATAAAAAAAATCAGATTATCTGGTGGAAGCAATATTTTGATTATGTCTATTCAGCAATATTTTAATTGTTTACAACAATCTGCATTGTTTGTCACTCCCAGAAAATGTTCATAAGTAGCTTGTCAACAATTCCAAACCTTCCAGAGACATGTTCTACCTCTGCCCCAATTCACACTGGCTTCAATGGGAGCTATGCCATGGTTTGAGGTTAATATATGGATGTTGGGCTTCTTCATTTTTAGATTCAATTGAACAATGACAGTTGAAAAAATACACTTACTTGTCTGGCTCCTCTGACATCCTTTGTTACGCAGAACATCCTCTATTGAAGTATCAAAAATTAAATGAATATTTTGAATTAGACCCTGTAATCAAAGTAAACAACTTTCAGATCAATTCAGCGTTAAATTTATATCATTGAGGTTTTTGTATGTATTCTCCTCCACCTATCGACCTCCCCAGTTTATTGGTTGGATTTAATCACAGGTAAATAGTCAAAAGTAATGTAGGATACAAGCCATGAGAAATACATACTAAAAGTTAATTTTGATAACTTGGCTACATTAATATTTATTATACTAATGAAATGCAAAAGCAAGGTTTTTTTTCAGAATGAGTCATGATAAAGTAATATTTGATTAGCTGTTTTCATGCTGCTGTCTTGTTGTGAGTTCAAATCTCTATTTCCATACAATTCAATTAGAGATCAAATTATCAGAGCAGAGGCTATGTAGCACAGTAGGTTGCAAGGCACTGGCTTTTCAACTCCAGAGAAAATATTTCATGTTTGATTTCAGGCATAAAGAATTGGGTGGCTCAACCTAGCCCCTGAAGAACTTTGTACAAATCACTAGAGCAGGACAGGAGCTGGATTTTTCATTTTGCAGGAAAATCCACAATTTCAGAATGTTTTCCATTCTGAAATGGAACAAAATCAAAAAAATTGGAATTTTCCTTGAAATAAAATCCCGCCCCCTACACACAAATAAATCTTGGGTCAATCAAAACGTTTCATTCCAATTTTGACTTTTAAAATTTTATTTTATATAAAATAAATTTTTAAAAATTGAAACAAAGTCACTTAAAACTAGAAAATCAAAATGTCCTGTTCTGAAAAGTTTGAATGGAATGTTTCAACCTTGTCTAAATGTTTTTTAAATTTTTTCTTTTGAAATTAAATTTCATTAAAATTGACAAATTACCATGAAATATTTCACCTTCGCTGATCTGGTGTTTTCTCACAGAAAATGTTCTCTTGCAAAATTTTTGACCACCTCTAAAATTCACCGCAAAATATGGGATTCTGCTATGGGAAGCCTCGCAAATGGGAAAAAAGGCTGTTGAATGTTAACATGTTGCATGGGGAAACCTTTACAGAGATGGAGTGCATTTTGCATGGCTCTTGACTGTGCTGTATCAGTCCTTCACTTTCATGAGGGCTAAGATTCATATAATTCACTCCAAGCAAACAACTAAAAGATGTATTGGAGCACATTCTGTTCTTTTATCCATGCTTCCCCCTTGACTTTGGAGTACATGTGAAAGTACAGTTGGGCCCATTGTCTCCTAACATTAAATGTAGCTAAATTCTTTACCTCATCACAGACCCTAACGCTTTCACGTTACCTACCCTGAAATGGTTCTCTCGAATGGACCCCTTTGTCACATACATTCTACTGTTCTCTTCTTTCAGCTGCTCATAGAAAGGCTCCTCCAGGATGAAGCTGTCAATAAGGTCACAACCAACATAGAGGCTGTAGGTCTCCCCTGTCACTTGCACTGTGAGGTTCTTCCATTGTGAGTCTGCTAAGTCCACATCTTCCAAGGAAATCACATTCTGGGAGCCATCTGCCCAATAGATAAGGTCCAGGGTATTGGCTCGGCCATTGGAAATAATCTCAAACTGTCTTTGAGAGATGCCAGGGCCCTCTAAAGCAATGATAGTACCTCTGGATTCCCTGTCCTGCCTTAGGGTGGCTGAAAGAATAAAGCCCTCATTTTTCCGGATGAGTTTGAGAATCTGTTTGAATTTCTCTGGATTAAACGGAGGTATATGGTCAAATCGGATGAAACGATATGCCGGGACGGTGGGATTTGGACCCCGAAATAATTTTGCTCCAATTGTCTTTCGGTTTATGTTACTGATTTGAAATAAGTCAAACGTAGTCTCATCTTCCTTGTTATCATCTGCAAAAGTCAATGGCATGTAGCAATGTGAATACAAAAATGGGCATAAGGGAAAATAAGTATGCATAGTACACCTCATAATTCTAATGATTTGTTACCTGTTTGGCACAATAAACCCATTACTTCCATCTGCTTGGAAGATAGAAGCACATGTGCTATATTTGGCATGGCACAATAAACAGCATTTCCATCTACTTAGAACTTTCTTCTATTTGGCAACTTTATATGTAAAAAAAAAATCCTTAGTGAAAGTGAACAAAATTCCATATACATAACCATGCTTATTTTTACAAGGACAGGATTTCAAGCTACTTACTCTAACTCTCAGCGAAGAAGAATCAAATTATGAACACCGCGTTACAAGAGGTTAACTCTCAAGAAGAGGGTAGAGTTACACCAGATATGAATTTGGTCCAGGAGGCCACATGGAAATGAATATCTGGCATTGTGCCCTTTTATACCCAGCCTGAATTTGATCCATAGAGATTTTCTTCTCTCTAAATTTCTGACAAAGCAGCTCCCATCCACCCAGTCCATTTAAGTCTCATTTTACATACACATTACAGAAGGGAAACATTTAGCAATTAAGAATAGGTAAATTTAGGTCAATGTTCAGTAGGAGAAAACTACTTTAAAATATTTATTTCTTTTGTCAGTAATAGGTAAATGTTATCATTCAAATGTGCCAGTAGTAATAAGACTTATCTTAAAGTTTTTGTCTTACTTTGTTTTTTTTAATCAGGTTTTCCTTAGATTATGCTATCACTGTATTGTCTCCAGTGGTTTAGCTATCTCATTTTTAAAAGTCAACATTTAGCTTTGCAAAATACTGTAATTTCTGCTTGCTTTCAAATGCCTCAAGCTTCAGGAAGTTAAGAAGTTTCAGGACTTACCCTGAGCATTTGAAGAAGCCCACAAAGTTAGCAAGACAATTAGCCACAACAGCCTGCTCTTCTGTAGCATAACTCCTATGAATAAACAAAAAAAATCAGTTAGGAAAATAGTCTTTGTCTATAAGACCTTCGGATGCCTCATGGACTGTACTGAAAAAAAAACAACCGTGATCATAAACAATTCTGTTTATATGGAACAGGACATATTCACAGTATTTTTCTTCCTGTTTGTTTGTGGTTTTCTTGTTGGTTCATTTTAAGATGAAACAGGATATTTGTGATTAAGAGTTCTGCTGCATATCCCTTATATGTGGTCATGCTCTTACGTTTCTGACATCACAGTTCCAGGCTCTGGACTTGATTTTTGACATCAAATGCAGAGCATGATGATTTCAAGTGAATTCTTAAAAATAAAGATCGTGTATTCATGCATATATCCTTAACATTAAAAAATGAAAGATATACAGAAAATCTATGCTATGTAAGCAGAATTTTCTTCAAGGTTTTTCCATGAGACATCATCAAGGCTTTAAGTGACAGGATAGCCAGTATAATAGTTGTTCCATCTTAACTCCACTTTGAATCACAACATATAGCTGAATTCTTTGCAAGATAATAGAATTTCATGAGCTCTATTCAACTCTTAAACATGCCACTATAGAAAGTTACATACACAATATTTATTTCAATGCTGACTTTTAGATAGATAGGATTCCATTTAGGTATTCCCGTATGGTTATATAGATGTGTAAACAGTATATCTGCATTTTCATCTAAACTTGTGTATGTGTACGCATGTCTGTTAAATAGTGCAACCTCAGTTTGCCAGCTGCACTGTATAGACACACACATTTCAAGATAACAGTATGCTACCTTGATACTGTAAAAAATGTCTAACTTAAATATCCAAACAACCTCAGGGACATTATCTTTTACACAAAGTCAAACTTTCAACATAAAACTATAAGTGTTTGCTGCTCAGGACATTATTACAAAACTATTTATCTGCAAATCTGGGGTGGTTAGCTAAAAATCCTACTTCAAGTACATTTTGACAGATGCAACACCAGCCATTTACAAATATTTCCTTTTCTATCTACTGTACATATAATGGTAGATAGGATGCAATGACCAGCAGTATAACAAACGTGTTTACACCCTGTTTCTAAATGCTGCTTCTGTAATCATATCTACCTAACTAACCATCACCAGGAAAGATAATCCTATAATCTGTTTGTGCAAAAAATAAACCTGTACTGTATGTGCACAATCCATGAATACTTGTTAACACGAAGTATTTAGGAGACAAAATTCCCAGCTATCGTGACAGCTGAAAAGTCAGTCGTCCAAAAGAAAGATGGATTGAATAACAGATGCTCTGCTACTGAGCTAAGCAGACCTGAGAGGAGATGGAGGACAGACAGATAAGCAGACAGACAAATCCATCACCCACAACTCATAATAGCAGTTTTCTGCCAATCCCGGCACTGTGACATCTTAAAAAGTGTTCCCTCTTACCCAGCATAAAAGGATCTGCTGCTGCTCTTTTATTGTTAACGCTCCAAACGAAATCCAAAAAGAAAGAGAACGGTAGTTGTTTTAAAAAGCGAAGTGCAAACTCCAAGCGTCCTCGGGGCTGCAGAATCCGCTGCCGTCTGGCTGAGATTCCTTCCAGTGGCTTGCGAAGGGCTGCTCTCTGCTTTTATATACTCTCCCTCGCGGGTACTGCTGTCAATCAGCCACACAAGGAAGCGCTTTTCAATTCATTCCTCCGCAGGAATGACATAATTCCCCTTTCTGATCCGACAATTTGCTCTCGTCTACCTGGAAGGCGATCCCAACTCCAGCCCCCTAGAACCATCCCGCCCCGCCCCTCTCCTTTTTCTGCAAGGGACAGTCCTAAACTGGGGCATGGGAGGAGCAAGACAAAGCAAAAGAGATGTCACTAGTCTTCTGTCAGGACAAGAAGCACCCTGCCTTTCCCTCCTGTCCTGGGAAGAGGAGTCCAGCGCTTCCAGCCCCGGCTCTGATGAGTGTGAACGTGATGAATACAGAGTGTAGCTGTAGCCGCATTTGATGTGATGAACAGGAGCAGACACGAGAACCCAAAGCCCTGTCCCTGTTATCTAGCATCCTGCACCCTGATCGCCCCTAATCGTCTTTAGCCCTGCACTAAAGAGCATCCCTCGGTTAGCTCAAACTCTCTCAGTCCTGCCAAAAATAAGCCTGGCACTGCAATGCCCCTCGAATCGCCCCGTGCAATAATCACACTTCTCTCCCACCCAGGCAATACTCCCTTTTTTTGTATTACCCGGAACATTCATTTCTAAACACACGTCTCTAGAGAGGTGGGTGGGTTTGGGCACTGCAAAAGTTGGGTGCCCCGTCAGTCATTTAAAAGGCACTTGAAACTGATCTGGAGAAAGGACTGTTCGGAAACAGAAGGCAAAAAAGACAGAACTCGCGCAACTGATTCTAATCACGCCTCCTTGAAAAAAACGGGGGGAGGGAGCGAGGTTAAGGGGGCCTTTCTGGTTGTACATCCATTGACGGCTGCCCGGCGTTTTATTTTCATCACACCTCAGTCCTGTCCCCTCACACGCGGGTGCCTTTGTTTTCCGGATCTACGAGAAGATGAGCGCTAGGCATGAACGACTGAAGCAGTGGGTTGTGTGTTTCCAGAGAAAACGGTTAGATGGCTAAAGTATTTTGTCTAGTATATGAATCTGCTGCGTATATGCAGTGTAATTATCCACACACTGCACGTAGCTGTGTGTGTTAGAGAGCCCGGTCTGAGGTTCTTTAGTACATTCTTATTAATAGCTTGCACTGCTATTTATGATTATATAGTGTATGTAGCCCAGCAGATCTCTCTCTCTCGCACCCCCCGCCCCCAAATGTATGCACTTTAAAAAAAAGACAGAAAGAGAATGTCGTGTCTGACGTGAAATTCTTTTCCTCCTCCTAGCTACATTGTCTCCTTGGCAGCCGTGCTAGCGGAATAAACCTGGCCCTCATTAGCTGGGTCGGTGGATGGTTGGAGGCCAGCCAGCAGCAGCCTCAGCTCTACAGCTCCAGTGTCAGGCTGTGGATGGGGGTCAAAGAAAGCGGGGGTAGGGGGATGTATATTTCACTCCTGGAAACACTGGCACGTTCCGGGAAGTTGCAGAGCAATGTGACTCCAGCGCCGAGACAAAGCCAGGGAAAATACCTGAACGTGCAAACACGGTCATGCTCCCCAAGACAGGGGGGGAGCTGCAGGCAGGAAATTCTTCACTTTCACTCCTGCTCCCCCCGTCCCCCCCGCACCTCCAGTAACAATTTTTGGTTGATTTTATGAAGCTGAGCACCTTGAATAATGTGGCAGAGGAATTCACCTTTCCTTTTGCCATTGTTTACCTTTGATGCTGCTGGTGATTGATTCCTCTTTCCAGAGGCATTGTGATACTTTTCAAGACATTGGATATACAGGAATCTTCTCCACTGCTGAAGACCATTGCATCAACAACCTCCTAAGCTATCCAGGGTATGTCTGTCCTGTAGTGTAAGCCATGGGTTAGCAGAATTCCAATTAGAAGACCCAGCCTCTACACTCATCTGTAACTGCTAAACTCGAGTCCCAACCTGGCACTCCAGTGTCTACATTGCCTTATGTGAGCCTGAGTCTAACTCCAGTGTAGTTGCCCTGCTCCTGCTCCCATTTAAGTCAACAACAACCAGTCTTGTATTATCATTATGAAGGCATCATCTGCTTTTTTAATTAAACCCACCCCTGAAAGTGGGTATCTCACAGGAAAGTTAAAATCTGTACATAGATCAACCTCCCTAGGCAACCTTCTGTTTTGAAAGACCAACTCAAAGTGGTCTCCAAACAATGACTACTATTCTACTCCACTTTGATTAGAAGACTCCATGCTTTAAGCAACAGTTTTGTTATTAGACACCTCGCCATCCAGTTTGATTCTCAAACAACAGAGTGAATAGTCAGTGGTCTTCTCTCCCCTGCAATCTTTGTCTATTTCTATTAGTTGTTTTATGTTTGTTTGTTCTGCTCAGCCAAGAATTAGAGCGTCTTCATTTTGGATCAGGTAAGAATCATGACATTCAGAATGGATTACTGCAAATCATGGTAGGGTATCACAGAGACATGCACTGGGCTATGCTGGGGCCCTGGTCCTGCACTGACTCAGAGGGACAAAGATTATGGAAGATTAAACAATGCTTAAGATGGTGAGTAGGAAAATGAAGTTAGCTGAAGTTAGCTCTATCGGCACAGAAAGTAAACTCTAGATCCTGCTCTGGCTGGCTCATCATGGGCCATGTTGTGACAGGTATGTATGTGGAAGTACACGTGGACGAGTGCTAAAGGAAGCCAGTCCCCTTGTACAAGGGCTCTACAATGCAGGGCTCTACAATGTACAAGGGCTCTACAATGCAGTCCCTATGCTCATAGCAAGGAAGAGAGAGAGGAGCACTGAGCACTTGCTCTCTGAAAATCAGACCTCTTTGAGATGTGAATTGAGGCACTCCAAATAACTAGTCAATTTTAAAAATCAAGGCCCTACCAATTTAGTTCATAATTTTGATTTCGACATCCTAAATCTATTTCAGTATTACATGGTATTTTCTTTTAGGCAAAACTGTATCTCCCATTATGTTGGATGTCTTCCTGCTTTCCAGATGGAATCAGCTATTATTATCATTGAATAAATTAAACAATATGTAAGTCTAAAATAAATTACAATTAAAGGTCATTTTGGTGGTTATTGTGTCTCAGCTATTATTGTTCCTCTTTTGGGGATAATTTTTATAATGATTTGGTCAATAAATATTTTCCATGACAGATCCCTTGAGTTGCTTCATCATGTTTATAAGGTTATCCTATTAGAAAGTATACATGGCAGTGGGTTACAACAAATAAACACAAGCAACAATGTGATGTGCAACAAAATCAAGGTCTTTTTACAATTTCGGAGTTTTGTGAGCATAGAAATAAAATGGAAAGGTTGGTGGAAAATGGAATAGAAAAATGCTTCGGCTCCTGCACTGACTTCAATGATCATTGGATCAGGCCCTAAGAATGTGAAGGGAAAACCTGTTACATATGGGAAATACAGATAGGGAGGGCGTACAGGACTGGGTGCTATAGGTGCAAATTTAAGACTAGATTCTAGACTCCTCAACCTCAGAAAATATTCATGAAAATTAGTGAACAAAGATCCTGGCCCACTGAAGCCAATGGCAGTTTTCTCAGTGACTTCAGTGAAGTCAGGATATTGCCCACTGTGAAATGTATTATTATGAAATGGCATTAGTGCACTGGATGCAAGTAGAGCTTTTTAATTAGCTGTCAGTGATATTATGCTTATGGTTAGAATCCCAAGGGAATAAACAGGTCTCACTCCACCTTATTTTTTTACTGCACACTACAAATTCATAATAACGGTGAGCCTGATTGTGCAACCTTTGCTCATATGAATTAGGACTTACTCACAAAATAATTCCTTTGGCTTCAGTGGGAATCCTTTTCTGAGTAAAAGTTGCAGAATTGGACCCAGTATTAAGCAGAAACAATGCATTTCATAGGAGTTCTTGTGGTCCAATGGTTACTTTACTTGATTTTCAGCATCATGCTTAATACATAAAAGACAGGAATTGGCCACAATTTATCTGACATATAATAAACAAAAAACAACCACAGGACAACAAAACCTAGCTCTTATATAGCCTTTTTTTTATCTTTAGTACTCGAAGTGCTTACAAAGGAAGCCAGAATCATTATCTCCATTTTAAATATGGGGAAACTGAGATACAGAGAGGTTAAAACAGCTTGCCCAAGTCACCTAGAAAGTTGTGGCTGTGCTAGGAATAGAATGCAGGTTTCCTGAGTCCCAGTCCAGTGCTCTGTTCACTACACCACATTGCATTCCCTCATCTTATATCACAGTCCCACATCAGTCTCCAACATTTGTCCATATCAGATGCTTCAAGGGAGGAGGCAAAACTTCCATAAAAAGGGCAATTATGCAATAACATGCCCACAGAGACAATTTAACAGAATATAAAAATGGCCATACTGCAGGGGTTGGCAACCTTTCAGAAGTGGTGTGCTGAGTCTTCATTTATTAACACTAATTTAAGGTTTCTCTTGTCAGTAATACATTTCAACATTTTTAGAAGGTCTCTTTCTATAAGTCTATAATATATAACTAAACTATTGTATGTAAAGTAAATAAGGTTTTTTAAATGTTTAAGAAGCTTCATTTAAAATTAAACTAAAATGCAGAGCTCCCCAGACTAGTGGCCAGGACCAAGGCAGCGTGAGTGCCGCTGAAAATCAGCCTGTGTGCCACCTTCGGCATGCGTGGCATAGGTTGCCTACTCCTGCCATACTGGGTCAGACCAAAGGTCCATCTAGCCCAATATCTTGTCTTTGACAGTGGCCAATGCCCGGTGCTTCAGAGGGAATTAACAGAACAGGTAATCATCAAGTGATCCATCCCCTGTTGCCTTTCCCAGCTTCGGGCAAACAGAGGCAAGGGACACCATCCCTGTCCCTCCTGGCTAATAGTCATTGATGGACCTATACTCCATGAACTTATCTAGTTCTTTTCTGAGCTGTGGTATAGTCTTGGCCTTCACAACATCCACTGGCTGAGACTTTAGCCTTGTCCACAAGCACAGGTTTTTGAGAAATCTCTCACCATTGCAGTTCTACCATAGGTAACAACAGTAACAGCATTACTCTAGATTTGTCAGAGGTGTTTTTACCACCATCTCATCTAGACATGCTCTGAGCAGGTTTAAAAGAGTTGCTTCTACACCAGCTCTCCTACTATTGATCTTAAAGGGAATGAGCTGCCTGGTATGGTAAACACGAACCTTCTGCAGCCTGGATAAGATTAATCCAGAGTGTAATACCGCTGATGTCCCATGTTGTTATACCAAAAATTAATCTGGCTCATGCAATTTAATCTTCACCAGATCAAAAGTTATTGAAGTATTGTCTTTGGAGCTGTTGGTCATTTCAGAAAAACAAATAACTGAACTCAATACATTGGTAACTGAGTAAAATTGTATGGCCTGTCAAATCAGACTAGATGATCTAATGGTCCCTTTTGGCTTTAAAAATCTACTAATATATGAAACATCCTCTTCAAATGGTACAGCAACAGCTGAGGATTTATACTTTAGTGTCACTGCCACATTTCAGATCTGGGGCTTAGGTGTTAAAATGTTAATTTGTTTGCTTTACAAAATAAGAACAAATAAACTAGATAAAATGTGGGAGGAGGGGATTGTCAAGCGAGATTTAATTTCCACAATCCAGTGTCAATCTGGGCCACAAAACTAAGATTGCTGACTACAGAGCAGACTGTGGCACAGCTATACAGTTTCTGAATGAGTATGTGCTGCTATCCAGCAATATTTGAGAGGCAGGGGAGGTGTTCTTCAGACATCCCTCTGCAGCTACTCCAGTTAAAAGATGAATGTGGATTTTGGATTACTGGAATAGATTATTTTACATGATAGGGGTCTTTTCCCTTGTTGAGGATGCAAGTTGTTTTTACTAAAGCGTGGTATATTAATAATTTACACTCTGGTACCGGAGGAGCAGGGGGAGTCTAAATGTCACAAACTTAAACAGATTTCCATGTTTGTCTTTCTTTGACACATAGGGAGAAGTATTCCATTTCCAACTGTCCCTAAACTATTTCTGGAAGCTAAATGTATCCACCCATGAGTTAAAATAGTAATACTGTGAACTTGTATAACACCTTCCACCAGAAGATCACAATGTGCTTTACAAATATCAGTTAGCATATCCTAACCACACCCTTGCCAGCAAGAAATCATATTACTCCCTTTTTACAAATGAGAAAATTGGGTCAGAGACAGATCAAGGCCTCAATCCAACAAACACTTAAGCGCATTAGTAATGTCATTGAAGTCAACAAGACTGCTCATGTGCTTAAAATTAAACATATGCCTGAGTGCTTTGCTGGACCAGGGGCGGGGGGCCTAAAGGCTAGATACAAAAAGATTTAGGCACCTAATTGTCACTTTAGGCACCTAAATCCAAAATGTAGTCTTCAAAACCCCTACTCAGCTGCTGCCTAACTCTGTAGGTACATAAAACACTTAGGCACCAAGGTAATTGCCAGTAAAGTCCCCATGCCTACATTTCTGCTGGTGGGTATACACAAAGCCACCTAAGTCCTGACACCACCAAACTGCTTGGCAGCCAGTTCACAAATGATGCGCTCCCCTGCCTCTCTCAGCTGGAGAGCCCCACCTAGTAGGCCTTTTCTGAGCATGTCTAACCCACACACCATCTTATTATGTTATACACATTAACCTAGTGGCCAGAGCACTCACCCAGGATGTAGGAGATGCAGGTTCCATTCCTCACTCTACTTGAGCTGAAGCAAAGATTATAACATAGGTTTCCCATCTCCCACCTGAGTGCCCTAACCACTAGTTTATGGGGTTCTCTGCAATGAGTCTTTCTCAATCTCTCCTGTTGGAGCTGTTCCACTTTGTATAAAATACCTAATGAGCCAATAGAGTAGAAACTGGAACCTAGGTCACTCAGATACATATGCTAACCACTGAGCTATCACTCTCACTCTCTCTTGGGCCCAATGAATAAGTATTTTAGGAGGAGGGCACACCTTGGCTTTTCGCAAGGAAAGGCTGACCTGGCTTATGCACCTAACTCCAACATAGGTTTTATGGCTGTGACTCTGGAGTAGAGATAGGCAGCACCCTCTGGACCAGAATTAGGTGCCTAATCCCCTTTGAGGCATCACCCATCACCTCAGAATTTCCTACTGGCTAACTTCAACAGCTCTCTGCTCACTTTGCTGGTTTCTGTAAATCCCTTTCTTAGGCACCGAACTTTCCCCATGCATTGTTTAGGAAATTCAGCGCTGTGAATTCCACTGAACCTAAATGTTAGGTGTTGCAATGTAGAGCCTAAGTCTCCTTTGGGTATTTAGCCATAAGTGTCTTGACTAAGATCACACAATGAGTCATTGGAGGAGCCAGGAACAGAGCTCAGAACACCCAACTCCAATGCCCATGCTTTAACCTCCAGACTATCCTGTCTCCCTTCCTTAAAATACATATAATAATGAATATTTATCCACAAACAAATAGTTAAATATTTTCTTAACCTCTTTGTTGGATTTTTCATATTTTTTTCCACCAAGTCTGCACCACAAAACAGCAGGGATGCCAAAATTTTTTAGCATACAATAAGGAATACTCCCCCGCTGAGAAAGCATGCTATGCATATGGGTATTGGAAAGGCTCAATGGATCCCACGTTGTTGCTGTGGATTCCACAACATATTTTCCATTAGTTTGAGTGGTTTTATTATTCCAATTCAGATTTCTATTATACTTTTGCTACATAGGTCCTCACTCTACCGTTAAGACAGTGTGCTGTATTCAATTATATTCGTTGATGACAGTGTCCATTACTATATTGTAGTCTTTGAAATGCACAAGACTATCTTCATTATACAGTATTCAAGTCATAATCTTAATTTTGTTTTCATTTTAGCACTTAGTTGACTTTTTCTATCTCAAATGGAATTTAATCATATTATAATTATGTGTAAAAACCAAATGACCTACATCCTTACCAGTTATATTCAATCCTTACTCTCAGGCAAAACTTATTGAGGTAAATTGGAGTTTTACCTGGATAACGACTGAGGACAACTAAGTGAGAATTTCAATACATGGCCCAGGAAGTGAATTTCAATACATGGCCCACCATGTGCAATTACTGATAAGTCATCCATTGGAAACAAAAACCAATAAGAAATAAGATTTGGATAATCTTACTGTGAAAATAGCTTTTGATTACACAGAGGGCAGTACTCCAGGACTTTCAGTGAGATGTAGCTGTGTCCACATGGAGTATTACTTCGCAGCAAGCTAGCGTGCTATAGATTCACATCCTAGTTTATCACATAGTAACTTGCTGTCTAGACAAACCCCTAGTCTCACTTTGTATGTGTATATATTAAAATAATGAACAGATTACTTACCCATATTACTCTTGAGATAGGATACCCATCTGTAGACCTAACTGTACTGCATGTATTCAGTTATACAGGGACAGATTCTGCAGTGACTTTATATGGGTGCACAAGGGGAGGGAGTTTGAAAGGAGCCTCTCTCCTGTGCACTCTATGGAAGGACCTGTCAGAATTGCAGAGCCTGAGTCCAGGGGACACAAGAGTACTCCCAATATGCCCTGACAGGAGTGCACTTAACTCCAGAGGCTCGGCACCCAGTCACTGCCCTGGCCTACACATTTTAGTGTGCATGCAGGAGGGTGTATTGTGCACCCCAGAGGATGTCCTGGGGAAGTGTGGCACTCCACTGTCCCAACAGGTGTGGAGCACTGATAAGATAGAGGATTCACATCTTTGAAAAAAAAAATCCAGAGGGACAATTGACTGAAGGGAGGGCAGTACTAACAGAATGTTTTCTTTGCTCTAAGAATTGAAATGATTTCCAAAACATAGAAAGACTACAAAAAGTAGCCAAAGGACCTAGTTTCTATCCATATGCACAGAACTCCCAGAGAGAAAGAGAGAGAAACATATCCCAAAGGATGGACACAGAGATAAAAGAACAAAATTCAACAGACTACTACAGATGGATATGGGACCCCAAACAGGAGAAAGGTCTTCATCTAGCTGTGACTTGATAATGATTATGTGATTAAAGTTGAGCCAATGCAAATAATTTGTTTTACTCTAACTGCTTGTCTCTTTTTCGGCACCCAGAACATCCACAAGCGGATCATAATTTCCTCTAATTTATTCATTACTTGAATGCATTTGCAATTCTTTTCTTTGTACTGATCACAACAATTGAAGCTCTGTTACTTAGTTCTTAGTTGTCAGATAAATCACATGGATCTGTTTCTGTTCCCTGATTGGATGAGCAAGCAAGCACTTCCCTCTCAAATACTTATATACACAAATTAAAAGTTTGGCCTCTGACAATTTTCATGCATCCAACTTGGTAATTTGCTTTCTGCAAACATTTGTGTAAGACGGGGATCAGCAACCTTTGGCACACGTCCCGCCAGGGTGAACACCCTGGCGGGCCGGTCAGGTTTGTTTACCTGCCACATCTGCAGATTCGGCTGATCGCGGCTCCCACTGGCCTGGGCCGGCCAGTGGGGGCTGGTGGACTGCAGGCCAAAGCTTGCCGATCCCTGGTGTAAGGAAACCTCAGTGACACACTGCTCACAAAACACAAAAGCCATGGCAAAGAGTGAAGATGTTTCAAAACTTGAAGAATTATTTGCTGACAATCTGCCTTATTCCTCCTGATCTGACGCTGCTGCAATGAATATTGGGCCCTCATGAAAAGCAGCCAGAAAGGATTTTAATTTCATTGTAACTCCTACCTCACTAATTTAGTATAGCAACATGATGAGACATTGGGAAAACTGCAGAAACTAGAAAAACCTCTATAGCTGAGTTGTAAGTAATAAGGAGATAACTTTATCTTAATGACTTTTCCTCAGTATTTGGTTTCTGAGCCTCCACTTGTTACAGTTTGACCCTTTTGCTGTGCCTGATCTATTATGTTTCTTTGTAAAGCTTCCACTATGACACATAAGAACTTTACCATTTCTTGTAACCTATTGACCATTCTTTAACTTTGCAGTTGAATCTGCATTCTACCCCATTCGAGATCTTACTGACTTCAGATCAGTCAAGACTATCAAGAGACTGCAAATATGTTTTTTTCTCACATGCATTATTATCCATGTGTTCTTTTTTTAGATGTTACACTGATATACAGTGACATAATACTAGTTACACACGTTTTATTGATATTAATAATCTGGCCATTTACTCAGTGTTCCACTGGGATTGTATATCAGGGCAAATGATGACATTCCTTACTAATGACATCACTTCAGTCATCACTCCACTATCCATTTGCACACGGACCAACACTAATGTGCTAAAATGGTAGGGAGTGGAAGGAAGAAATCATATTAAGATGGATGTTCATGTTTTGGAAACAAAACTTTGCATAATAGGCAATTGTATAAGAATAGGGTGGGATCTATATTAAGAAAATGTGTGCTGAATAAATCCTGGTTTCTGTTTTGTTTCCTTCTTTTCCTCAGTTCAGTATGTCACTTGCCTTGAATTTTCATTGATAGGTCATCAAATTAAGAAAGAATGCATTGGGTGTAGGGTAGTTTGTTTGCATCTGGGTATGAAAGTTTATATGGAGGTAGCTGTGTGGCTATTTGGGGCAAGGGTTCATGTTGATGGGCTAGACATGTTCTCATGCAAACGCATTTGTGTAAGCATGTGTGTGTGTGTGTGTGTAACAGTTTCTAGGTTTGTCCATCACTATTCTAACTGTTGAATTCAACTGAGATACACCAGTTTAATGCAGCTGAAAACCTGATCCAAAGCGTCCACTCACTTAAGGCCTAAGAATGTGTAACTTTATTTATATTCATATTGCTTAATCTTGTACCACGTTAATCCTTCCATCATCTACCTTTTACGTATGTTTATACCTCTTTAATCTGGTTCTAGCTCATCCTTCTGCAAAACCCCCCAAACTATTCCTTTCATTTCAAGAGTGCCTACTGCTCTCCTCTACAGGACAGAAAGTCTAGGCTAGCAGCACTATGAGTTAAGTGCTCTCCTTTATAAATAAATTTAGATATAGGCCTCTACCTGTTTGAATCAGCTTCAATTTTTCATTCCCAGCTGCAAATTCTTCACAGAATAAACTATAGTTTAAATTGTTTGCACTTCTCTCTTTTCTCTCTGCTGTTAGAGATTTAAAGGGAAACAAGTGCTTTTGATAATGGCTTTCCCATAGATCATATGCACATGGTATGAAAAATTGCAGTAGAGATACTGAATAAGGAAAAGAAAAGGAAGGCATGGCCTGAGTACAGGAAATGTTAGCTTTCATAGGGGAGAAAACAGAGGAGTTTGGAACTTACTGCAGCCTTGAAGTCAGGAAAAATTAAGCTGAGGTAGGGATGGTTTTAATTAACAAGAGAAAAGCCAGAATCTGGAAAAAGGGTTAGAGGTTGCATTCACTTTAAGAATCACTCAGTTAATTAGATAGGAGATCAATTCAGTGGAAAGGGAATCAACCAAGTATGCAATTCATCAGATTATGAGCTATTTTGACAGTCAGAGATTCAAGTCAAATGCCCAAGTGTGGCACCACACTGCTGCACAGAGGTGATGGGGTCAGACCTTTCCACTCTGAAGTTCATGCACTGTTTCTCTGTGAACAGCTGGTTGTGGCCTGCTGGCCTCCTTCCACACAATCACCCCTCGGTCAGGGTAGAGGGCCTAGTGGCCGGAATCCAGGTACCTCGCCCCAAGTGTCAGGGCACTGTGGCTCAATGGCCAGGGGCCATATAAATTGCTCTCCACATTGGAGCAGTGTGGACTAATGGCAGAGTCCATACAATCTCCCTCGTGAGCAGGGTAGTGCAGCCTAGTCGCCTGAGTCCAGATAACTCACCCCCAGTGTCAGGGCAGTGTGGGTCAGTGGCCAGGGTCCATATAAATTACTCCCCGCATTGGAGCAGTGCTACCTAATGGCCAGAGTCCATGCAATCCCTGGAGTGTGTTGGGGGAGTGAGGTGGTAGGGGGACCCAGGGCCCTGGTAGTCACAATTTCCCCTTGCCTTGAGCTCGGCGGGGATCCACCTGCAACAAGTCGAGCATCTGTGCGGCTCTAATACCATTTGCCTCTAAAGTTCCCCTGGGTCACTTCCTACCATAAATCCCAGGTTCTTCGCTTCGGGGAGTCCTCCAGTCTGTTCCCCTCCTATGACATACTCTGTCTGGGCATCAGGGTGCGTCCAGGCTTGGCTGGCCTCTGGGTCTTGGTGTGCAGGCTATCCCTCCTCAGGAGCTGGCGGCATGCCTCCTTCCCCTCCGTCAGTCAGCCCAAATTGAGCAGCTCTGCTGCCTTTATACCTGTTCTCCAGTTGGAGCATGCCCAGCAGAGCTTCTGAGACGTGGCTTCCTCTTCTATGAAGGAAGGGTTAACCCCTGCAGTACCAGTGCGGGGCCACACTGCCCCATCACACCAAGTCAGAAGTCATGTACTGCAGACATGAAGCCAAGACCTATGAGCTAGTTGAGAAGACCCAGTGCAAGAGAGCTAGACAAAAGTGGAAAAAATGTGTGAGGAGGACAGTAAGGCCTAGTCTACACTACGTGTTTAAACCGATTTTAGCAGCGTTAAACCAATTTAACGCTTTACCCATCCACACTACAAGGCCCTTTATATCGATATAAAGAGCTCTTTAAATCGGTTTCTGTAATCCTCCCTGACGAGAGGAGTAGTGCTAAAATCGGTTTTACCATATCGGATTAGGGTTAGTGTGGCCGCAAATTGATGGTATTGGCCTCCAGGCCAGTTATCCCACAGTGCCCACTGTGCCGCCCTGGACAGCGAATCTGCAACTCGATATGGTCGGCCAGGTTAACAGGAAAAGCCGCCGAAATTTAGATTCATTTTCTTTTCCTGTTTGCCTGCACGTGGAGCTTCTGATCACACGGGCTCGGCGATTCGTTAGTTCCCAAATCCAAAAAAGGACTCCAGCATGAACGTACGGGAGATAGCTGGAGCTGATCGCTGTATGGGGAAAACAAATCCTGTTCTATTCAACAGCTCAGTTCAGAAGACGAAAATCCCAAAACATTGCAATAAAAAAATCTTACAGGCCTACACAGTGAGCTGCGTGACAAGCGGTAAACAGTGACACCAGAGACCTCAAATGGCACGCCTCGATGGCGTCATTGGAGGAGGGTACTGAGACTCCGCTACTGTTCAGGTCCCACAGTCCACACGCAGCTCCGAAAAAAGTATTACATTCTTGGCGAGAGCTCCCAGTGCCTGTAGGGATTTCAAACACATGTGCCGCGTGGTTCAGTGAGAGGAATAGCTGCACTCAATATTACCCTCCCTTCCACACCACATTGATAAGGAAAGAGGAAAGAAATTGTTTCTTGACTTCTTTCAATGTCACCCTATGTGCTACTGAATGCTGCTCGGTTAGACGCAACTGCTGCACGCACGTTCACGCGCAGTAATATGCTCTCTCTGCCCCTTCGCCTGGTGGCAGATGGATGCAGCTAGGACCTTGTTAAACCGTCCTTGTATCAATCCGCTGAGTGCTTCTTGAGCTGGCTTCAGTGAGGCTGGCCGGGGGGCGTCTGGTAAAAATAGGATATGACTCGGTCATTCCCAGTAGATGGTACAGAAATCGGTGGTTGTGTGTACCGTTCACTTTCATCATAGAACTGGGGAGTGAGCTCCATTCTGAGCCTCTCCCCTTTCCTGCTAGTTAAAGAAAAGATTCCGTCCTCCCATAACGCCTGGCTACGGATTCATAGCAGCGGTCATGCTGGGGCTTCTCTCCCGCACTGCTAATGTTCCTGCTTTGGACTTGCCATGAGCAAGAGTAGTCTGGCCATCCCCCTCATGTTTATTGTCACCTAAAAATGCAGTGGTTCTTATTCCTGCATTCTTTATTACTTCATGACACCAAAATGGGGGGGACACTTGCCACCGATTAGCCCAGAAGATTTGGGGAGGAGGGAAGCAACCGGCCCCAGGTGGGGTTGTTGCCGGGGCACCCCCCTGTGAATGGAATGTTAGGCCTTCAACATTTCATGGTGAGCATCTGACATACACTCGAGCACCTGTGCTACTACTGAATACTACTGGTTCTCTAGTACACTACCCCATTATTCTAGGCAAAGCGAGGAAACTCGACTCATACGTTTTTTAGTAAGAAACCATAGAGGATTGACTCAATTAGTCGATTCCCAGTGATTTTTTGCTTTGCGGTCCCCAGTCGATCTCAGCCAGAAGGTGGCACCCAATTGATGCGGCAGACTAGGTACAGAGGAACAGATTAACCCTCATCACGTTTGCCATTTATTACGCCGGCCCAGCAGACCCGGTGTACTAGTTTCAGATACGTCTCGACTAACTGCTCCCTCTGTTATCTGCGCAAAGCAAAGATGATAATGCTGCTGATATGGTGCGCTGCTCGTGAGTATTGCCTCTGTCCGCGGCATCCAGTACACATATGGTGACTGTGAAAAAAAAAAGCTGAACGGACTTCATGGTTGCCGTGCTATGGCGTCTGCCAGCGCAAGCCAGGGAAAAAGGGAGCGAAATGATTGTCTGCCGTTGCTTTCCCAGAGGAAGGAATGAGAGACGACATTTACCCAGAACCACCCACGACAATGATTTTTGCCTCATCAGCCACTGGGCTCTCAACCCAGAATTCTAAGGGGCAAGGCAGACTGCGGGAGCTATGGGATAGCTACGGAATAGCTACCACAGTGCAACGCTCTGGAAATCGACGCTAGCCTAGGATCATGGACGCACACCGCCGAATTAATGTGCTTAGTGTGGCCGTGTGCACTCGACTTT
Source organism: Chelonoidis abingdonii (assembly GCF_003597395.2). Taxonomy (NCBI): domain Eukaryota; kingdom Metazoa; phylum Chordata; order Testudines; family Testudinidae; genus Chelonoidis; species Chelonoidis abingdonii. Next base: position 133,781,532 of record NC_133771.1, read on the forward strand.
ATACAATCTATTTTATAAAACCGGTTTATGTAAAATCGGAATAATCCCGTAGTGTAGATGTACCCTACGAGGCAGATGGCAGGTGTACAGAATAGCGTGTTTATACCATTACGTACCATTTTGAATTTTGAGGGATAGTGACTTATTTTTGGTGTACCAGCATTTCCTTTTTGCCTATTACTTGGCCTTTATTGCTGCTAGGTCACACCAACTGCACCAACTGGGATATTGATCATATTGTGTATAATGGCATATATGCCCTGAAGATTATAGGTACACTTCAAGAAGAGGACAATAAATCAATCAGTATGTTTTCAAATTGCTAGCTAAAATCTTGGGTCAGACAAGGAGAGTCTTTCCAAGTGATATTCCAATGTATGGGCAATGAGCCACAGCATCTGAGCAACAGACTCTATCCCAGCCAATAGGACAACAGCCAGGAAAACAACCCGCTGCACTAATTATCTAGCAGTCAAACAGAGTAACACAGCTCGAGAGGGAGCCCAGGTCATTCAAGATATATTAAACTGAAAAAGTGAAGAGACGTTAATGCTTCAATTAAACAATAACAACAGGACTCCTTTGGAGCACCAAGGTCTTACAAAAATCTCACCATGGTCCAAGTGTGCAAAAAGACAGAAAAAGAGGCAGGCCATGCTTCTAAATAAAAGCTGCACATTTAGTTTATGGAAATAGGCAGGAATGTATGCACCATTTCTGGCAATCCCACTGATTAATCTATGCAATTACTCTGACTCTCTCAGCGGGTGCATTCCTTCAAGTTTGTTCTTCTTCTGTGGGAAATGCTTGACCTCTCATTTTGACATGAGGGCTTTCTGAACCACTTTTGTCATCTTACAGAGTATTTATGATCATATCTGTGTGAAATTATTGGGCAACATTCTCAGGTCAATTCCATTTCATTTGCAACCTTCCTGGAGTGCAAAGGGAGCAGAAATTCCATACTTTGCTCACAATGTAGCAGAGTTGGAGGAAAGATGGCAGGGATGGCTTTAACATCAGTCCCCTCCCCTGCAGCAGCCTCTTGTCTAGGAGTGTATTGGAGACATGGCTGGAGTCCAGTGTGCTCTAGCAATCCCAAGGCAGGGTACAGAACAATGGAACATGCCCATAACCTCACCTCTACCAAGAGTGGAGTTACAGGAGGCTATCACAGAGCATAAAATGAGTTGCACTGGCTGGATCAGAGATATAGCCAAGGAAGCTGAGGATGAAAACCGCCCATGCGCCTGACAGTTTCCACCACTGTTCTAGTCACAATTTAAAGTGGTTACCACTGCCTACCCTCCCTTAGGGTGAATGCCCCCTACAGCGCCAGGGGCAAGGCTGGTGAAGGGAATTATAAATTACACCTTCTTGCACCAGCAACAGTGAATCTGGCCCAAAAAGTCTTAACTTACTTCATATCATCAACCAAGGTAGCATTGCTTGAGAAACCACAGTTGTTAGTAAGCAGTGGGAGCTTGTAAATTGTCATTTTATGGGGGCAAATAAAAGTTATGGCTGTGTTATTTTTCTTTTTTAGAAACGTCTTTGTGATGGTGAGTTAACGGGTTCTAAATCACCATTTAAGGACCCAGAGGAAATGTTCCACCCTTATAATTTATAAGAGGGCTGATCTGAAGCCAAAAACTGCATGAGAGTGGCTCCATTTGTGTTCTAAAAAGGGAGAGGAGCTTGATAGCTTTTCTTTAATGGGTGGAAGCGTGTTGCAGGGTGAATGCAAGTCACAGACATGCAATGGATAAATGGAAACATGTACCATTTTTGCAGTCACACTGGTTCTAAGAGACCTGGCTGGTAATGTAATGTAGCTAATCCTCACACACTAATTGGTGTTGGCTAGCCAATGAAAATAAAAGAAATCTGAACAATTAGCCAGTGACAGAAAATAATGGATATTTATCCCAAGGGATTAGCAGATAACCTTGGCACTGATACACGCATCCAGTGTGCTTTATGTTCACAGTTGTATTTTGTCTAGGACACCACAAAAAACACAGTAAAATACGGCACAGATATAGGAGATTGTTTTATTACGCACTATTGATTCATATAGGCATAAATGTACATTTAGTGCTCATTAAAGGTGCCAGACTGATGCCGCTGGCAGCTGACATTTACTGTTGCAGTCACTGTTTAAAGCACAGAAGGGAGAAGAGCCAACTTCTGCATACTGACATGGCACCAAACCTCAATTCTGATTGGGAGGGGACATTTTTAGGGATAGTTCACGCTCCTTGCCCATTAAACCTTTGGCATCAAATCAAACATGGTGCCAGATCCTTGGTCAGCAGCCAGAAAGTCCACATAAGCAGCTACTTGAAGATTCCATACTGTATGGGGAATCCCCATGTGGCAATGTGGCATACAGCTGGCCTGTCATCTCCCACTCTCAATCCCCAAGGAAGGTGGTGTGCCTGGAGAATGGTTGAATGAGGAATGTGGCCAAGGAGCTAATGAGATTTGGTGATCCTCAGCTGCTGGAACAGCATATTGGGGACCTGCAGTCAGAGGCAACTTGGAACAGGCCTGCAGCTGCTCTAAATTGCACTGAGAACTGAGTCAGACTCCGATTTGTTGGCAGGATTATAAACATGCAGCACTAGTACAAACTGAGGACACTTTGCTGTTAGGAACTAGAGTGAGACCACCAAACTCAATTCACATGTATAGCTTCATAGATTCCAAGGCCAGAAAGGACCATTATGATCACCCAGTTAAACCTCCTGCATAACACAGGTCATAGAATTTCACCCAGAAATTCCTGCATCAAGTCCAATACCTTCTGATTGAGCTAGACCCTGTCTTTTAGAATGTCTTCCAGTCTTCTGATTTAAAGTTTTCAAGGAACAGATAACCCGCTGCACCCCAGTAAATTGTTTGAATTATTAATTACCCTTGCTTGTGCACTTTCTTTCCAATCTGAATTTGTCTAGCTTCAGTGCTTAGCCATAATGTCTTGTTAAGCCTCTGTCTGCTAAATTAAAGACCCCTCTACCATCAGAAATCTTCTTCCTAATTATGATTGCGTCATCTCTGAACCGTCTCTTGGACAAAATAAATAGATTGACCTGCTTAACTCTCTCACTGTAGAACAGGTTTTCCAGATCTTGAATTATTCTTGTAGCTCTTTACTGAACTCTTCTTAATTTTTTAACATACTTTTTGAAGTGTGGACACCAGAACTGAACATAGTATTCCAGTAATGATCTATATAGTGCTATAGAGAGAGGTAATAATACCACCTCTCTGTTTCTACTGTTTCCCCTGCTTATATATTCAAGAATCATGCTAGCTCTCTGAATCACTGCATAGGAGCTCACATTCAGTTGGTTATCCCATCTTAACCCTTAAATCCTTTTCAGAGCCAGTACTTTCCAGAATAGTCTCCTGTTCTGTAAGTGTGACCCATATTCTTAGTTCCTAGATGTATGACCATTCATTTGGCTGAATTACAATACATGTTGTTCAAGAAAGCCCCGCTTACCAAACGGTCCAGACCATCTGTAGAACTGTTCTATCTTTATCATTGCTTATTATGCCACCATTTTGTGACATCCACAAACTTAACCAACAATTATTTTATATTTTCTTCCACGTCATTGATAAAAACATTAAATAGCATTGGGCCAAGCTGTCGTAGCTTCCTACTCAGATTTGAACCTTAGCGTTCATAAAATGAGAAGCTAGCATGAAACCTCCAAGCTTAATTGCCAGCTTGGATCTGATATCGCTGCCACCAGCCAAAAATTCTTCAGTGCTTTTGGCTCACTCTGGTCTACCCATAACCTTTCCCTGCGGAACCCCAGAGACTTCAGAAGGCCTGAGTCTCACACAAAGGAAATATAACCTCCTCCATTAGTCTCCCTCTTATTCTCATCCCTCAGCCTCCCCTCCCTGTGTTATCCCTTGGCTGATACTTTGTATCTCTATAATCTCCTTGAATGCTCAAAACAAAGAGGGCAATACTTACTCTCCCTCCCTCCTTCTTCTCCTTGAGCTGCACAGATCACCTCCGAAATTAACACAAAGAGAATTCCTTCCCTTCGTTCCTTAGCCTACCCCATAGAAAATCAACATCTTAAAAAGAAAGCTTTATATAAAAAAAGAAAAACACCATAAACATACTGCATCAAGTGAATACACAGGCTACTTGCTTATAAGAAAATTATATGAATAAACAGCCTTATTCAAATAAGAAATACATTAACATTCAGCAATACTACACACATGTAAAATAAAATAAAAAAAAAAAGCTTACTGTCTTTCTATCTTTGTACTTACACTTGGAAACAGAAGATTAGAAAAGCCTGGAGATAGAAATCACTCTCATAGCCGAGAGAGCACAGAACAGAGAGAGAGACAAAAGACCCACACCCCAAAATTTCCCTCCCTGAGCTTTGAAAAATCCGGTTTCCTGATTGGTCCTCTTGTCAGGTGTTTGGTTCCCTTTGTTAACCCTTTACAGGTGAAAGAAACGTTAACCCTTAGCTATCTGTTTATGACACAAGTAAAGACCCAGGTGGGACCACACTAGAAATGATGATGATGATTCCTAATTTATAATTACTTCTTGAGATCTATGACGAATATGCCATCCAACAATCATCAGACAATGGTACCTCATAAATGAAAGAGGATGATTTTTCAGTTGCTCCAGAAACTCTTAATGACTGTCTTAATTACATTTTCATAAACTATCTGAAGCTTTGCTCTAGAACTTGTTGAAAATTTTCATAATTTGCCATTTTACTTAATTTTTATTGTGATTTTTATAAAAAAAAATAAAAGGAAAAATTGAGAATATTTTCACAAAAAAAAATCCTATTTTTGACCAGCTCTATTCCTCTCTATTACACATGATAATTTATTACTTTCAATAATTCTTACCTCCCTGACAGGGCTATTGTGCTCCTTATTTCATAAATGTGTATAAAATGCTTTTGTATTTAATTCAGTATTATTAGCTCACATGTGATGTGTCCTTTGTAAATACCAAAAGAAAAACATACACAATCTAAGACAACAACAACATTCACATAATACATTTAAATGTCAATCATGATTTAATAAAAACTCCTTTCTTCAGCACAATGCTAAAAGGGCAAAACTTGCCACCAATTTATTTACTACAGGAGATTTGAGAAAATACTTAAAACATTCTATTTTGAGATAGAAATAAAAATTCTTTTTATCCAAGAAAGGTAAAATCCAGCATGCTGTCAGAAGCAGGAAAATTCTACAGTCCAAAAGCTAATGAGGTAGATCTATCAATGCTCCAAATTTACATCAGGAAAAACAAAGATGTGAAGTAATTTTCCATATCTACCTTTAAGAACAGCAGTTTCCACGGTTTGGAATCTTAACTGAGTATATGCCTTACGTAAATGATGATTTGATAACTCATTCAAATACTTCAAAAACAAGTGTTGTCGTCAAAGTAGAAAACCAGCAGGCAAACTTAGAATAATGAGTCATAGCCAGATGTTTTGGTTGGGTAATATTGGTCATTCTCTGTTTAAGTAATTCATTGCATTGATTAAAAGATATCAGCAATAAGTGAGTAATAGAAAAACCCAACCTAGCTATAATAAATTCTAGGGTCTTATATCTTGGAAATAAGGTGTACACAGATTGCTCTTCCAACTCCTGAAGGCAAAGAGGGGCAATCTATAAGCTGGAACAGTACAGATATTAGACCATAATTTAAGAAAAGCAATACAAGATCTACTACCAACAGAAAAAGCCACTCACCTTGGCACATAAAGACAAGACAGGGATAGAATTTGGAAGAATAAAAAGTCTTCTCACAATTTTTTTTTAATGACTTCTAAGGCCAAATTTCTTTCTTTAAAATATCCATTAAATTAAATATAAATTAAAAAGAAGAGGCACAAGAAGGCTTCCCTGGTATACTTCCCTAAAAGTAGGGAAAACAGCACATTCTCCACCGACTTTAGATCTTACCCTAGCCATATTGCCATGGCATAAAGCCTCCAAAATACACAAAAAGTTTAGCTGGATATCCAGGCTTCTTAATTTCACCCAAAGTTTGTCTTGGTTAATAGAATCAAATGACATCTTTAGATCTATGAAAGCACCATACAATCTAATACCCTTAACCACAGTATATTTATAAATTATATAGAATAAAATAAAATAATTATAATTTGTGACTCTACCAGCCCTAAAGCCAGACTCCTCTTCATGTAGTAAATTAGCCTCTAAAGCGCATATTTCAAGTTTAGATAGTAAAAATCTGGAAGGAATTTTCTCTGCCACATCTAACAAATTAATAGGTCTGTATGAAGTAGGATTCTTTCTGTCCTCTTTTTTTAAAAATAGGAGCTATCACACTAGACTTCCAGCCACACAAAATCTATCCAGTATGATTGATGGCAGTAAACAATTTAGTTGAGACTGGAGACCACCAACCAAGATTTCCCTGAAAAATTTCAGCAGGAAAATAATCATTCCTTGGGATATTTTTTTTTCAGTCATGGGGCTAAAATAAACGTCCAGTAATGAAGACCAGAATGGTCAATCAAAGAAAGAATTCCTCATTTCATTAACTGTGGTAGAATTAGATTTTAAAAAAACTGATTGAGGGGAATTATTAAAAACCTAGCCAAAATGTGCTATCCAGGCTTCATCATTAATATGCAGTTCCTCAACTGGAGTATATCTACCAAAACCAAAGGCCACCAACTTCCAAAACTTGGAAGATTTTTTAGTTTTAATTGCTACTTCAAAATCCTTCCACAAGGAACTAAGACAGTCTTGGGTTTTATGTATAATTCACCTTTATATCTTCCTCTGGCAGCTACTAAATTCTGAAGTAAATAAGAAGTGGGATTGTGTTTTACCCTAGTAGCTGTGTGCACTAGAACAGACTTCTCCATCAAGTCAACATCATACCAAGTGTGCTTATATTTGAACGTATTTTTGGAATAATTAAAAACAAAATTAATTTGTTTAGAGACAAGTGGTTTTAAGATCTTCCCAGCAACGCATATGATTCACAAATTTGAGAGGAATTCTTAGAATTAATAATTAGGTCTCTGAAAAATCTAACAGCAGAGTCCTGCAATCTCTTTGAAAATTTGTTCTGACTGGCTGAGATCCATTTTAATCTTTTACAACCACATTGGTCCAAAGGGATAATTAAGGCATCCTTACCTAGCAGAAATAAAATGCTTCCTGAAAAGGGCACTTCATCCATAATTATAGCGAGAGGTCACCATCTAGCCAAGAAAATATACAGAAATCCCTATAGAAGGGCCAATTCACTACAGAGATAACAATATAATCAATAATACTATCACCATGTAATATGAGTAAAATGCTCTTCTTTATCTCCCTCACTTCTTCCATTTACAGGTATCAGATTAAACTTATCTGAAAAAGCCTTTAATTTTTGTCCAGAGATGTTAACCACCTGACCTCTAGAGTTTTGAGGGGGAAGTTAAAAAACTTCTTCAATATTTTCTTTCCCGGATAGTTAGTTAGAGGACCTGTTCAGCGTCAAAGTCTTCCACAATAATTAGACATGCCATTGGAAATTGAAGTCCTACTATATCATTTTGCTCATTCTGGCGCTCTCACAATGACTCAGAATAAAAAGGGGGAAGATATGGAGGGAAAATAAACATTTAATACTAAAATTTGGAGACCAGGAGAAAAAATTTAAAATATAGCCTGAATGTCCAAACACTTTGGGCTTTCCAGTGTAAAGAAACCAAGGTGCCAAGTCCTCCTGATGTACAACTCCTTTTTGACAATCAACTTCCTCCTTAGAGAAATAATAAAAAACCTGGAATGATTTCAGAGTCAGCTAACCATGTGTCTTGTAAAAGAATCAAATCACAAGTTTCCAAACATTTAAAAAAAACCCTCTAGTGTTCATCTTATTTTTATACTCAGATAAATTTGAGGATAAAGCACATAAATTGTGCTTGCAAAAACTCTTTCTAGATGGAGGCAAAGGAATTGGACAATTTAGTCAAATATAAATAATGAATCCAACTGCCTAACTGTAAGAATTGGATTAATCTCCAAATACCACATTATTCTGATGAGTAATCTACATGGAGATTGTGAACATAATGGTGGAAGGGAATCCTCTTGAAATTCTATCTCAAGGCTCCTATAACACCATTTGGGGGAAGGGGAAAAGGTAAAGCTATTGGGCCTAGAATAAAAGATCAAAGGATCAAACATGGGAGACCCAGTTAAATTAATATTACAAAAAGTACTAGAATGTATCTGAGAAAAAGAGGATGTAAACCCTAAAATATATTCTCGTAAGTTAAATAATAAGAACCTCTTTTTGTAGACCCAAAGAATTATATTTTACATTATTTGAGAATGTGCTGTAGACTAGAGTAAGGATATAGCAAGAGTGGTTCCTACTCTAGAAATGAAGCCTTAAATGTTTCAGAGCTTTGGGATCTTAACTATTTCCAAATTCTAGAAACTATATGCCAATAAGAAAGTTCTACTGTCCAACTCTCATGCACATATTGAGAATAAAGGTGCCTCATGAACTTAACAGTTAAACGGTAACTAACCTTATCAACCAATAACTGGTTTAGATCAAAATCTGTAAGGGTCTGTCTGTCTGAATACAGTCCCCTTGAAAACCTAAAAAATCAACGCAGAGACCCATTTATGTCAAGTATCAGAGGGCCAAATTTTCAGCTTTTTCTAAGACAGATATTTGAAGGATTGCTAAGGGAGGGGGAATTATTCCTGGAAGTATTTAAATCAAGAGACAGGATTTTTGAAACCTCGGAGATCCTGTCTATGGTAAACCAATAAGAGGAGGAGTGAATTTCTCTTCATTTAGCTTTAGGAACATTAATAAAGTTCTGTATATTCCCACCTTGAGTCAAATTTATCTATAATTTTAGATTTTTCTATCTCCAGATTAGATTTAGCTGTGCGTGGGGTTGCAGTGGGGGAGGGAATCTAGCTTGCCAGTTAGATCAATCCTCCCATAATCCACCCAACAGAATTTTAAATTCAAATAGAGTTCTTAATACTCTCTAACTCCTCCACAGGAGATTTCAGCAAAGATAAAACCAATGGGAACTGGGAATCATGAAAAGGAGAGTTATAGTCCACTGACTCTGATGATACAGGTTAGTAGATATTGCTTCTACTATTCATAAGTTCTAAGTCTATAAGAGCCATAGTCTATAAAGATACTCAGTCGATAAAGATACTTCCAGGGGGTTCCTTCCCCCAGACTTCAAAGTAGCAGGAAAATAGAACTAGTATGTGCCAAACTCTTGGTGGTGAGGAAGAGAGTTTGCTTCTTGAAGAAGCCAGTTAATTGTAATAGATGAGGATACACAGGTCAAGCTGGCGGGAAGCAAACAATCTCTAAGGCAAATGCCTACATACTTCAAGATCTCTCACAACTGGGGAAGAGTAGAATAGACCTCTCAGCCTTCAAATTAGGGCCATCCAGCTATTCCCAACAGAGTGGGAGAAAGGGCTCCTTCCCAGCTCGCTCCAGCTCAGTCACCACTCAGCCATCACCACTGTGATATTGCTACCCCCTATGGAGGGGAAAGGGTGAGCTCCTCTCCAAATCAATCAACACCAACCGTCGATTTAAAAGTTTTATTTAAGCTTCACAGATTCCTGTCAGGGAGGAAGACTCCACACCAGTCAGGCCTGTGTCCAACATAGACGATACTACCACCTTTCACAGCTCTCAGGGAAGACAGCTCCCTGCTAAAACTCTCATTTCCACAGTCTTCACCTCTGCATCCGATTGAGGCCCACTGCACCCACCACTTCTTTCAAATCTCCAGACTCTCCAAGGCCACAAAGCAACACTACCACATGTAGGAAGCTGTTGCTTATTCCCTCAGTAGCACAGACTCCCAGCAGGTACTCCACTCCTCCCCAGCCCAGGAGGCTGAGCCACCTCAGAGACTGCTGTCCGTGCACCCCCACAGGCAGCTCCTCACTCCAGGTGCTGAGCTCACTGTTAGTGGATGGGTTCACTTCACTTCCAGTGACTCATCCAAGATGCCAGTCATTGTTATTTATTATTATCCATATTATCAAGGGGGAGTGTGAGGTGTTGCACGCACAGGTTGACTCTGATCTCATATGTATAGTCAACCTAATTGGAAGTAACTGTCTGAATAAAGATTACTCGCTTGAATAAGGATGGCAAAACATGCCCTATATTTTGCTAGCTAATTAGTGATCTCTTGGCATTATTTTACATGAAAACAGATTCAGATTTCCCTGCAAAGCAAATACTTACTAGACATTTGGAAAATGATAGAACATTTGTTAAACAGCACAATTAGTATCTCTGTTCAGCAAGTGAAAAGATTTCCGATAGCAACTGGAAAATATTTAGCAACCAGATCTTTGTCAGCATGTGTCCCTAACTGCAGGTAAAGGTTAGAAGTAGAGGTGAGCAGACAGAGGTTTACAAGTGTCATGAGCGTATACCCCATTGCAAGAAGCTCCATTGCTTTCTGGAAGATCCTGTTTAAAACATCTTGGAAATTAATGCACAAAAAGCCCTGCATTTTGAGTCAGTTAAGATGGCTCTACGCCTAACACAAAACCTAAAAAGCAAGGAACGAAAAGGTTAAGGCTACCAAGCTAACATACCCTCTACTCCCCCAATCACATATACATAACAACTAAGAGAACACCACACAATTGGGAATGCATCACAACCTTAATTCTGCCCCACTGCTAGTCTTCCTTCATCCCTTCCCCAATTCCACTTACAAAAACAGAACAGACTCTTCTCCCACCACACACACACACACACTGTTCATTCTACCCAATTCTGTGAAATTACACATGCTCAGGTTTCAGGCAGAGAGTACTGGAAGGCTGGGGCAGAGTTAAAGTTGCGGTGCATTCTCTGTGGTGTGTAGTGCTTATGTTAATGGTCTTCATAAATTCATAGATTCCAAGGACAGAAGGGACCACTGTGACCACTGAGCCTGACCCCCTGTATAACACATGCTGTAGAACTTCTCTGAAAACATTCTAAGAGCATATCTGTAGATTAAAAGATAAGTGAATGGTTATGTGCATGTCTCTTGGTGAGGGAGTAGAGGGTGTGTACTGTTACTAGGCTTTTTTCATTTCCTTGCTTTTTAGGTTTTGTGTATACAGAAACCTTGACTGACACACAGTGTTTTGTGTATTAATAGAACAGAACCTCCTTTAGTTCCCCTCCTAGCTTTACATCCAAGAATACAGAACCTGTCATTACTTTAACCCTGTGTGGTTTATCTGTTCACCCTTTGTTTTATTATTTATATTTACCAAAGCCCAGATCCTTAAAGGTATTGAGGTGGCTATCTCTCACTGGGTCTAAATACCTTTGAGGATCTGGGCCCAAGTTGCTAATGTACTTTGTTTACAAAGAAACCCTCAACCCAACAAAGTAATTTAGGACTGGTTGAGCAGTTTCCATGCTGACTGTAGGGCTCTGATTGGTTTTGTTATGTTCCCTCCACCTTTGGTCACAACTGACTTTCATTCCATTTCCCCTCCTGGATCCGTGTGATACGATGATGGATCTGGATAAGTGGTTGGAATTTAAGAGATATGTCTCCTATAAAATAAAATATGTTCTTTCAAACCAGCACATCTGCTGCCTCGAGTTCATTTTATTTCTCATTAAACATGTCAGTTTGTGAAGTGAGTTGTTTCACTTTTGAGAGGATTCTGTTGCCGGGAAGATGATGAAACATAGCAATGACACTCAGACAAACTTCTCTGCTTTCCCCAGATGAGACTCTTCTCACAATAATGCGAGAGGCTGGGATTCCAGATCTCATTGTCTCTGAAGAAAATAAGAGCTTCCGCTTTACATGACCCGGCACAATGTGTTTCACTTCAGCAAACACTATTTTATGACAGGAGTGCAAGTATCACATCAGTGCAGAATCCCACAGCCTTAGGGCTGACAGTATATGGGACTATAAAAAAAATCTGTTTGTGAGTGAACTGCAGTTCAATGATTCAATTAACATTATGCTGAAGCTGAACGTTGGAATTCAGTTAGGAAGTGACTGATTCTGTCTAAACCCTGGATGCCCTCTTAAGAGAAAGTAGTTCAGGTTTTTTAAAAATACCTTGACTTTCTTAAAGTTGGCAGATGCAGGGCTGCCCTCTGTTAGAACAAATGTAAAATATATGAACAAGTCCTACTGGGCAACCCAGAGACTGTTCAGAAAAAGCCAATCGTGCGCAACTGATAACTAAAAATTAACATTTAGACTGGGCAGTTAGATGTCTAAATGGGCATGTGCACATTTGATTACTGTAATTGTTTTTTAAATCACAAGGAGTGCAAGCACATATATTTGCACATGTAAACAATTATGAAAATTTGGACCTTAATAATTCAGATTCTCAGCTAGTGTAAACTGGCATAGTTCCAATCACTTTAGTAGAACCACTGATTTACACCGGGTAAAGATCTGGTCCACTATGCTTTTCATAAAAAACAAGAGATTGCCTTAAGAGCAAAACAGACCACAACCCTAAATATGCCATCACAGCAGTGCCACCACGGTGTCTATTCTAAAGTTCTTATGCAGTATTTATCATACTACCCTAGCATCTTCCAAAATGTTACTAATGTATAGGAGTGGTCTACAGGGGACCTGATTCTCTGCTTCTTCCTTCCCAGGTTCAAGGAGGCTCACAGAGCGAGAGGTAGGCTAACTGTTGTTCTTCGATGGGCTTGAAGAGCAACCTAAGACTTTGAACAAGGTTGAAGAAGCCCTGATTTTTAGTGTAACCGTATTCTAAATGTTAAGATCCACAGGAGCATATGCACAGACCCAATAGTCACTACTTTCTAGGGCAGCCGTCCTCAGACTGTGGTGCCCAAAGCACTTGCCGGTGGTCTGAGGAGAACTGGCTGCTCATATGGTGCTACCTCCTCATTTCAAATTCCTTTTTCATGTATCTTAGGTCTTCATTACAAAGAAGCTGCCTCTGTTAGGGGCTGAACCTACAAAAGGGGAGGAATTGAAGAAGTATGAGGCACCCTCAAGGACTGATGCCTCTAGTGAGAGAAGATTATGCAGGAGAGAGGAGGACCAGGGCAGAGAGAAGCATATCCAGGGGAGAGAGATGGGGAATGTAGGGAGAGAGAAAGTACAGATGGGAAAGGGAAATTGTTCTTCCACCTGACACACACATACACACACACACACACACTATCTTAAGAGAAAAAACACATATTTCATTAAAATAATTAAAAATATGAATACTTCCCCAGTATTTTTCCATGTTAGCTACTCTGGTAGGTACTACAGCCCCATGTTAGTAAACTCATGTCCTAAGCCAGTAACCTCAGGGTCTCCTATGCCTGGCCATCAGACCAATCAGCTAGAGGTGCTCAGCCAGTGACATAACAAAGGTTGGAATGCCCAGAGTGCAATGGGAGACAGGTCTCTCTCTGTACAACCATGTGGTCTATAATATGGAAAATGTTGCAAACCCCTGTTCTAGGGATTGCTGGCTCAGCGCCAAGGTCACAGACACAGCCCCAAGATTGCGGATCTACCTTAGCAATTCTAAAGAGTGGATTTGTTCCTAGCAAAAGAGAGAGTGATGGGGGGGAGGGACAGGCGAGAGGTGCAAGCACATCAGACAAGTTAAGTCATTGGAAGTGAAGAGAACATTAACAAAACAACTGGTACAAGAACAGGAACCCCTTATGGTTGCCAGGATTTATTTTGCTATGTACTATTCAAGGAAGATATTTCTCTGACCCATGGGAAAAGCAATGTCATTTTTGGATGGATCTGATATTCCACCTGAGTCAACCTGGTATGTACTATAATCCCAACAACTATTTGCTACGATTTGAGAAATACCAGGTGTAAGAAATCAAGATGCTATATTTCATTTGTGCAGACTTGGAAAGGAAGTTCTAAATGTCATTCTTTCCATTCAGATTTTTGTTGAATGAAATAAGACCCTCTTTCTCTTACTGGCTCAGATAAACACACTGCTAAAATCATGTTATTACACGGAGCTGTTTCTCAACAAAAGCTACTCCACCAATGTGCTGTTCACACTGCTGCCTTAATATCTAACCCAAATGAACCACAAACATCTAATTTTAACTATTTACCATTAATAACCAATGCCTGAACATGATGCTAGTGGACACTGAAAATATCTACTATCAGGTGAAATGTCTGAACTGAGATTCTGATCATATCCTGTTGTTACATACTCCATGGTACTGTTTCTAAGAATATATGTTAACCCTAATGTATAGCCAGTTCCAATTTGAATGCAATTTTCTACCTAAAGCTGGTCCACTCAAAAAGTTCCTTCCAGTTTTATATATAATATTGGTTATTGGCATTCCTGCTTATAACTGAATACCAGTTGTAATATCTGTGCAACCAGAAGAAACTTTTAAACTGTGCCAACTTAAATTCTCCCTACAAATTATTATTCAGTATTTTGTTTTTCCATAACAGAGAATATTCTGGAGACCAAGTTTCCCTGGATTACTTGGTTCCCAGGTAAACGATTCCTTTTTCTTCATTTTCTACCACTTTCCCTCCCCAGTAGCTATGCTGTGGGATATGTACTACTCCGGAGATTCTGGGCCAAAGTCTTTTCAGTAACACTGGTGTAAAGCTGGAGTTATATTAATGGAGAAGAATTTAGTACTCTTTTGCCAGTGAATAAACCTGCTACATCTGGTGTCACACAGAAGTTTATTTTAAGGTAAGATACCCCTTGAACATCAGCATAAAATGCAGGACAGGAGGGAAAAGGAAGTAGATATTGTGCTCTGGGAAAGTATGGTGAGGATCAGGCACTACTGGCTATATAGTTCATGCTTTTCCAATCTGTCCACTTTCTCTCCTGGCACCCTTTTCAAAAGAGTAGTTTGAAAATATTAAAAACCATGAAATGTGACCGCTTCTGCAATTCATTGCAAATTCAAAATTGGTTCTGTTTTTACAGAGGTTTGTGCTGATATGGAACCATTTAGAACCAGAAATTTAGGTTATTCTTCAGCAATGCCGTTTTCTTGTTTTGCATGTTGCTTATAGCCAAAATACAGTTTGGGAAAAAATGTAATAAAAATACAAACATTTGGTGGTGGTAGAAAATTTCACAAACATTTTCAACACAGCCCTAAGTCTCATCTGCTCTCCAACCACGAGAATATTTCCATTAGGTCCATGCCACTATTTGCCAAAGGGTAGGGGCATGGGGATTTTTGTGGGATGCTTCCCTATCTTCTCCTGACTGTAGTCATTAACAGCTGCACAATGAGTAACAAGTGTGTATAAACACTACCATACTTTGCACTGCTGAAAATGACTAAATCAGGACATATCTTTTTATTGTATCTGTCTTCAGGTGTATTGGCTGCTTCTAAACCAAATGGTGGTGGGGAGATATTTTTTCCTAGCCTAGGGAGCCTTCCTATGGCACTGTTTTTAGAATATCTTTGACTACGTTTGTTTGCTTTTTAAAATTACTCATGCTGATAGATCCTGGTTGGATGCTGCAGGCCAAGTGGCACGGGTCAACTAAAAAGCAGAGCAACTGGGCCTGGGATTTCCTGAAATGATGACTCTTCATGGAGCAGATGGGAAAAGGGATCTTACCTATAGGACCTTTGGTAAATCCCCTTTTTTCTCAGTGAAAAATTCTCATTTGGCCAGTAGGAAAGGATTGCTTATATCAGGGGTCAGCAACCTTTCAGAAGTGGTGTGCCGAGTCTTCATTTATTCACTCTAATTTAAGGTTTCAAGTGCCAGTAATACATTTTAATGTTTTTAGAAGGTCTCTTTCTATGTCTATAATATATAACTACACTATTGTTGTATGTAAAGGAAATAAGGTTTTTAAAATGTTTAAGAAGCTTCATTTCAAATTAAATTAAAATGCAGAGTCCCCCAGACCGATGGCCAGGACCCAGGCAGTGTGAGTGCCACTGAAAATCAGCTCGTGTGCTGCCTTGGGCACGCGTGCCATAGGTTGCCTTATATTCTGGTTGAAAAATGCCACAGCCATTGTGAATACGAATGATACTCTTCATTATATAATAGAGTATTCCCCAGCTTTGATGTGTAGCATTAAGACCTGCTGGCAATTATTCCTCTCATCCTGAGCCTGTGACATAGTACAGACCTTTGCCTTCATATTAGCCCAGAAAATTAGAACTGCTGTGCCAGTAACCTCAACAAAATCTGTGCCTTGGCATCAATCCTGCCAATGACAGGTGTTGAGCGAGAGACTCCAGAAGTCTGGCCATCAAATAAGCCCAACAAGGTCGGGGTGCTGAGGTGTTAAAGTTGACAGTCCCTCAGTTTGCACTTCTGGGAGCTGTTTACATGGTGCTTTGGGTGAAGTTCCCTCAACTTTGGAACTTGCTTTCTCCTTTTGGTTCAACAGAGCCTGCATTTGCATACAGATAATACGGTGATGGCATCCATGAAAGAATCTAAATAGACTAACAATCAGAGCGTGCTGCAAAGCAATCCAGCCTTTCCTAATGGAGTAGGTTAAGTGGGTGTGTACATCAGAGGCCAGAGTTTTATGTCATTTTTCTTATTATGTCAGTCTAGAGTAGACTAAACATTAGAGAGATAGTCACTTATATAATTAGAAAAATAAAAAATATATAAAAATAAACATAAAAAACTTATGGGGAAAGTTATGGTTTTACTGTTTACATCTTAAAAAAATAAAATCCACATACTTAGAAGAAAGACGCAACAACAGTCAGGTGTTCACCACAGGCAACCAAACACTTGTAAATAAGGGCACAAGCAATTTCATGAAGTGGAGAAGCTAATGTTACTTTGGCCAGTGCTTCCTTTACTTACATGGCTACTTACAATTGCTGGGAAATAGAAGACAGCATGAAATACTTAAGCAGTGTGAAAAGGCCATAAAAAGAGTGCAAGTGTGGAAAGCAGAGTTCCTGAAAATGCTGCAAAATATTTTTAGTTTTGTTAAGAAAATTTTGGAGAGACAAAACAGGCATATTTTCCCAATAACATGCCTGGGGAAACAATCCTCTTGCACCACACATCTTCCCCCTCAGAAGTCTATTGCTAAAAACAAAATAGAACATTCCTAAGTCTGGAGAAAAGTGTTTAACCTTTCTGAGTGTAAATCATCATCTCCCTCCACCCCATTCCCCTCCCCATCGCCTGCCTCCCACCAGAGTACTTGCCTTTGCTTTGTCCAGCTCAGGCTGCACATTAAAGCTACTGATTTTTCCTGAAGATGGAATGCATCTTCCCTTCAAACTGCCCTGCAGTCAACACCGTGGTTGGAAATAACCTGAGAACACCAGGCTCTGAGAATCTCCATAGGGCAAAGTGATTTCCTAAATTACACATTGCAGACTAATTTTATTGCTTTAAGAATATAAACCAAAAACTCCCTTGGTTACAATACAGGGTATACAGAACTCTTCTCTGCACAGGAGACAAATCCACAAAAATGGGGTTGAATTAAACATACCAATGGCATAAGAAGCTATATGGTAATATCACCCCACCACCACCAAGTAGCTGCCTCTCTCCTCACTACTCTCTGAGCAGTGCTCCATGCAACAAAGAGGATGTGGAGAATTGTGGAAGAGTCTAAGAACAGCAACGGTATGCAAAATGTTCCTCTCTGAGAGTGGTGGAACTTACCATGCAAATTGCATCCTAAGTCATTGCTGACCTCTCTGCCTTTACAAACTGTAGAATGTGGGCACATGGCCAGGGGCAATAGCCATCCTAATGGTGATGCCTATTGTCTGATCAGACTTTGGCCTATTCTACACCTAAAATTTAGGTTGACCTAGCTATATCACTCAGGGCTGTGAAAAATTTCACGCTCTTTGCAACGTAGTTAGGTTCTCTTAACCCCTGCAGTATTTCCACCTAGATTGACGTAAGAACTGTAGCTACCGTCTCTCCAGGGGGTGGATTTACTACAATGATGGAAAAAAACCCTTCCGTCATTGTAACCAGTATCTATGCTGTAACAGCGTAGCTGCAGCACTACAGCTGTGCTGCTGTAATGCATGTTGTGTAGACATGCCCTGAGAGCTGTGGGAAAAGACTTTATTATTCCTGCAGCTCTATATGATCCATAAAACTGAGGGCTTGTCTACACAGGAAAATTTAGTTCCCCATGTGGACACACTTATTCCATAATAGCCATTTTGCTTTAAACCCACAGCCTACCTTACTCTGGGATAACTTCCCCATGTAGAGACACCCTGAGGGTCACACACACTCCATTCCATTCTGTTACCAGTCCTGTCTCCCAGAGAGACAGCTATGGTGAAAAATGTCAGGACCTGGGAATACAGATCTGGTCTTCTCTTTCATGTTTTTTAATATGCTCTCCCCATATATCATTCTATTGTTTCTTATTTTTTATATTTTGTCATTGTAGGAAAATATTTGTCAAGCTTTACTCACTCTTTAAATGTGTGTGTTAAATATTCCAAGTGGAAACAGAGCTTTGGAAGAACAGCTCTCCCAGTTCCCCCTGTGGATTTAAATGGATGTTTTCTTCAGTTTTTCCTTATTTCACTTCCGAAAATATTCCATTTAGTATTGTAGTGCTGCCATATTCCACTCCAGAGGTGGCTGCATGGTGGTAGCATGGAGCCCACAAACCAGTTTTTGAAAAATTGGCCTTATTTTTACATGATTTTTCATGTTAATAGGAATACATTCCATAATCTGGTTACATGACTAACTACAGCAACATGAAAGTAGAAAAGTAATGGGTATAGGTTAGTTTAATTAAACCAGATCTTCATGCACTCAAATATTTCCTCTCTGGCTCCAGTTCAGCAAAGCACATAAGCACATGTTTAAATATAAATATGTGAGCAGGGTTGGCTTTAGGCCGATTCCCCTGATTCCCCAGAATCGGGCCCCACGCCTAAGAGGGCCCCGCATCTTAGGCACCTTTTTAATTTTTTTTTTACTCACTCTGCAGCGGTCCACTCTGGGGGTCTTCAGCAGCACTTCAGCAGTGGGGGGTCCACTCCGGGGGTCTTCAGCGGCATTTCGGTGGCAGAGGGTCATTCTGTGCCGTGGAAGACCCAGAGTGCTGTCAAAGCCCCGGACCACCGTTGAGTATTCAAATCGGTCCCCGCAGTTCATAAAGCCAGCCCTGTATGTGAGTAAGCCCATTGGTTTCCACTGGACTACATATGTGCTTAAACTTTAGCATGTGCTTAAGAGCTTTGCTGAAGCAAGGCCTTAATTAGTGAGCCATGACTGTTATAGCTACTGACTGTCACTTATTAATATGTATTTTTAAGCACAATTCTCTCAATATGCTGCTAAGATTTCCTAAGGGGTGAGACAGTGATATCTATGCCATTTCCAAACATCTCATGTCTGCCCACTAGCCAGATATGATGCTTGATTTAAAGGAATTTGTGAAGCAAGTTTTTCCCCCTTAAATTATCATGATTTGAAATTTGAAGAGATTTGACAGCTCCAGGCATTCATGCATCCAAGTTTGGATAGGCAGCTGCTTCCCAAAGGGGATATTATTTATGTCCCAACACATGCACACCTGGAGTAGAGAGCTGGGGTCACCAGCACTGAATAAAATTTTGATCTGAGAGAAGGAAGGTTTAATTCTTCAGATCTGAAAGGATGTGTAAATACAGAGAAAATTCAGAGTATATTCCCCACACAAAAAACTTTAAGGGAAAGTCAAGGTTACAGGTACATATCGGGGAGTTGAGAGGAGAGCTGGATGAATTTTTTTCTTAAAGTATTCTTTTGTTGTTCAAAAAAGCATTTTTCAGGTAACAAAATTATTAGCCAAATTAGGGTCAAATTCAGCAAAAGGTTTTGGTTGAACTTCTTTTTGAAAGAGTCAAAACTTTTCATTTCAATTATTTTGAAACATTTAAATTCAGCTGTTTTGTTTCAACACATTTCATTTAGAAAATGTTGAAATGTTTTGACTTTTCAGTTCGAAATGGTATTTCAAATTGACTTTGGGACAATTAAAAAAAAAGGTGAAAAACACCCCAAGGCATGTTTTCAAATCCTTTAATCAGTCTCTTGGATCTTCTCTGACCCCTCTCCAGTATTCCAACATTCTTCTTGAATTGTGGACATCAGAACTGTACACGTTATTTCAGCAACAGTTGCACCAGTGCCAAGTACAGAGGTAAAACAATCTATCTACTCTGACTCAACTTTCCTCTATTTACGCATCCAAGAATTACATTTCAATGAGACTACTGAGGGAGTAAAGTACTCAAAGACTTCATCTACACTGTGAGATAAGGATGTAATTCACAACTCCGGTACACATACACATGCTAACTCTCATCTGAGCCAACACACTAAAAATTGAACTGTAGCCACAAGTGTAACCTGCAAGGTGGGAGAGTCCCAGAGCTTGGGCTGCAGGTTGAGTGTGACCACTTACACTACAATTAAACAGCCCTTTGATCCCATCTCAGCTGGTGTGGGCCAGTCACAGGTGTCTAATTGCAGTGTACACATACCCTAAGGTGCAATTCTCTTTCTTCCCTTACACTCCCGATGTTTCATGGCCATTAGATCCGCACATCACCTTGCTGCATAAACACATTATATTACCATACACCAAGGCAAAAATGCCTGCATCATCTCAAGGAAACTGTAAGAGGCCAGTAATTTCTGAGATTCTAAACAGAATCATGGAACTATTACCCACTGGGTCTAGCTTGTACAGTACAAAATGAGCTGATAAACAGAGTATGAGTTTTCTTAGACACTTCATCCAGCCCCAATTGAGATGATCCTGGATCTCTCTGATGGTTTGCCCCAGAATGAAGCTATATTGTGTAGCATCACATTTATTTTTATGCTTAATTGCTTGAATGCAACAAAACTTTTCAGGTGTCTTCAAGCAGAATACATTTGTCCTGCTGTTTAATATGCTAGATACACCCATCTCAATATTCTACAAAAATGGAACGTTTCATTAATGACAGTAGCTATTTAACCTTTCCTTCCCTATTCTTAAACATTTCTTTATCTTTTTCATAGGTGATTATTAAATTGCAATATTTTCTTCATATTTTGACCGGCGCTAGTGAGGTAATTTTTTTTTCGTTTCAACTTTTACATCCCTTACTGAGCTTTTGAATCCTTGTGATCTAATCTATGCCACCTTCAGAGGGCTCCTCAAGAGGGAACCATATTCACCTGCATTGCTAGGTTGTGATAAGCCATTCAGCTTCATGCACATATGATGGGCCTGAGTGTCCAATGGTATCTATTGCCATAGCTGCAGACAGCTAGTCTGGTTTACCCCAGATGAAAATCTGGTGTACGATGGTCCTTTGCAAATTATTTTAACAAAATAAAAAGTCATTAACATTAGCAGAAAGAATATGTATGTGTAATGGTGAATCCTCCTGACCACCACAGGAGAGGAAAGCAATTAGACTCTGAATCAGAAAAGCACTTAACCACCAGCTTAACCCGTAAGCAAGGCTTGCAGTTAAGCATGGGTTTAAATGCTTTCCCGAATACAGATATTTTCCTGAACCAGGGTCTTGGTCATCTTCTTTATGTGTCAGACAAGTATTTTTTTACATTGTTATTTCCTGTGGATAATGGGGGACTTTTTAGGGGAAGACATTAAAAGGACTCAACAGAAATTAAAGTTTCTGCATTGGAAATTTTGGAGTAACTTGAGAATTTCAAATGCAATAAATAACTGATGATACTTAGATACTCGTAGATTTGCAGACTTTAAGGCCAAAAAAGGCTATTACAATAACCTAATTTGACCTCTTGCAAAACACAGGCCATACATTTTTACGTAGTAGCTCCTGCACCAAGCACATAACTTGTCCATAAACAACAGGATATGTTTTAAACCTGACAGAGATGGGGGTTACTACTGAAAAATCTAAGATAGGCAGAGACCAGTGATATTCATCTGAGATTCCTAAAGGAAATAAGGAGTGAAATGGCTGAGTTATTGAGAAAGCTCCATACTTGTAACCTATCTCTAAACGGAGCAACTATTCCTGGAGACACAATCCGGTGAGCTTCTGAGGAGTTAACAATTCTTTTAACTCTGATTTTCTTCAGAGAGAGTAGAAGATGCTCAGCATGTCACAGGATCAGGTCCATAGATTAGGATATCACCACTGAGATGCCTATTTTGTTTTTAATTTTTTTTTTTTAAGAGCCACAGGTGATCCTGGAAGTTACTGCCTGGTGACAGTCACCTTTGTACCAGGCAACTGTTTGAATCTAATTTAAGACAGAATGCAATTATATTTAGCTAAGTACAGTATAACCGTATAGGGTCAAATTCCAAGCAATGAGATATTGAACAAAGGAATACATACTTTCACTGTTCAAATGGATAAAGTTTATGCCTGAAAGTATCCCATTAGAATTTAGTATTTATCAATCCAGAGATCACCCAGAAAATTTTAAATCAACACAGGAACCATATGAGTTTAATTTTGATATACAGAAATGTGATATATGGTAATATATACCATTATATTATTGTTCTTATTATTATTACAGTTCTTTATAGGACTTTTGATTCACTTAGGAATGAATACTGTTTAATCTAATGTTTGTTTTTAGAAAGTGCATTTCTGTGTTATTTAAGAAAAATTACATACACACCTTTTAGAGAGAGAGATAAAAACACCGTTTCTGTACAAGAAAATTCTGTCCCTATCACATTCTTTCTTAAGTTTATAGAACACTAGGGAAAAGTAACCCAGAGGACATGATTTACGTGGACTTTCAAAAGCTGCCAATAAAGTCCCACTATAAGAGGAAAAAAACTACAAGGCAAGAAATAAAGTTGTGCTGTTGACCAATTTTTAATCTACAAAGTTTACCTGAGATAGAAAGAGAGTATTGTAGTGAACAGCTTATCCTCAGAAAGGAGCAAGGCAACCCTGTCCTTGGTGGCCAAGTATGTTTGCTGAATGGCCTTTTATTCTTATAAATGTTCATTTGGTTAAAAATTATTGATATTTTCCTATGACTAACTAGGATTGGTTGGCTTAGTTTCAGCCCATTTTATGCAATAAATAACTCAATGTGGATCAAAATATTAAGCTTAAAAAAATCTGTTGATTCAGTCTCATGTAACAATGATTAATTCAGGAGACTGCATCTTAAAGTTACAGTCTTTTCTTTCCCTACCCAAATGTGTTTTACACTGATTTAATGAGGAGTAAGTACCAGGGAGAGATGCATCTCTTTCACAGACATAGTGTAAGGACTTGGCAAGAACTAGAGACTGCATTTAGTTGTGTGTGGTGGCAAAAGTACCTCTAAACCCAATATTTCATTGCATATCAAAGAAAAAGATGAATACATTCATAAAGTTTAAGCCCAGAAAGGACCTTTAGATCGTCTAGTCTGACCTCATGCATATCATAGACCATTACATTTCTCTCATTTACCCCTGTATTGAGCCCAGTAACTTGTAGTTTGCTAAAGCATATTTTTCAGAAAGGCATCCGGTCTTGAAGACACCAAGAGATTGAGAATTCCCACTTCCCTCATAGTTTGTTCCAAAGATTAATCACCCTCTGTTAAAAAATTGTACCTTATTTCTAACTGGAGTTTGTCTGGCTTCAGTTTCCAGCCATTAGTTCTTGTTATGCCTTTCTCTTGTTGTTGGCCCTTTAGTACCCTGTATTTTCTCCCCAAGATGGTACTTACACACTGTAATCAAGTCACCCCTCAATCTTCTTTTTGATAAGCTAAACATATTGGGTTCCTTAAGTCTGTCACCTCAAGGCATTTTTCCCAGCCCCCAGATAATTTTTGTGGCTGTTTTCTGTAACCTCGCCAATTTTTCAATATCCTTTTTAAAATGTGGACACCAGAAATGGATGCAGTATTACAGTATCGGTCTCACCAGTATCATATACAAAGGCAAAATCACCTCCCTACTCCTACTCATTTCTCCCCTGTTTACACATCCAAGGATTGCATTAGCCTTTTTGGCCACAGCATCCCACTAGGAGCTCGTGTTCAGGTGCATATCCACTATGACCTCTAGATCCTTTTGAGACTCCCTGCTTTAGGTGTGGCCTGCATTCCTTGCTCCTAGATGTATATACCTTTGCATATGACTGCATTAAAACATATTTTGTTTGAACGGGTCCAGCTTTCCAAGTGGTCCAGATCACTCTGTGGCTACATCTACACTTGGAGCTGGAGGTTTGATTCCTAGCTTGTGGTAGCGTGCTAAAAATAGTAGTGTAGCTGCAGTAACACAGGCAAGAGCGAGCGACAGTAGCGCCTAGGTGCCCCAGGAACAAAACCGCCCAGATCCCCATAGGAAAGTTGATTAGGCAGCTAACCTGTGCCACTACTCACTGCTGCCTATGCAACCACGGCTACAGTATGATATTTAGTGCACTAGTTTGATGAGAACTGGTGCGAGTATCTCTACTCGAGCTGGGAATCCCAGTGTCCAAGTGTAGACATAGCCTGTATGCGATTTTACATTTTCATCCAGATCATAGAAGAAAATATAGAATAGTGTTAGGCCTAGCATTGATCACTAAAGAACGCCACTAGAAACACCCCCCAATCAATGATGATTCCCCATTGACAACTACTTTTTGAGAAAACAATAAGCAGTGAAACTTCAGTAGGTGGAAACATTTAGCCACAAGGATTAAGTTGGGCTGGATGGCCCAGCCATAGCCAGGAGAGGAATAGTCACTACATGGACTTGAAGGGGACTCGTTGTTGGTGAGAAGGCAATGACATTAGCAAAAAGGGAGTACAGTATTGACAATATCCACCCCATTCTGGGTGTTTTAATTTCCTGCTTCTTTCAGGATAGAGTGACAATTGTAATGGAGTCCTAATGCAGAGGTAGGGCAGAGGAGCATGCAGTAAGCATGTGTTTTGTCTACATGGGAAGTTGTTAATAAATCATCTGAATTATTTTGCTGTGCATTGTGATTTGACTATCCTGTACACCATGTAACTTCCCTCTCCTCTTTCAAATCTCGCCTCAAAGCCTACTCCTTTCAACTACCTTTTCTTCACTCATCTCTCCCACCCCCCATTGTGTCATGTCACCTCAACTACAGTACATTTATCTTTTAATAAAGAAACTCACATACTAGGTTTTCAAAAGGAGGCTGGACACAACTAACCCTGTATCTTGGTAGCCTATATGACCCTTGCGGGCCCTTCTAATCATATGGTTCCACATTCAGTAAAAATGCAGGTGACTTCATTATCTTACAATGTTTATGCCTCCCTCCCATTCTTACATCCATGTCAATTGTCATCTTTTCCTTGACACATGATGTCTGATCTAATTGACACTGATCCTGCAAGGCACTGAGCAACTCCTGAGTTGAGGCATTCAGCCCCTCACAATACTGGGATATTAGACTTTAAGCCCTTTTGGGCAAAAACCATAGACCAGATACAGAGATAAAGTTAGAGGGAGTATGGGGTGATGTGACCTGTAGCCTCTTCCATCCCTTAGAATGATAGTTTCGAGCTTCCCTTGTATTCCCTTAGATCCACTGACCTGTTGTGTAACTTGCACCCCCCTATACAGCACATCTAAATTTTCCCCACTGTGTTTGTCTGTAAAGTTCCATGCACACTCCTGGCACTGCAGAAATAGTAATATTGTATGAAATCTTAGGTTTAGAAATCTTGCAATTTGTTAATCAGGGCACCCCCTCTCAGACTTAGCTGTGTTTCTACTCTATGCCTATGTTTGGCTAGGCTTGCAACAGTCCCTGATTGGCAACTTCAGCCCATTTCACCTGGCTATTCACACTATTTCTGCCATCTATTGTTAAAAAAAACACTTCCTTCCCCCCACCCCATCTCCCTACAAGGAATCAGCACCATTATAAAAGTCTTTAAACAAAGCTGTGCAGACCAAAAATTGTTACAGCCATAATGATTGGTGAGGACAGAGAAGACCCTGTATGTCTCTGAGAGCACTTTAATACATGCTTTATGAGATATGCATAGCCAAAGGAAATTAGCAAAGGGAATGCCATTTTTCTGCACAAATAAATGATGATTTGACGGGGCTTAGGAACAGTGAAGTGTTGATCACCTATAAAGCATAGTCCATTCACTTTGAATTATTACGCAGTGTCATTGTCTGGATTAGGTGAGCAAGAATGCAAGGCTGGCTGAACAGATTATTAGTCATGTTGGAAAAAATGCGGCTAATAATTAATATTAACCGCACATTTTAGGAACTTTTTTCGCAATCCTCAGATTACTTGAGTTCCAGGAAGTTGAGCAACTTGTGGGCCTAGCATGATTCCTCCAAAAAGTGCCAGTGCACAACTAAAGTTTTAGCACTGAAAGTGGCAGTGTAGACACAGCTGAGGATGCCAGATTCAGGGCAAACTGCTGAAAAACAGGGCAGACTCTACCCAGACTGGTGGTTATTCTATTATTAGATTTACCAAGCCAATAACAAAAGTAAATTTCTGTCTCACCACACTGGTTAATAAGAAATAAAAAATGCAGTCTCCTTAGCCATTCCAGCCCTTATTTCACCACCCAGACACTCGACTTTATGATGAGTGATTGTTGAAAATCAGTTTAATCAAATAAAGAGTTCGCCTGATCTCAAGAGATCAGCCACATAGCCAGGTCAATATATAACTCAGATCTTATCCAATGCATACTCTGCTGCCAGTCCTTTAGTAACTAAAATCTAAAGGTTTATTAATAAAGAAAAGAAGAAGAGAGATAACATAGTTCATAGATCATATACACTCAATAATGGAAATATTCTTTTCTCAGGTTTGTAACAGTGATGTTATAGCCTGCTGGCTTGCACAAACCAATTAGTTTCTTATATGGTCCATTGTGAAAGTGAAGTGTCCTTAATGGGCAATCAAGCTTGAATAATCCATTCACACAGTGCTAGCGAGACTGGATTTAAAATATCTTGTGAGTGTTATTCTAGGAACAAACACAATAGTGATACAACTAGATAGCCAATATTCATAACTTCAGAAACAAAAATGATACAAGCATGTAAACAGGATAATCATGCTTAGCAAATCGTAACTTTTCCATTGACAACTTACATGACATACTTTGAAAAAGATCTCTTGCAGTTGTCTAACAGTGGCAATATCATTGATATAAATGGTACTATTTCAATCATGCAGCACCACACTGGTCTACACCTAAAAGTTAGATTGAGATAGTTATGTCAGGGGTGTGAAAAAACACCCCCGAGTGCCATACCTATCTAGTCCCAGAGTAGACACAGCAATGTCAACAGGAGAATGCATCTGTCAACTTAGATACCATCACTTGGGGAGGTAGTGGTCCTACACCAACAAAAATATCCCTTCCATCCGTATATGCTAAGACTACACAACAGGGTTATGACAGCCTAGCTACAGGAATCTAGCTATACTGGTATATTCTCCATAGTGCAGACACACCCACAGAAAACAAAACTTACTACAGTCTACAGATTTAGACCTACACTCCAGAACTATGCCGGCATGAACCTGTAGTGTAGACACAGCCAACAGCAATGGAAGGTTTTCCCCATCAGTGTAGGAACACCACCTCTCTGAATGAAGTTTGCTTCCATAGATGTAGCTTTCTTTCATCGATATAGCTGCAGCTACACTGGGGTTTAGGTCAGCATAGCTGTGTCAGTCAGGGATGTGGTTTTTGCACACGCCTTACCACTGTAGCTATGTTGGTCTAACTTTTCTGTGTAGACCAAATCTAATTATGAGTAAAACAATGAATCTGACTCATCTATTTGCATTCTCCAAACTGAGACATTCAAATAGCAAGCCACCAGCAGTAATGGTGCAAACAACTGTATTACACTGAGAAACAAGACTGATATGATACTTTTACTACAAGTAAACATATTCAGCTTTGTAGGATCTGTATTAGTGACAGTGACAGTGTTTTCTGGGGAAGAAGCGGTAGAAATAACCAAATGAGGCAATCCAAAAACCAGTGGGGGCTGACCTTACGTTCCTTCCCACATAACATGACAGAGTGGGAGATCATTATGTGCAATACAGCAGTTAGTGCAGAATTAAGTTGCCAAGCCAATAGACAAAGAGATGAATGTTTTCTTAGAACTGGACTCTTCTGGAGATTTCATACAGACAAGAACATTGTGAAATAGCATTCTCTGCCTACTTGTTCCAGTTCTCTGCTGCTATTATGTAAGTACTATGTAATGATCACAACAGCTCGGAGATTAATGTTCAAACACCTCTGGAGGCTTTAACTTCTATTGCTTAGGTAGCAACAATAAAATTAAAAGTTTTATATTGAATTTGCTAAATGGCTATCGCAAGTCTGTAACAATCAAATAACGAAAACGCTGCCAACCACACAAATGTTTTTCTTAAATCTAGGCAGAGTGGTGAGGATTGTAATCCAGATTGAGACACCCTATTTGTTATATCAGGGGCACGGCTGCAGTCATATTTGTGTGGGAGAATTCCAAAACTTGCATCAATATAGCAGTAAAACATTTTTTTAGCATTAGATAAAAAAGAAATATTTTATTCATCCAAAGTAAAAAATAAATATATATGCAAGCTCTGTAGCATTTTGGATCAGACATTTTCTCTACCATTGCATGCTGACAATCAGTATTGGTCTGACTCAAATGCTACAGAAGTGAGAGTCTTTCTATACCCTTCCATGGGCTTAAGGTAAGACGCCATCTCTCGTTTCCTGCATTCTGCTTTCTTTGTACATTTCTTTCTCCAGCCCTCCTCCTTACACTCTTTTTTACATGTTTTACATCCTATATGATCTTTCATTCCTTTTCCTCCCCTCCCTCACCTCTAGGTGAATGTTTTCCTTCATCTTTCTATTCCTCTTTCCAAAGTTATGTTCCAAGAAGTAACTTGCTACAGAACAGATCTGATCCCTGGGTGTGTTCCAAATCAGATTTGCTTACTTTACTAACAAATACATGTTTTATGACTCCAGTCAAGGCTATCTACAAGTGTTAGTGGCCCATAAGAGCAATGAAGCTATTTTCCAGCAGTAGCCGACTGAGAGATGACTAACTGAAAGGGTCCTTAAATAACTATTTTAAAAAGGATCAATCTCCCACCAAAAGCACCATGGGGTTAAGAGAGGGGTGTGTTTGGTCTCCCTCTTCTGCTTCTCTAAAATAGGGTTAATACTTCCTCTCTCCTCTCCTCGCCCTCCTTGATCTCTCTTGTCTACCAGGTCCCCAACCCTGCAAACATTTACATGCATGTTTAAATTTACAAACAAAGCCATCCCATTGAATTAAACAAGTTTATTCCTGTGCATGAATGCAAGCACACCAAATTATTTTCAGGATTGGGCTCTTAGACTAAGTTCTTTGAGACAGGAACTCTCTCTTGCTATGTGATTGTACTCTGCATATCACAATGGGGTCCCAGTCTCCGCTGAGGATTTCAGGTGCTACTATATTACAAGATAATTCATCTTTTTTTTTTAAGGGAGAAAATTTCACCCCAGAACAACACCTCTACAGTTTTGATTAGTGTATGGCATTTGGGATGATTATAATTTGAAAAGCACCAGAGAAATGCAACACTTCTCAGGGCATCCAGGGCTGTGAGTCACCTTGTTACCACCTTGTGAGGAAGTCAAGCCTGTACTATCTGGGTGTGAGCTCCCTAGCACCACCAGCTTGCTCAACTACTCTCTCCTAGGCTATGCCAGCCCTGGATTTGGCTTGCAGGTTGACAATAGACGCATCCCAGCCCTGGATCCCTTCAAAATATTCCCCCGTAGTATCCAGTCTCTGATCACCAGATACTCACAGAAATCCCAGATCCTCTGTTCTCAAAGGAGCAACATATCACAGCTTACCAGTTTCACCTTAAACCCCCACTCCTGTATTATGCATAGCACTTGAGTTCAGCTATAAAAGGAAATTTACTTAAGAAAGGCTAGAGATTCAGATGCACTGAATTTAAGAGATATTTAAGAGATGGGAACAAATGGTTACATATAAAACAACATCATAACATGCATTTTTAAAGTTTAAATTTAAGCAACCAGTTATTCTCTTCTCTAAAGAAGTTTTCCTCACCCAAAGTTCTCTTCAGTATTTTCAACCAAGCCTGGTTGAGAACCCTTTTTCATGAAGCAAACTTGCTGTCAGTTTACTTCCAAGATGAAGGATGCCAGGGAGTCTTTTTACACCCTCAAATATAGCAGAACAGATCTTTGATGTTCACCTCCAGACAGGGCTCCATCCTCCCCTTCCCACCAGCTCTTTACCTCTTCCTGTTATTTTTCTTCCAAAGTCTCTTCCAGCTTTTCATTACCATTTGACTTATAATGTTAATAGACATACAATACACAATGGTCCCCCCAGAGATAAGTGTCTCCTATGCCAACTCCTCCCATCTGGAAGACTTTGTCTCAGGACATGCTATCTTTGGGTGACCTGTTTTTAATTATAGACTACAATGTGTAGTGTAGATATACATAACTCCTCACATATTCTCCATACATACATCTTGCCATGGTTATGATGACCAGCGTGATACAGGTTTTCATTAGAGATCTTATATGACATTCTTTTGGTGAACCCAGGGGATGTCTGTACCCCTATATACTCCAGTGCCTTCTCTCAGTTGGAAAGTAGACGTTCCATAATAGTTCTACAGTTTTGATTTGTTTATGCAATTTTGGGCAATTATTGCTCTGAAAAGCACCACAGAACTATGAATTATCTTTCTTGGTTGATACTTGTGACGAACTGGGACTGTTCTTAATGTTTGCTCTGAATACTGTGTTGGTGCCTCAGTGTCCCCTATGCAGTTCTTAAGTATCTAGGTGGTGGGATAAGGGTGTGTGATTGCTACAGAGGAAGGGGCCAGTGCCCCTAAATGCCGGGCACTCTGTCTCCTAGCAACTGATGGCCTGGGCCCCTCCTCTGCAAAGGTGCCAACTGAAGGTGTTGGAGACAAAGGGATCAGGTGACCTCCTGGCCCGGGAAAGGAGCGGAGCAGAGAGGAGGGGCTGGAGGGGTTGGTTAGTCTGGAGCTACCTGGGGATAAGGAGTGAAGTGCAGACCTAGGGGTCTGGCTCACTTCCCCCCAGAATGGACCCGGCCGAGGGGTCTGGTTCGCTGTACCTACAAGCTCTGTTTTAGACTCTGTTCCTGTCATCGAATAAACCTCTGTTTTGCTGGCTAAGAGTCACGTCTGACTGCAAAGTGGGGGTGCAGAACCCTGTGGCTTCCCCAGGACCCCGCCTGGGTGGGCTCGCTGTGGGAAGCCCACGGAGGGGCAGAGGATGCTGAATGCTCCAAGGAGAGACCCAGGAGGTGAAGACGTGTGAGCTTCTTGCCCTGAACAAGTCTGCTCCAAGGGAGAGGAGGCTCCCCAAAGTCCTGACTGGCTTTGTGGGGAGCAGTTCCAGAGCATCGCCCGGGGACTCCGTGACAATACTAAATAACCACATCCTTAGAAAGCCACCAGGCACAAGTCTGCTACTATCCCGTAAGTGAAGATGCACTGAAATCTCATGTATAGCAAACTATACCCATCACAAATACCAAAATCTACTTATAAATACCCAACCCACTAATTGTCCCTAAAATCCATGCCAGAGGTCGGCTACACAAGTTAGCTTTGCTACCAGCCAAAGCAAGATTTTTGAGCACAGTTTTTCAACCAGGGAAGAGAAATTTGGTTGGAAACAAACATTAGGTAGCCAGAAAACAAATGATGGCTAAATAAAGCTTACACTTTTGCAGTGTGAGTACAGACAAATCCCAGCATTTTAGCTGGAGGTGCTGTAAATTCTGAGTACTAGTATCTGTGTTCTAGGCCCCCCCGCATGTTGTGGCACCTGGGTCAGGAAACACTCCTGCCTGCAGGTAGTAAGGGAGTTCTGCCTTGACACTGGATAACCTTCACAAGGAGTCTCTGGACCGAGGATTGAAACTTCTCCATTTTATAATGAACGTGTCTAATTTTCATCAGCCAGTTTGCACCTAGAGTGTTCCATCCACCCAATCATTTAGTTCACTGCTTCCCCTCCCTTGTTTCATTTTCACTTACTGCCCAAGTGATATCTGCACACATATGCACAGCCCATCACACTTCCTGTCCTCACGCCCTGCCCCCCAAACCCATCTGTTGCCCCATTGTAAGGTATGAAGTGAGGGGACATTAGTTTCATATGACAAAGCACCATCCAGCCGTCTTACAGCATTTTATGTCAGGATCGCTTATAGTGGTGCCATGAAAACAGATACAGCCACATGTTCTTGGTCGAGTCTGCAAAACGAACTCTGGCCTTACGGTCACTTCATCAATATTTTCCATTCTTTGTTACCAATGGATAATGTGATTTTTATTTTTCTAAGCTAATTGAGTGCTGTTGCGATCCCTAGAGACTGAAGTCTTCTAGATGAAACATGGTCACCAGCAGAGCGACCTTCCCTTCACCTCCCAGCTAATGAGATACTAATGCTAAAGTCTACTGGTAAGAGGGTAGCTCAGTCTCTATTTCCATGTCATCATTGATCTTTCTTATGAGAATGCAAACAAAGTTGCCAGTCAATGTTGTTTATGCCTTTCCACAGTGTCATCTCTGGGTCAAAAATCAGCTGTGTCAGAAGAACTAAACTCATGGCTATTAAGAAGCTAGTATCTTTAGAATAACTTCAAAGCAGTCACTCAAGCTCACACATAATTTCCATCCTTACTCTAATAATTCTTAGGGGCTGGAATACGATGTGGATATAAGTGAACATTAAAAATCTATTAGTTGGTGCCAAACCCACAAACTGCCACTAATTGTTGTCCTTATTCCAGTCACGCATTTCAACTGCCATTTTGTTATCATAAAATTTCCTTTACTTAGCCGTCAATTTCCATCATTTCCTTTATATGATGATCAGAAACCTCAGCTTTTACCAATTAGCTTCAGCTACCAACTTCAGAGCATTAAACCCATTCTACAGGATTAAGTGAGAAGAGAAAACAAGCTATGTGCCTGTAATATAGGGTGTCTTGTAAGATGCAAGCTGTCATTTTATGTGGTATTGAGAGTTATTAACCCAATTGTCCACCCTGAGAAGTCCTATTACTATTACCAAATGTGCAATTAAAGACAGTGAAACAAATTCTTCTTGCAGTTACACTGGTACAAACACACTGGACTGTAATGAAGTCAGAGCAGTGTAAAGTAGATCAGCATTTGGCCAAATAGCAGTTGTGTCCAGATAACATACACTAAAACTGGATTCAATAGCTGTAATTTTAATTAAAAAAAATCTTTTCACAATTTAAGGGAGGGACAAAGATATCGGAAGTGGGGAGCACATGCTTGGCCGTCTTCCTGGTTCTTGATTTAGTACAGCCATGTTACAAAGTGGAATATCCAACTGAAGAGCTTCTTAAAACTGTTTTTTAAAAGAATGGTGATGAAGACAGAGGAAACCTAACATTCTGGTACAAAATAGATATATTGGGAGTTAGAAGTCAAAATATTTTTTTTTAAATCCTCCAGACCAAATTCTGCTCTCATTTTACTAGTGTAAAGACAGATCATTGTGGGGTATTGGAGAGCTGATTCAGTCCAATACAGTATGTTAAAACAATCACTGTTAAAGCTCAAGAGAAATAAGGCTGAAATTTATATAATTGCAAAGTAATTTAACAGTCAGTGGAAAATGGGAAGAAGCTGATAGCTTGTAGGTCTGCAGTTAACATGAGAGACAGCACAGAACAAATATTTGGTTGACGTTACATAAATAACGAATATATTTTAGATTAGTGTGCTGGCCTGGAACAACTTTTCCTGACTATAATTTAGCCTAACATTATCAGTTGATATGTCATCTATTTGCTTTGGCTCTCTGGGTTTACTGCTGCTGACATAATGGTGGAACTTGGACTGCATTATGTTTGCAAGGGTGAACGTTATGGCACCCAGTCCATCTGCTTAGTTTTTGATCTTCCTACACATCTGACTACATTTAAAGCAGCTACTATGCAGTGACACATCAGCAGTGAATAAGAACAATGGCTATGTGTCCTACTCATCTCTTGAAGTTTCTAAGAATAAGGGAATGGGTATGATTAAAATAAGGGTTTACATACATCTTTAAATGATTATTATCCTATTTTGACTGGTTTTCTTTCTTTTCCCATGCTTCTGTACTCTATGTTCTAGCTGGACGTACATTTGCAAGTGCTCAAAATCCTATGCATTTATACCTTGTTTCTGCAAGATTTCCAACCCAATTTTGCAGAACCAAGCCATCTGGAGAACGTCAGCATCCGCTTCTAAACTTTTCAAATGCTTATTCTAAATCGAACTTAGAAAATTTTAAGAGGTGTTTAATATTGGTGTGGGCCCAAATGGTAGAAATCCTTTATGAGTCGGGGTAGTTTGGATTGATTTTTTTTATGCCATCTTCTCCTTTGCACAAATACCACCAGACTTTCTCCTGTGTCGCTTGCTAGATAATAATCCCTTCCACAGCGTTGTTGAAATGGATAATATTTTGGACTATTATACTCAACAGTGCACATTGTCTTGTTCCCTCCCTAGTCTTCTGCTTCTAGCTCCTGCCATTGCTTCATGACACTTCTTCCCGTTCTTCTTCCACTTCTTCCCGTTATTTTTAACAGTGTGGCACAGTTTACTCACCTTACATTTAAGTTTTTGGAGATGATGAAAACAAAAATAGCATTTGTCCAAGGTATTCCTGTTAAACAGTTTCGTTTTTGTGTACTGAAGACTCACGGGTAAGTTTTTAGATAGAGTTACCATATCTACAGCACTGAGATTACTCCCCTGCAAAGAGTCTGTGAAACACATGCAGATGTGTATGGCAATATGAAGCAAAAGAAAATGTTGTGAGTACTTTAATTTGCTTTGTTTGATAATTCCAAAGCCATCAATCTTCTGCTCTGCTATTAACTCTAATAATCATCTAATGAGTCAGCTTGAACAAGATGTTCTTACAGCTGTTCACTAATGCCATGACGTTCCCAAAACTCTGCTCCCTAATGCACACTGAAATGTCCGTGTTGTTGTTTTTCAGACAGGAACCCTTCTCTCAAAACACAGACATCAGACAGTTGACTAAGACAAACCCTGGAACTGAACAACACTCCCAAACTATGGAGGGCCTGGGATCCCGGTCTAGATCACAGCTTCACTTCTGCTCCTTACAATGAGCCAGACCAACCCCCGCAAATTCCTAAGACGTTTACATAGAGATAGACTGCATCTTCCAGTAGCAGCTTTTATTTCCACTATAAATCACAATTGTTTTCAACCCAGGGAATGGCAAAGAGAGTCTCGGATCAGACTATGGGAATTAGTGGTCCAGTCCTAGATCACTTCCAGTGTTATTGAGGATTTTTGTCACTGTTTGCTTTCAAGGTACTGAAGACAATTTGCAGTTATGGGCTAAGGGTAAAATTCACTCCTGTGAAAAGTGCCATTTATCACTTCAGTCTCCTTTGAGTTCCTCCCCAAATTCATAAAGGAAATACCTCCCTTTCCATTTTAAGGAAGGAGTATTGTCAAGAATTCAGAAGCTTGGCCCAGAGGTCCGAGCATAGTCCTGGAAGACAGGAACTGTGTGACAGACTGATAAGATCCTGCAACATCCTGGACAAACCTTGTGCAATTAAGAAACTTTGTTGAATTAAGTTAAACCTCACTGAGTTAGGTTTGGTACCTTTGGATCCATTGTATTAAGTACGCAATTGTGTATGTATTTTTGTGGCATTGTATCTAACTCCTCTAGTAGGAGGGGGCTGTAAGAGTATGTCTACACTACGGGATTATACCAATTTTACAGAAACCGGTTTTGTAAAACAGATTGTATAAAGTCGAGTGCACGTGGCCACACTAAGCACGTTAATTCGGCGGTGTGCGTCCATGTACCGAGGCTGGTGTCAATTTCTGGAGTGTTGCACTGTGGGTAGCTATCCCATAGCTATCCCATAGTTCCCGCAGTCTCCCCCGCCCCTTGGAATTCTGGGTTGAGATCCCAGTGCCTGATGGGTACAGCCTCACCCCTCCCTCCGTGAAAGCAGCAGACAACTGTTTTGTGCCTTTTTTTCCTGGGTGAACTGTGCAAACGCCATAGCACAGCAAGCATGGACCCTGCTGAGCTCAAGACAGCAATCATGGACGTTGTAAATGCCTTGCGCATTGTCGTGCAGTCTATGCTGAACCAGGATCTGCAAAACCAGGCAAGGAGGCAGCGGCTATGGCAGTATGGCGACGAGAGTGATGAGGACTTGGACACAGAATTCTCTCAAACCGCGGGCCCCTGTGCTTTGGAGATCCTACTGGTAATGGGGCAGGTTCTAGCCATTGAACGCCGATTTTGGGCCCGGGAAACAAGCACAAACTTTCGCATGCGTAAGGGCACTTTCATGGAACTTTGTGACTTGCTTTCCCCTGCCCTGAAATGCCAGAATACCAAGATGAGAGCAGCCCTCACGGTTGAGAAGCAAATGGTGATAGCCCTCTGAAAGCTTGCAACATCAGACAGCTACCGGTCAGTCGGGAATCAATTTGCAGTGGGAAAATCTACTGTAGGGACTGCTGTGATGCAAGTAGCCAAAGCAATCATTAAGCTGCTGCTACAAAAGGTTGTGACTCTGGGAAATGTGCAGATGATAGTGGATGGCTTTGCTGCAATGAGATTCCCTAACTGTGG